>NC_058405.1:151001953-151337389 GCF_002201575.2 Neomonachus schauinslandi
GTTCTTTTATAAACAGGCTGCACGAAGACACGCGAGAAAAGGTTCTTATAAACAGGCTACACGAAGACACACAAGCGGATAGTCCAGTGAAGATGGAAGCAGAGATCAGAGCTATCCTTCTACAAGCCAAGGAATGCAGGAGCCAGCAGAAGCTGGAAGAGGCAAGGAAGGAGTTCCTCCCTCTTTGAGCCTTTGGAGAGAGTGTGGCACTGCCAACCCCACCTTAATTTCAGACTTTTAGTCCCTAGAACTATGAGATTATAAACTTCTGTTTTTTTAGGTCACCCAGTTCATGGTAATTTATTATGACAGCCCTAGCAAACTAATACAGTTACAGTTAAGCAATCAAACCCTTACACTAATGAAATATATTTTCTAATAACCTATGTGGAATTAGTGAAAATGAGCTGAAAGATTGGTTTCAGTCAGTATGTGACTTGGGCAGTCTCAGTTTATGTTTATTTTTCCAGCATAATTTTACTCTAAAAAGCTTCTGCATTTGGGTGATAAATGATATGATTACCTTAGTTTAAATTTATGTTGAAATATCTATGGTTCATTGCATTTGTAACACAAAAACTATGTAAAGGTGCTGATATGTCAAAGGATGCTAATCACCCCGGTAAAGAAGAATTTTTGAGAGGAGAGGAAAACTTCATGGAAGGGGCTACATTTGTTTTTGACTTATTAATTCATCTTGTAAGAAAGGCGGTCATCTTACATAATCATTTTGTCATACAACAAATGGTGCTGCATTTTACCTTTATTAGAAAGAAGCAAATGACCAAGAATCAAACTGACACCAAAGACCTTTCAAACAAAAAAATTCCAGGTCACAGGTGGGGTATGACCTCCCACTCTATCTGCGATTTCAAAATGCCTGAATAGATAATGCTTTATGGAATTCTTACTCATTAAGAAAATGTTAGTTTACTTAGCATCTTCTGTTTAAGAAGGATGGGAGTTTATAGTACTCCATTAAGAAAATTTGAACATTAAATGTTCTTTGAAGTGTTATCCTTCAGGAAATGCAAATCTTTTAAATCTAGGACAGTTCATTCCCCAAATATTCTAAATAGCTATGGGTTCATTCTCTCTCTCTCTCCCTTCTTCCCAGTTTTGAATAACTGATTTGCTTCTGGTACTTCCCTAGTTTCTGGTCAGTGATAACTCTGAGTACAGAAAGCTGCTCTAGACATAGTTAAGGATGAGGTGTGGATCTTAGCTTCTTTCCACTTGGACAGCATTTAGGGCTTGAAATTAGTTCTAAATGGTACTTTGTGGTATCCAGTGTTAGTTTACCTTTTAACAAGTCTAACACACTCCCAGTGCATAATTTACACTCTCCAAGTACACGGTTAACCACTCAAGAAATCAATAGGGGTTATAAAACATGTACAAATTTGAATTTGGGGAAAGTCAAACACCTATTTTATTCGTTAGAAATAAAACAGCCGACATTTAGAACTGGAGCTTATAAGGAACCATTTATTTTGAAATAGAAAAAGCCCAAAATGACTCTGTCTAGAGATGGGAGTGGAATATGGCATAGTAATTCAAACAAAGCACCTCACTTGTTCTATAATGAATCCTATCAGTATCAACCCACGACTTTTGGCTCTTGGTGTGTGACCATGTAGAGCTTTGGATCCATGGTAGATAAGAAACATTTTCTCTTATGATGTTTGGAATTTACTAGATCTTGGTCATATCTATGCCAGATTAATTCATCAACTTATTTGTTCAATTAAAAATATTGACTGATCTCCTCCTATATGCCAATTATTATACAGTGGTGAGTCAAAGAGACAAAATTTCTCTCCTGAAGGACATACATGTTAGAGAGACAGAGATGGGCAGCCTACAGAATGAAAAACAAACAAAAACCCAACATCTCAATTAGAAATGTTACATGGAAAAATAGCGTGTTCAGATACAGCAGACTAGGGTGGGAGACCTACTTTAGAGAGAAAGGGAAGGCATAGTAGAGAAGGAAGGATGAAGAAGAGCTGTCCAGAAGAGCCTTGGGAAGACTCCTGGCCTAAGTGAATGGTACAAATGGAAAAATATGCTAATGTAGGGAAGAAGTGTTCCAGGAACCAGCATTGTGGCTATCGTGGAGGGTGTCAGGTGGAATAGAGAGATGGCCAGGATGAATTAGAGAATCAGTGAGTTCCTTTTTACATAGAACTTTGTAAGCCATGTTAAGGAGTACCAATTTAAAGTGCAATGGGCAACCCTTTGGATAGTTTTGAGCAGATCTGACTGATATGGAAAAGAGATCATCAAGTGGAAAAAGAAAGGACAAAGAACAAATAGGAGACCATTGTTGTAGTGTGGGTGAAAGACAATTTCTAAGTCTTGGACTTGGGTAGCAGCAAAGAAGGGAGAAAACGAAACAACAAAACTTCTATTGCACATAAATCTGAAAGGTAGACTGAATATGATTTGTTTGTGAATTGTAACATGGGAGGAATGAATCAAAGATGACTAGGTTTTTGGCTTGTACATCTGGGTAGTGTCTTTTTTGTGTAATGGAGAAGACTGAAGGAGAATCAATTAAGCACTGATGTATAAACACGATGGATCTCTGATTACGATTTTTGAAAACTCTATGTTTATGTTTGGGTATGTATACAACATAATTGATGTTAACTGGAATAAATTCATAGTTTAGTAAGAAAATTATTAAGGGCTGAAATGGTGAAATGTCTATTAATAATATTAAGCAAATTTTTGATTATTAAATGGAAATCTTTAGTAGGTTGAAGGATATCTGAAGTAGGAGGAAGGACATTTATAATGGTCTACAAGGGATTTCAAGATGTAAATTTAAAGACAAGATAAAAAATATCATGAAGTGAAAAGAAAAATTAGACAGTGAAAAAACATCACTGACGAATGCTTTTAAGCAAAGCACTTTTCTCTCTTTTTGAAAAAATTATCTCAAGAAAATATAAATTATTCAAAGATAAGTTTGTTGTCTTTAATTTCCATTATATAAAATAGGTTCTATTTTGGCCAATAGATTATTAAATTATATTATTATTTCACTCTGTTTAATGATTTGTATTTTTTAAAGTTTTTTTGTAGCTAATATTTTATATGTGACTGCAACACCCCTAAACGTTAGGTAATGAACATGAATGTGTGTGTGTGTGTGTGTGCATGTATTTTTTTTCCTTGATATATTAGGAGGTAGAGGCCAGAAATATTCAATTATTCCCTAATGTCATACAGTAGCTCAAAGGCAGAAAACTAGCTCCAGAGGCCATGTGTTCTCATTTTTTTAAATGAACTTTTTTTTAGAATAGTTTATGTTTATAGAAAAGTTACAAAGATAGTACAAAGAGTTCTCATATACCCACAACCCAATTTTTCTGTTTCCCTTCTTTTTTTTTTTTTTTTAAAGATTTTGTTTATTTATTTGACAGAGAGAGACACAGCGAGAGAGGGAACACAAGCAGGGGGAGTGGGAGAGGGAGAAGCAGGCTCCCCGCAGAGCAGGGAGCCCGATGCGGGACTCGATCCCAGGACCCTGGGATCATGACCCGAGCCGAAGGCAGTCGCTTAACCAACTGAGCCACCCAGGCGCCCCTCTGTTTCCCTTCTTAATCTGGAGTTTTCTTCTCAATTTTTCAATGGTAAAGGATTGTCTTAGAGTTGTACATGTAGAGTTAGGGAAAAAAATGAAAGAGGCAGTCATCTGGATAATTCCAGGCCAGAAAACAATTTTGTTTGAAAGATACAGATAATTGAGACAGAAATGTTTTTTTTTTTGCCTGGAGAGATCCCTATGATTGCCTTCCTCCTCCACTTGGATTGTAGGTGTGGCTATGACTATAGGGGTTTCACTTACTAATGGGAAACTGTGTATCATTCAATGTGAAGAATGTGAGGTTTTTGAGAGGGCTAAATTGCTTAGTTTCTATATTTTTTTCTTAAAAATAAAGTATATTGGGTATTTTTCATTATAAAAGCGATTCATATTGATTTAAGAATAGTATAAAATATAGAAAGTAAAAGAAGGATAGAAAGTCCTCATTGTTTACAACCTAAAGAAAACCACTGTCAACATTTAATTTATTTACTTCTAGCCTTTTTACTACATGTATTGTTTGGGTCTGTTTACTTAGATTAGACGATATGTGGGACATTATTTTTTTTAAGCTTTGTATCAGGCTGTGTCTAAAAGCTGATAGCAAATAGTAGGACAGTTCAGTTGTTCAGCACGGTATCTGATAAGTAGGCCCCTTAGTCTATCTGGACAAGAACTCTGTTAATTGGCAGTCCACAGCTTATGTTAGTTGGGCAGGGGCTGAGAGTGCAGAGGCCAGAATTTAAGATATCACTGGTGGAAAAGAAAATACAAACTTTCAGAAACTAATATGGTATTATACATAAGGAGGCTTGGAAGCAAAGACTCATGTTATGAATAAATCAACTGCAACATCATTTATAAAAATGAAAACTGGGAAACTACCAACATTTTCAGCAATAGTATAATATAGTTAAGTAAGTTGTAACTAAATGATAAAATATTGCTCAAGCAGAAAAAATTGTGAAGGATTTTGGTGACATAGGAAAATGAGTAGGATACTGAAATATATAATGTGTGCAAAATACAAAAGTCTGGAAAGAAATCACCAAAATTTTGACAGCTATTTTGGCAGTCAGTATCTCTGGGTAGCAGAGATAATTTCCTATAATATAAATATTTTATTTTTACAAAAAATACACTAATTAAAAAAATAAAAGTATCAAGTGATTCTTCCTTTTTGTGTGTGTGGGGAGATTAAAAAGGAATGATTTGGTCTTTGAGTTTAAGATTTACTCTTTGAGTTTAAGAATTTACTCTTACAGGGCACTCGGGTGGCTCAGGTCATGATCTCAGGAGCCTGGGATCGAGCCCCACATAGGGTTCCCCCACTCAGCAGGGAGTCTGTTTGTCTCTCTTTCTCTCCCTCTGTCCCTCCCCCAACTCGTGCCCTCTCTCTCTCTCAAATAAATAAATAAAATCTATCTATCTATCTATCTATCATCTATCTACCTATCATCTATCTATTATCTATCTATCTATCTATAAAAATTTACTCTTATTTGATTAGCTCAGATGTAAGGCTTTTTATTACTTATTAACAACATCTCATAGTAGAAATGTGAAATCATACTTCCCTTAGCTTATTAAAACTTCAATATTCACCGTCTTCGTGTCCTCATACTGTTTTTAGAAAACAGATTGTCTAGTTCCCAAACTTGACTGAGTGTATTTCCATGCCCTTGGAGCTCCACAATGTTTTCTATCATAGCTGGCAGTGCCAGGGATGAACTAATTGTTTTTGAGGGTCAAAACTTCTTTCATATCTCTATTTTTTTATTGGTCTCAGGTCACTGGAAGCATATTACAGTGTCCCGACTGCACTTAGACATGACAAGACTGTCCTTTCAGAGCCCTGCCAGGCTTAAACACATACAGTGTGGGAATCCTTGTCTGAGAGTCAGAACAATGAATCTTCCACACCAATTAAAGAAGATCAGTTTATATAGAGAAGATGAAGTATGCCCAGCAGAGGAACAGCTTTGCAGAATCCCAAGATCCCATCTGTCTTTGTGCTAAACAAAGTTGGACCCATACAAACCTTTTATCATCTTTTCAAGCTAGGCCATTCCAAAGAAATTAGGAGCAAAATATGAGCATGAAGTGCTTTAGGCACATTCATTTCTCTCTTATTCTCTAAGGATTTATCAGTTTCTCTGAAGGGTAGTGAACATAAGGCAAGTTTGCTGTTAGTCTCATAATATACAACTGATATGTTATATGAGTCAAAGAGTTTTGTAATTGACAGTGAATTTTTGGTAATGCTGAAAATAATGTCATTTTTCCTACAAATGAGGAGTTATGTCAAATTAAGTTCAAGATCTAGTTCCTGCACCTACCAGTTGTGGATTTAAAGCAAGCCCCTCTGTGGATCAGTTTCCTCACCTGCAAAATGGGGATAATAATAGGGTTTGCATCACAGGGTTACTGTGAGGAATAAATGAGAATATCCACATAAAACCCTCCAAAGAATAGCTAGCAAATAATAAGCACTTAATAAACTTTTTAGTTATACTAGTTATTGTCATCACATGTCCTCATAGTCATGTTTTAAAACAAATTATCTAAAGGAACCAAACAAGAATGAAGCAATAGACCTAGAAATATTCTCTGTATCCTTGTAAGTCATTTTGCTTTCATTTTTACTGGCATGCACATCTGTGGAGAGATTCCCTGGCTCACATTTACAAGAGATTGTTCAGCAGGGGGAAAAATGCAGACTTTGGAACAGAGAGAGCCCAAATCTCAGCATGAACATTTAATATTGTTAACGGTCTTCTGGCAAGTGACTTCCCTCCTCAAGGCTTCTGTTTCCTCATCGAGAAAGAAGGAAACAGAAAACCAAAATGGCAAATACAACGTGACATGATGACTGGGTAAGGGGAGAGGCCAAACAGCACGTAGAAGAATTTATGCCCAGACTCCAGGGTGAAGGTGGGGAGTGAAGGGCCTCTGCTTCATCATTTTTAAAACGGTTGAAATGATGGTCCTACCCATGAACACTTGTGAGGCAATAAGATTGCAGGCTTGGGAGCTTGACTTAATGTGTGGGTTCAATTTTGCCCCCCCCCCACCACACTCCCCAACTCTGTGACCACAACCACGTTATTTAACCTTTATGAATGTCTGTAAAATATCTATAAAACATTTAAAGCAATATCTGGCCCACAGTAAGTACTCAATAAATTATAGTTCTTTTTAACTAATATACTAATGAGTAAATGAGCTTCTAAATATAAAGAAGCATTTATTAAGCTCAATGCCTGGCACATAGTAAGTGCTCAGTAAATGAAAGTGGCTGTCTTAATCATCTTCATTCCCAGAGGAAGGTTATCTAAGCTGAAACATGAAGAATACATAAGAATTAGACAAATGAAAGAAGCATGTGAGTATTCCATACATATATACAAAAACCCAGATGGCAGATAGAACATGGTTTGTAGGGAAACTGGCAGTTTCTGGAGCATAGGGTAAAGGAAGTGAGGGTAGGGGGTGTGGATTAAGGAGTGCAGTACATGTCATAAAAGCTATCACATCATCCTGCTATAAAGTAGGCACCCACCAAAGGGCACATGCAAATACGTGTAGTGTTCCCACTCATGGAGAGGATGCCTCTCCATCAGGAACTGCAGTTCCACTGTCACGCTGATCTTAGCCAGCCTTTGAAGACATGCTGTTGCTGGTGTTTTATGGAAGAGATTCAGTTATATTCAGTAGTAGATACTTGTAAGAACTCTGTGAAGATGAAGGAGCCCTCGATAAAAGCCAGGGGTAGGATTATAGAGTCAGTAAAGATATACTTCATTTTGACAATCTACAAAGGAGACAAAGCCATGGTGTCTCTATCTCTAATAAAATAATCTCTCTTCCATGAAGTCTTATGAAAGAAATGGAATTATCTCTTGGCAAAACAAAAAAAAATGTATAACAGATTTAGGTCATTTTTCAAACTAAAGGCAATATTAATAGTGTAATTTGAATCACTTATTAATAACAAGTCTTATGACTTGAAATGTATTCTTATGTCTTAAATACGAGAGTTGCTGACTCAATACGATCTATTCTGATGGGAAACAAGTTTGTTACAAGAAGATAACATCCATATTCCACTTTTTAAAAATAACTTTGTTTTTCTATTTGATGGAATGATGAGATTCTGTAATACATTGGAAAAAACACGCATAATATTCATTCATTGTGGCAGTGTATCATAATTACTCAGCTTCCTTTTATCATTATTAATGGAAGACTGTGAATAAAAACATACTAGTATCCACCAGATGTTCAGAAAAACATAAATATCTCCAAATGTCAGCACATTTTAGCAAAAAGTCAACAAAATTTTGTCTACTTCTTTTTCCTTTTTTAGTTTTCTGAACATGTTCTTTGATATGATATTTTTAATCCTCATAAAGGATTTGCTTTTGGTTTTCTTAATATCTGCCACAAGAGACTGACTACATAGTTCAAATGTAGCCAACATACGTCTTGCTATCCTTTTCGCTATTACTCTATATGCCAAGAGGCAGGCTGGTGTAATAGAAAGAGATCAGCCAGCCTTGCGGTCAAAGTATCAGTTTACACATTTTCTCGACTTCTTAGGGCTAGGTGACCTTGGGAAAATTGCTTAAACTTTCTGAGCCTAAATTTCTTTATCTTTACAATGGTGATAATAATTCTTTCTTTGAAGGGTCTTTTCAAAGAGAAGCACTAATAAAATGCCAAGCATTCGGCCATATTCAATAAAAGGTAGCAATTATATTACTCATCTGAAGACCATTCTGATTTCTTGGGTTCCTCTGACTATTGCATTTTCCCTTTTCTTCCACACTGATACCTCCAGCCTATTAAAAAGTTTTTTTTCTAGTGTTTCCCTTCAGTAATCATTCTAGAAGCTTACTCTGTTAGCCCCAGCGCCCTCATAAATATGCTGTGCAAGGATGAGGGCAGGCTTCGTTATGCTTTTTAACACCCAACATGCAATTTTGATGCAGGCACCACCTGACAGATTTCTGGTAGCTCCTGCTGTTGGGTAAACACTATTCCCACATGGACTCCATAAAATGGCTAGTAAGAGCTGCATAAGACAATTTATTAATTTTTCTTTTTCCTGTGATGAACTCTATAGTCTTAACTTGGAAAGGAACAAATGACCTGTAGTAAAAATAACACCTGGGTACCTGGTCCCCATGAATGGGCTGCCTGTTTGGATGAGGCTAATTAACTTTTCCAGGAGCAAGGAGCACCCTAACGGTGCAGAAAAAATATACTTGGTAGAGTGGTACCCTGGTGTCCTGGAAGGATAATTCATTTAATATAAAGGAGTTATTTATCCCCATCTGGTAGTTTACATGCTGTGGTTTACTAGAGGAATTTTTCCAAAGTAACCATTTTGTACCAAGGCAATAGTACAAATATGAAATAGCAAAGAGGTAAGAATTATAAGTCTTTCTAATATAATCTTTAAAATTTCACATGAAAAACAATCATGAGGCCCTTGATTTCTATGTCAATATTTAGAAGGAAGCAAATACCTGATAGGAAGTTGTCTCTCTCTCTCTCTCCCCCCCCCCTTTTTTTTTCATCTGCGAGTCCTTTTTCTTCTAGCTGGTTCATTTCTATTACTAGTCAAGTATTGTGGGATTTGATTTCATTTTGGTTTGAATTTGGCCAGGTGGTCTATGACCTGAAGTGCCACAAATGTATTAAGAGGTAGTGAAGATGTGTTCTTCCATGTCTTAACTCATTGCTACTCTATCAGTTTATTTTATTTTGATATAGAAATTGGCTGATACTATACAAAATCTCCCTTCCCTGGAATTCATAGAGCAGCTTATTTATATGTAGATGTAGCTATATGACATTTTCAAATGCCATACATTTGCATATGAAGGTCTCTTTCTTCCCCTTTTAGTAAACAGTCTTTGCTATTACTTCCAAAGCAATGTTTAGAATTATATTTTCTATACAAGTCCTTCCTTAAAATGTTCTTTAAATGCCCAGTAGAGATAAAAAATTAAACCCTCAAACTGGAATACATTTTTTAGGGGTGAAAATTTATATATATATATATATATATATATGTCTTTTAGCACCTTCTGTTTCTGTAATTTTGCACTAAAAGTTTTGTAAAATATTAATATGGTCAAAGTTTCTCAAGAACAAAGCAAAAGTGACATTAATTTGTTATGGAGCTTCCTTTAAAAGTTTACATAGTTTTGTTTCTAGAACGATGACTGTCAGTCTTATTTATTTATTCAACAAATAATTATTTAGTGTCTACTATATGCCAGGCATTTTTTCCAGACACTGCATTCACAGAACAAGAAAAATTCCCTGCCTTCATGAAGTTTATATTGTACCAAAAGAAGACAGAAAACAAAAAGGTAAAAACACAAATACAATTCTGTTCTCACTCAACACTGTGAAGAAAATCAAACATAATATTGGCAGAGAGAATTCATAGGGTGCAAGTGGACCTCAAGTATGGTAGTCAAGCAGGCTTTCTCCTGAATGGTGTGAAGAGTCCTGCTAGGGGAAGTTAAGAGGGAAGGACATCTCTGAGAACATAGAAAAGGCTAGGTTAGACGTAACTGTCCAGAAAAACAAGTTGCAATAAGATGGGCATTTTTCAATGCAACTCTCAAAGTGAAATGACCATTTATTTGACTTCAGAGTTTTAAGAAACATGAAGAAGGAAGAAAGGAAACAAAGGAGAGAGGATAGTGAGTGTTTCCACAATTTCCACTTGCTTCCAGAACTCTCTGTTATAGGCCCCACTGCTCTCCAGGGATTTATTCTTGGTAGTCTTTGCTTTTCCCTGTACCTGAGTTCCCTGGCACTCTGAGACTCAACTTCTACTTGAAGATATTACTTCATTATTTTTAACTTCACTTCCCTCCAGACCTCCAGCCTCGTATGTTTACTTCAATGCTGATTCCCTTGAGCAAAGCAGGGGGAAAAAAACCAATGACACATTCTCTTCTTTCTCATACTGAGGAAACTTCACATCGATTCTCCTTCTCTTGGCATTCATATCTGCTCAGTTAGCAAATCTGGTGACCTTTTATCTCCTGAATCCTCACAAAGTCTGTTTCTCTGCTGCCATCACCATCTACAACATTCAAGCTTCATTGTCCTCTCTTTGGTTAATACCGTATTCTCCTACCTCATCTTGCCTAGGGTCCTTCCCCTCTAGCCTTATTTCCCACTTTGCTGTCAGTGTTTTGCTGTTTTTTAAAATTTTTTAAGATTTTATTTTATTATTTTTTTTATTTTTTGACAGAGAGAGAGAGAGAATGCCAAGCAGGGGGAGTGGGAGAGGGAGAAAAGCAGGCTTCCCGCCGAGCAGGGAGCCCGATGTGGGACTCGATCCCAGGACCCTGGGATCATGACCTGAGCCGAAGGCAGACGCTTAACGACTGAGCCACCCAGGCACCCAGTGTTTTTTTTTTAATTTAAAAATTAAAAAAAAATTTTTTTTTAATAAAAATATGACATCATTTAAGATTCCTCAATGTACCTCTATTGAGCAGAGGGCAAATTTCTACTTTCCTTGTAAATGAGGAAAGAGCCTTGTTTGAAGATCCAAACCACTATTCCAATTTTAGTCCATTTATTCCTCCTCCTTATTCCATGCTTCAGCCACTCCAAAGTATTTGCATTCCCTAAAAATGCCTGCTCATCAAAGCCTTTTTGCATTTATCAATGCTGTTCCTTATGTTTATAATGATCTTTTCTCTCCTTTGCCAGGTGAGCCCAATACAAGTACCACCTTCTCCGTGACGCCCCTGACTTCTTGTATTGCCAGGCACAGTTACTCCATCAGCTTGACTCTCTGCTCTATTACATAAGTATCTCTGAGTTATATACTTATTTCTAAAAAGGACTTCTTATACTTCCTCTCTGGGCAGGTTGTGAGGAGATAAGTCAGTGTATTGTATATATAATAGATGACACAAAGTGAATAAAAATAAATATGGTTTTCTATTATTTTGTTTCTACTTCAATACTCCTAATGCTTTATTTTTTATTTGTTGTAAAAAAGTTATTTGAATAATCATCATTTAGTATGAGTGCTTATTAGAGTGACATGCCTCTCTGAATTTAAAGTTAGAGAGAGGCTTGGGTATAGTTTGCCTCTGAATTTCCTTGTTTCCAAAAAGTAAAAGCAAGAAAGGAAGAAAGGAAAGAAATAAAGAAACAAAGAAACAAAGAAGGAAAGAAAGAAGAAAACATTACCAGTATCAGCGAGGTACTGATCACCCCTCATAAGATGTTCATCAATTAAAATTCTGAAGCCAAATAACTAACTAATCACAATCTCTTGAAGGCACTTTGTCTTCCACATGAGCAGATTTTGTGGGTCTCAGGTTATATCTGCCACTCTGAAGTCCCAGGTACCACCATCCCGAGAACCAGTACACTTTACTTCAAGGGTGTCACAGTTAAACTTATGTCACTTGATAGTGTCTGAAAATAACTGGCACTGTTCTAGGCTTATAATTTATTTTGATGAACTTGGAGCAACAATGTTGACTATAGCAAGAATGATTCTGAGGAGACACTGTACTAATTTGCTAACCATTTTCAGGATTTCATCGTATTTATGCAAATTCTGGGGAAAGTCATTCTTTTTTTTTTAAATGTTTTTTTTTTTTTTTTATTTATTCATGAGAGTCAGAGAGAGAGAGAGAGAGAGGCAGAGGCAGAGGCAGAGGGAGAGGCAGGCTTCCCGCCGAGCAGGGAGCCTGATGCGGGACTCGATCCCAGGACCCTGGGATCATGACCTGAGCCGAAGGCAGACGCTTAACCATCTGAGCCACCCAGGCGCCCCTGGGGAAAGTCATTCTTTAGCAAGGACTGAACACTTCAGTCTGTGGCTTTGTATGTCATCGCTGTATAGGTTATACATGAGACTCTTACCTGGGAGACATTGAGATCACCTATATAAGACTTGTGATTTACACATAAGAACACTAAGGCTAGCCATCAAAAAAAAAAAAAATACGAATCTTACCATTTGCAACAATGTGGATGGAACTAGAGAGTATTATGCTAAGCAAAATAAGTCAGTCAGAGAAAGATAATTATCATATGACTTCACTCATATGTGGAAGATAAGAAACAAGACAGAGGATCAAAGGGGAAGGGAGGGAAAAATGAAACGACGAAACCCGAGAGGGAGACAAACCATGAGAGACTCAACCTCAGGAAACAAACTGAGGGTTGCTGGAGTGGAGGGGGGTGGGAGGGATGGGGTGGCTGGGTGATGGACATTGGGGAGGGTATGTACTATGATAAGCGCTGTGAATTGTGTAAGACTGATGAATCACAGACCTGTACCCCTGAAACAAATAATACATTATATGTTAATTAAAAAAAGAATAAAATCAGATAAAATCAGAGAGGGAGACAAACCATAAGAGACTCTTGACTATAGGAAACAAACCGAGGGTTGCTAGAGGGGAGTTGGGTGGAGGGATGGGGTAATTGGGTGATAGACATTAAGGAGGGCACTTGATATAATGAGCATATACATACAACTGGGTTTATATGCAACTGATGAATCACTAAATTCTACCTCTGAAACTAATAATATACTATATGTTAATTAATTAAATTTAATAATAAAAACAAACAAATAAAAAAGAACACTAAGGCTCAGGGAGGTTATGACCAAATGCAGGAGCTAACACGGTCTCCCTGAGGACTACCATGTAGCAATGATCAGAATCAAGGGTGCAGTAAATCTCAATCCTGTGATTTTCTGACCTGGGTGGAAATGCTTCTCTCTCAAAGATACTATAACCCATTTCACAGGTGTTAGCAGGAGATAATGGACACAGGTAAAAGGGGAACAAAAGGTGAGGAGGGTAGATGAAGAGTTATATTAGTTTTAAAATTATATTAGATATAAAAGAAAACATGTAAAACTAAGATCAGTAAAAAATTTGACTTGCCCATTTTAGGAATTATGACTTTTATATTAAGAATAATAGATGAGATGTACCATCATATTTTTTAAGTTTCTGATGCTGAATCATATTTTCCTATCAAAATTTTAATTTAATTTAGAATTTTTCATGGAACATAATATTTCTAGGCATTTGAATAGTGACAGTTTTATCAGAAGAGCTTTTCTTTAACTCTTAATTTTAAAAGTTTTCTTTCATTTGTAAGGTGTTTTTAACCCTTTGGAATCATTTCCCAAGACAGGAATATTGTGGAATTTATAATGAAAGTCATTTACCAGAAATTAGTTGGTAACAGAACTTGCAATAGACACGGAAACCCCCAATATATGCATTTTCCATTAAGCATGGGGAGACACTGAGCATAGTAATTTCCTGATGAGATCCGTGCCCCATAGCAAGATTTCACAGCCTCTTATACATTTGATAACTTCAAAAACATCCTATACCCTAATGCTCTAAAAACACAATGCAAAGAGGAAATGACCAGTAATAGACATTGGTAGATCAGGATAATATGACAAATTGGATGAACTGACAGGTAGGTGATGAATAATTTTAACATGACCCTAAAAATAGTGAAGGGATGTTTGCACATTGACACTTCTTTAAAGGCAGATGGATATGCATGACCTGCGCTTTCAGACAGGTGTCAGGAATATTGATGGTTGGTATGGGAATGATCATTTTCTTGGCACTGTTGCAGTAGACAGTTTGCATGATTAATGATGGAACTTAGTCTCTTTTTTTCTTCCTAGGGGCAGAAAGGGATATGAACTTTTGTCACCCTGAGGAATGTAAGAACTCTGCCTGAAGGGAAAGGCAGGAGAGCTCTGTTCACCTAAAAGCACCGATTTCTTTTTGGGGGGTGAAGAAATAGTAAAATGTATAAGTGATCTTGGCATCTGAGATGATCTTGGCACCTGGTAAGATGATTATAACATGCTCCTTATTAACAGCGTTCTACCCCAGGGCCTAGAAGCCTTGCACAGCTGGGAAATGTGGAGTGCAGTAAGCCTGGGCTCTGGCAAAAGAGAAAGTGACCTGCGGCTTTGGGATGGATCTGATCACATACAGTGTTTGAGTGAATATTGAGAACCACTCAAAAGAAACAGCACAAGACCAAGGCAGGAAGTAAGAGGTGAGATCATCTTCGTCATGTTTGTATTCATTTCAGGTTTGCAGAGACAATTTTCTGATTCAAATCAATTCAATATTGTTTCTAAATCCTGAACCTAGTGAGAAAGAGCTTTTCTTTTCCAAGAATAATACTGTTTTCTCAGGTTTTTAAAATGTCACACAGAATAGTGAATGAACTATGCTTTTTCAAGACTCAAAATTAAATACAAAGTCTAATAATAGTTTGTAGATGTATTCTGCTAAACTCTGAGTAGCGTATCTACTAAAAATATCATGGTAAGTAATGGTAAATATAAACTATGGAAACAAACTACAAAAGTTTTTTTCTTTTCTTTTTAAAGGAAGAAAGGGCAACTGTGGAAATCAAGTCCCAATGTGGGGAAAACTTGTTCATTAAAAGAAAGAATTTTCTTTTTTTTATATTGAGAGTTATTAGCTAATAGATTTAGGTGATTAAGAAAGCAGGCAAAAAAAAAGCAGGTAATTTATATCTACAAAGAAATTTAAATACAGAATAGAGGCTCATTTAGATGAGGGGAAGGGAAGGTGTAAGAATTTAATCTTTATGAACACAAGGGACTAGATTATTTCTTTATTTTTTGTTTACCAGAGAGAGGACAAGAGTTACAACTTAAAATCCCTCTTTTGCCTTACTAGAAATATTTATGTATTTATTGATGCAATTCTCAGTAGGTAAAACTCATAACCAAAATGTGGGAATGATGGAGTGTGTCTTATCTAGAATAGGCCCTTAACATTTGTAACTCATAATTTTAATTGGTATACTGCTACATTCAAATTCTGTAATAGAGTTCTCTTAACAGGGCTAAGTAACATTACCATAGAATAATATAATTTTTACTCAAATTCTGAAATATTCTATACATGTTGAGTACAATGAACTCTTCCATTACTTGGGAACATATTAAGGGGGAAAAAAAAAACCATTGTAACAATATGAATGGTTGCCCCAAATAGCTCTTGTGCTTTTGGAAAAAGGAGTTTGAACAAGGTATAAGCCAATCAGCAGGGAACAGAACTACCTGGGGCATAAATTCAAAGCTTTAGACGTAGTCAAAAGAAGATTGAGTAAAATAGTTTTGTCATTTATTTTTTTAATATCACTCAATTAATATATCCATATGCAGAAATAGAAAAAAATGGAAATTTAGAACCTAAAAACCTTCAGTTTGAATTTTGTTAAAATTAGATCAAATTACATTATCCAAATTAAATAATTATTTCAATCTAAAAATAATTAAAACTTTGATGACAATATGGAAAACATGTCAGAATAGGTTTTCATATCCTAAATTTGTGCCAATAATAATACCTTGTAACTGCATAGTGAGTCACATCTCACAAAAGGACTTTCATTTCTAAAACATGTGAAAAAGGCAGAAAATATATAGTCTTCATTTTAAAGATTTCAGAGAGGCTAGGAGACTTTCCAAGATTATGTAACATTTGTAAATTGAGCAGCTAGGTTTAGAATTTAGGTCTTTTGATACTCTGTCCAGGGTGTTTTCCACAAAATCAAAACATTTCAGTAGGGAATTAACAAACTATATACAGAATAACTTTCAATAAATGGATTTCAATAAATGGATACTTCTACGTTATTTTGTTTGTCCATCCCAGAAAGATTTACTGCATTTTTTTTTTTAACAATTAACTTTTGGCATAAAGCTAGTGTAGATGAAAAAAAAATTGTCCCACCTTTCCGAGATAGGCTGGTTTCAAAAAGAACACCATAAAATTTTAAAAACGTTAACACAAAGCTCTCAGTCAATCTCAGGAACTCCTCTTTCTTAGATACTTTTTTGTTCTAGTATAAAGGCCAGTAGTACACATAATCTATGAATTGGTAGTAGTATAATCTAAGACAGAAAATAGCATTGCTGTGAAAGTTATTCATTTGTTTCAATACTAAAGTAATTACTGTAGCAAAGACTTGCTCATTTATCATTTCCTGTTGTCTCTGCTATTTTTTCAAGTTGTCTTTTTAAACAAATATCCTCATTGTCCTTGTTACAAAACCAATAACTTTATTTTACTAGCTACGACAGCAAACCGATGCAGCAAGGTTTATTCTCCATTCCAAGGAGGTCTGTACCTGGGAGCTTCTAAACAGTATTGCCCATTAGTGTCCTTCCCTGAGGAGTGTGGCACAGTCTAGGTGACCATGAATTACATTTAAGAGACATCTTCAGTTTCCCTCTCCATTTCAAATATGAAGGTTTTCATGAATACCTGAGATCTAACGTCTTCTCAAGCATTTTGTTCCATGAACAGCACAATTTTAGTCTTAAGAATTGCTGTTGGATACTTTAATAGAATTTAGCCAGTTGATTTGAAATATATTCCTATGAACAAAGGTTTACAAATATTTATTCTGTGAAAGTGCCTGATAATAAAAAGAAGCTTTGAAATAGTTTGTTTTGGCTTCTCAAAGAATATCATTAAAGATCTTTCAAACAAGTCAGCAATTTGGTCAAAATTTGTAAGGAACAGCAAATGTGAACTAAAAGGTGACACAGCTTTGAATAGAAGCAAGCAGGGACCCAGGTTATTAGGATACTAGTGAGGAATAGTGAATAAGATAAGAGGTCCAATTATGACTGAGACTTTCCTCAATTACTTATGATAACTAAGAATATAACTTCCGTGTTAGCTAGATGAATTTTTATTATTCTGATAAGGCTTTTCAGAAACCAATATTCCCTCTATTCGTGAAACCCTGAAGCACATTTCTATTAATGGGACTGCTGTCATTTTAGAAAAAGTATGTGTGTGTTCGAAGCAGTGAAATAAAAAGTTTGGACTAAGCCAATGATCCTTGGTCTGGGATTGTATCTCCTTTTGGGGCACAGCAGAATTGAAAAATGCTCAGGAAGCCCAGCTCCGGACTTCATAGTGTCACTTAATTTCTAGAACCCATGTCATATATGCTTGACCATAATTTCTAACACTACAGAGCAGGATTTTCAAACCTTGGCACTATTGGCATTTTGGCTAGATACTTCTTTGTTGTGGAGCCCTGTCTTGTGCATTGAGGGATGTTTAGCAGCATCTCTGTCCTCCACCCACTAGATGCAAGCAGTACCCCCTCTCTCCCAGACAATCAAATATGTCTTTAGACATTGCCATATGTCACCCTATTTGAGGACCTCTGTCATAAGGTAATGGTCAACAAGTTTCGCTCAAGTTCATGATTTCTGAACTAAAGCTACATACTTGGTCATAGAATCCTAAACCCAGAAAAAAATATATATAATATTATTACCAAATTTTACTCATGGGAAAACTGAGGTTCTGAGAGGCTAAATACCTATTTAAGTTTCAAGTTAGCTTGAAGTTAGCTTGCACTAGAGATGAGACTAAGGCAAAAGTTTCTGCATTCCTATTCCAGCCTCTTTCTTCGACAAAATGCTATTTGCAAGTCATGTGCTCTGAAACTCAAATGGAATTAAGAAATAAATATGACTACTCATGTTATTGGAGAAGAGTTTTGTGGAATTTTCAAAACAAGAGATAACAAAGATGATTTCTAGTTGATTTTGGAATGAACTAATAATCTTATTCCAGTGGTATTATTGTCCTGATGATGATGATGATAATCATGATTATAATGAGGATGACAATGGTTTTCTTAGGGTAACATTACAATTAGCTTTGTTTCCTAAGCATATACCAATTCAAGGCCAAAGTGAACAGCTAAGAAACATGCTAAATTGCAGAAAGCACCCAGCTAGAAAGTTAGAATATAGGCCTGATAATCTACTGAGATAACTGAGAGTTAATGGTTGTTTATTGTTGTTGATGGGGTGTTATGATTACTGTTGATTATCATTCTTATAGAAGACAGTGTGGATACTTTACTAAAACTACCCCATAGATAAGCTTCCCTGGCCTGCTAGTTCTTTCTCATGCTTCCACAGCTAGATTTCATTAAAAAATCAGAAACCAGAACAAAGGCATATGTGGCAACCGTGGGGAAGGATAAGTAGCTAGGGACGTGGGGACAGAAATGGGATTTGCTCAGAGATTATTTCAAACAACTGGAAACCTCCAGCTTCCCTGGGGCTCTTTAAATAACAGAGAAATAAATAGGAAAAAGAACCAGTGGTGCAAGATTTGTAAAATAATTGTGACAGTACATGAACAGTCAGTTGGCAGGAGTGGATTTGGATGTGGACTGCCTGACAAAACACTAATTGCTTGTGGGTTTAAACTCTGTAGACTAATAACATGCTCTTTCTGGAATACTTAATTTCTGGAGGACAAATGGAGCTCCTTTTTAAGCTTTACTTTAGGAGTGACTTTGAAACATTTATTTAAACATTTTTTTTAGTTAGACACTTATTTCCATTATTAAATGAAATTTTTAATGAAATACTCCTGGGAGGAGTTTTCTGATGTATGACACACAGCTTTGAATCTTAGAAAATGTAAAAGGAAGTGGAGAAACAGTGGATATTTTTTTTTAGTGGCATGGAATGTATTTCACAGGAATTATTAGGTAACACTGTCAAACATTGATAATGCATTCACAGCTCTTTGCAGAACTCTCCATCTCGTTCTGTGTGGGATAATTAATAAATTCACTCTACTTGTTTTATGAAATTAAACATTAACACTGTCACCAGAAAGGACATTTGTTAGCATAAATGCTAAGAATTATCTTAGTAAATACCAAAATATCAAACTCGCCTTCTAAGTTTTATTCATTCTTCTTTGTTATTGGTCAGATGTCTGGATTATATGTTAAAGAATGGCCTTCAAAGTTAACTTTGTGTAAAAACTTTTGTAGGTGTCACAGTGAAGAAGGACCTACCTATCCAATATGGCTAATGCTGACATTCTGTACTAATGTTGTCATTTCTAGGGTTATTGAGTGAGATCTCAGAGGAATTCAGAAGTAAGGAGAACAAGATTGCTCTGTACTTTTTGAGAGCACCAGAATGCCTTAAAGTCATGAAAAGCTTCTGGGAGAACAGGCCTAACTTTACCCTGATTATATTTATTATATCTAGGAAAAGAGGTAGATTGGACAAGCATTAGCCAGAAATGGAAATGGAAACTCAGACAAAGGAGAATAACACAGGGCAATAGTGAGAGGTAAGCTCTGAGGATGTCCTGGTCAAAGGTATTTATCCTGATTTGAGGGTAGGGGTGTAGTCATTTGCATCTTAGCTTGATACCTTAGACAACTGAAAAAATATATCTTCTATTCAGGCTCATTCATTATGACTGGACTTCTCAGAGAATTCAACTCTAAGAAGAGAATGCATTGGTCAGGGGACCCAAGTCCTCCAGGTAATGCTTTCTCATTGCAAATAAATACACAGATATTGAATTTGGTTAATTTGAGTTCACTGCTGAACAACAGCTTACTCTTGGTGTGTTGAAAATTTAGATTTCTAAGTCTACAAGTCCAAATGCTTTTATAATGAATTTAGTCAATATCCAATTCCTGCCCTGTCCTGTCTGAGTTGTCTATCTCCACTGAATCACTATGTCCATGATGTGCTGCCATTGTTGGTTCTCTACCCTAGACTAAGCTTATTTTTCTGCCCCCAATTTCCAACCACTTCCCAAAGCTCACCAGGAACTGTGCTCCATAATCAGCAAACTCCCCCTTATCTTCAGAAGTTTTGTGGAAATTCTCATCTCTCTTCTTACATCCGGAAGTACTAGCTTTCTCCTAGAATACCACACCCCTTGAGTCTTCTCACAAAGAGGCCATATGCTCTCCCCTCTTCTGTATCTTAGGACTCAGAGATGGGGGTGGGTGCTGACCTTCTTGGTACTTATTATTATTTTCAGGTTACTGGATCACCTCTTCCCTTAAGCCTTATCACTGATTTCCATACATTGTTATGCTTGGAGTTTGGCTCACAAGTTAGATTTCTTTTGATTACATTTGAGTTCAAACTAAAAGTCGAAGCAATTTCCAAATGGACAACTAACAAGCTATGGCCCATGAAATAAGTAACAGTGTTTAGAAATACAATTTTTCTGAGAGATTTTTAGTTTCACAGATATTTAAAAATATTTTTAGTTGATTATATTTGTACACAGTCTCCAATCATCAAGATGAGAGAACTGAATTTTTAATGTGCTTGATAATGTGGGTTCATATATTTGAAGCAGATCAGACTCATTAAAAAAAAGCAGCAATCAAAGTGCTCTGGATATTTCATTTTTTTGGAAACTTCTTGAATTCTATTTATTAGTTTTGTGGAAAACAGTGTGTCTTGAAATTACGCAGAACATTCGGACATATCCCACTCTTCCAGTTTCTCACATTCGGGCCATACTAATACCACTTTTCCTGGGAATGGAAATAACATGCTTGAGGTAAAAAGGTAAGTTAAGGTGGAGAAATATGTCCCTTTCATGAGTGATATCTAGATGTTTGAGTTCATCTAGCTTTTCCTCTTCTCCTCCTGTGCTAAACAAAACAACAAAAACTGATCATCAAGGAAAGACAACTCTTTTCCTTGATGATCAGTTTTTGTTGTAAGCATTTATTTTGACCTTGATGCTCTGACTCTTCAAGGTGTGTGAGCGTATATGTGTGTGTGTGTGTGTGTGCGCGTGCTTATTGATGATATATAAACATTAGCTTTTCTGAGTGGAAATAATGTTTTCATAACAGACATAAATTCTTATATACCACATTCCTGTTATTTTTGCTTGATACCTTCCCATCACTATAATCACCCATTACACAGGTTTCTTTTAAATAATGAATATGTAGGTCTTTCATACATATATCCTGGGATATAAATGACTAATTTTAAAGATCAAGTAGAAAAGAAACATAAGTGATATCGTGATCTTGCCGTTCTGTCATATCTTATGTCCTCCTACTAAATTTCTATTTGAATCTCATGTTTTAATAATCTGGTGGTCATGTTTTTTTAAAGTGATCAAGCTATACTATACATAAAATTATGTCGACTGGAGGAAAACTGAAAAGTTAGTCATGTGAAAATTTAGACACATCAGTGTGCTGAAGACTTGTAAATGGTAGGTGCTCAATGAATACTTTTTTATAGATGAATCAAAAAGTCAGCCAGAATATCTTACAACAAGTTGTTATATGTCTTGAGTAGGAGAAAAATAAACCTTTTGTAATTGTATGAGTTCACAAATGACAATATTTGTACAAAAACTCTGAATATATATCGTATGGACACACCATATGTTAAATTTCCCATAAATAAATTTTCAATTGTCAGACCAAAAATAAAATAATAACAACAGCTAGCTTACTAGTTTCTTGCTAATATCGTCTATAATGTCTTTTAATTCAATCTTTAACCCTAAGGAAGTAGGCTTATTATATCCACTGAACAGATGAAGAAACTGAGGCTCAGAAAGGTCAATTAATTGGCTCACGGTTAAATAATCAAAAGCATGGCCAGTGTTTAAACTCAACCCTGTCCGATTTTTAGCGGTCCTAACCATTAAACTCTCCGCCACACCTTTATGGAAGAGAAAAGTAGATGAGTAATACCTCAAAGTGAACAATCTGTTTCAGAAAGGAGCATTTCAAACAGGAAAAAGTGCACATAAATGATGCAGAATGCATTTATGAACTGGGGCATAAACACAAAGTTTTCCAGAGTCTACCAGGGCCCAAGGCAACTCTTCAGTAGAAAACCTTCATCTGTATTGCAAATACTATTTCTGTGTTTATCTATAACCATGAACATAACATAATATTACAGATGACTGGCTACATGATTTTATGGGGAAAACAATGAAAGCACAGAAGTTCAAGAGAGCAGGAAAAATTGTGAGTTAGAGTTCATAGAAAGCTTTATGAATTTTGCAGCACTCTAATGTAAATCCCAGAGGGGAAAATACTTGAATTGAGACACTTTCCCTGAGACATCTTGAGAAAATCTTGACATCTTAATTCATTTCTCGAGCTTAAATATTCTAGGCTAGCCTGGTGGCACGGTAATAGTCTGGGCAAACATTTTTATTTATTTCACTGTTGATACCAATATTTGCGCTACATGCTGCTGCCTGCATTTGCTACTATTTCTTTCTTTCCTACAGATCAAATTATTGGCCTAGACATAACATGCTTTCCGGGGAAGTGTTCCTTGTGTTCACGAGCGAATGGAAAAAGCTCCCATTTTAAATGCAGATTTTTTTCCACATGACTGAATTAATTCATGTTATAAATATGATTTGTAACTGCTGGATATTCATGTCGATACATATATAGCGGAAGAGCAATCGAGGCAAATAGTAGATAAATCAAGCAAGTGCTATATTTGCATGGGTGGGTGGTCAACGTGCCAAAATGCTGCGTCCAGTTCTGGGTCAACCGCTTAGCTTTTCGGAGCTACCATTTTACTTCCCTTAGTATTTGTAACCCTGTTTTATTGGATTGACCTGAGAGCAAATAAGGTAATGTGAATAGATCTTTGTAAACCTAGAGAGTATTGCACACACCTTTTCTATTAATGTAGGATTACTTGGCAGCAAACACTTCTCTTTGGTTTCTCTTGTCTATGTGGGGAAATAGAAAACAGAACAGCAAAACTTAAGAATCAAACAAGATAGTGCTTGTAGGATGCTTGTGAGATACAGACAAATCAAAGAGAGGAGTAACTCTTTGGAGCATTTCACAGCAATGTAGATGTCGCGGTGAAACATTTTTGAGTCTGAAACTCTCAAGGGGTTAACCTCTAAGGTGCAGAGTGGGTCCCAAAGTCTCTAAGAATGTTAGATAGTGACACTTCTCCCCTGGTCCCATACCATTCACACTTTGCTGGGTTCTGGAATTAGCGATGATGTTTTGAACCTCAGCTCTATCACATACTCCCTTTTTAGTTAATCGCCCTGAACCTCCATTTCTCACCTGTCAAATGCATATAATATCTCCCTCACATTTCTGTCGCCAAGACTGAAGGAGACAGGCCTTTGTCAATTGCAAAGGCCTCCACAGAGAACAAGTTATTATGACAATTCACTTAGACTAGATACCCTTTCAAGATGTCAGTTTCCTCTCAGTGTGAACAACTGAAGAATAATAATAGGATGTATGGAATTTGGTTTAAATGTATATTTCTGGTTTCTTTCTTTCTTTTTTTAGACCTGAGCTTAATATTTAAATTATTGCCTAAAGGTAAGGGAGGGGTTTCTAAAGAGAAAATTTCCTAAAAAAATTAAGCCTCCCTCAATGTTACAGGCAATGGTGAATGGCCACAGTGTGATGCACAATAAGAAGACACAGACTCCATGCATGCCTGTACCTAGACTCAGAGCTGGGGAGACCCTGGTTCCCTCCCAAGGCTGTGGAGATGACTCAGGGCTAACTTTTCTCATTAACTGCTAATAAAAGCAGGGGAAATTTCTTTTCCCCATATAGATACTATAATTTAACATATTCTTTATCTTTATTCAAGCTTTCTGACTGTTCTTCTAATCCAGCTCCCTGTTAAACCTGTAGATACATGAGGAAGATAAGCTGAACACACTCCGCCTCCTAGCCATTTCCCTTAGGACTCTGTGTTATTTTTTTCTAACTCGGAAATATACATAAATATAACTCATTATTTAATCTGCCACAGAAAGACTATCATTGATTTACACATATTCTAATGCGATGCTCTAGAATCTTATAAAAATTGTTATAAAAAATCCCCAGCCATGTGAAAAGCCTGGGCATATTTTATAAAAATCACTATTGAAGATAATATCCATTCTATGTCTCCCAGCTATAAGAAGATCTGTGCCAAATATTTCTTTTGAGAACTGAACATTAGAGAAATTATGTGTTTGGTTTCTGAACTAATTATTTATTCTTTTTTTATCAGGCGATGGAAACCTAAGTTCCATTTTGGCAGAGCCCTAGAATGAGGAGTTCACCTTTGTAAAGCCCAGTGGAGTGCATATAGCAGGGACTCTAAATATTTTCTGAATGAATTGATTTGATCATATTTTCTCTTTTTACACTGGTTACAAGGAAGCTCAGGGCTAAATGCAGTAACTATAATAGTCCATGTTGCTGATATATTTATTTTCCTCTACAGTTCTGCCTTATGCTTTCACTTTCTCTTTAAACGATCTCATTGAATATATTTTAATTATAAGCCGCTACAAATCCTTTCGGAAACTGGTGCAAAATGTCATAAAAGAAAACTCATTTTATTTTCTAGGTGATAAAAGACAAAATTGTTTAAATTCATGGTTTGTTTTGTTTTTCGTGTGTGTGTTTATGTGTATGTGTATATTTTTTTACATCTAACAATTTATAAAATTAAGTACATTTTCACTGGAAAAATACACAGCTACTTTTCTTGAAGCATGATCAGACTTTTAGGCAGAAAAGCAATACAATCAGAAAATACACACACCAGATGAAGAAAAACAAAATGGTTGAACTTCATTTTTTCATTCTAAGACATGAGGGGAAATTTTTTAAAAAAGAAAATGTTGCAGATTTCAAGAGGTATAAAACATTTGCTATTTATAAAATATGCTATTTATAAAAACTTCCAGAAGGAAAGTTTAATATTAGCATTTTGAAACAATGGAAATCCCTGAAAGCTTCAGTTCTGTGGGTTTTATAAAATGTTGTTCTCTGAGCCTTTCTGCAAGTAAAGAGAAAGACCTAAATGTAAGCCCAAGTCTTAGACTGATGAAGGGAGAATGACATTAAGTAGCCTGTTTAGCTTATCAGACAGAGATCCTGTCACTCTGCCTTGAAACAGAGATCCAAAGCTCTTGACTCAGGACTCACTACTGCCTTGGGTCTCATTAAAGAAGAGAGGGCAGAATAGAGACCCAAGTCAAGCACAACCAGAAAGTAATGCTGGCTGGGATGATCTGGCAAATTCTTTGGCTTCCTAGAGTCTGTTTCAGGTCCATCTTGGACTTCATAGCTCTGCACAAGTTCGGTCACCCTGTAGTTGACCTCCTCTTAGCCTTGTTGGGGGCATGGCTCTCTTTGTATTTGTTTTTTTGTGAATTGGCCCTTGCCCGTCCTTACTGCAGTCTCTATTTTGTAAATGATATTAAATATGAGACACAGCATACTTATTTTTAGATTTAGGTTCTCTTTATATTATTTTTCATTTTTGTAATCAGTAATGTGTGGTTTTTGTACTAACATCGTTAAGGTAGGCTTAAACAGGAAAAATAGGGGTGTTGCTAAAGGTTTTTAACCTCTAGTATTAACAACATCTAAGAAAAAAACGAGTGTGTTAAGATCTGTACTTCCCTCCAGTGGGAGCGTCCATCGATGTTTGTCTAACAAGGGAAGTGACTGTGACATTAAATGAACTTGTGAGCAGATAGCAAACTTCTAGGAATGTGAATCACACAGTTTTTGTTTTCCCTCCTTGGAGAGTTTTGAAAACGTGAAACAAAAATTAAGAGGACAGTGACATACTGAGTCTCCATTTGGTTCCTTTTATTTTTCCAAAGTTTGTATCCCAAAATTTATGAAACTGCAAATATTATCGAAAGCCTGGAAATGTTGAGGGATGTGGCTATTATTTATATATTGTCTAATGAGGGGTATACATTGTATTTTTAATAAGATTACCGTTGAAGATAAAGACATCTAAATTAACTTCCATGGGAGTTTTAAAGTATGTAATCAATGCTTAATTAGAAATTGCAGGCTTCAATTGACATTATCTTTGTTCCTGTCTTAAATTTGGATTTCAACAAACATGTATTTTTAAACTTTACTTTTATCTTAAAAGTTTTTCTATGGAATTTACTAGATAAATCTGATGTCAAGCTAGCAGACCTTGGACAACACTGAGGGTCTGAACAGTTTTCATTTGCATGGATATAAAAACACATTTTCTTTCCTTCTCATGTTCAATAAAGGGGTAAGAGAGGAAATAATGCCAACTAAAAGCATTGACATTGAAGGTCAGAAATTATCTCTTTGAAATCAAATTCAAATATGAATTCTTTGGAACAAAAATTTAACTCCCAAACTCTTTGAAAGTGGGCAATCTGTAAATAGGTAATATGAATGACAATGACAGAGTGGTAAACTCCAATATGATATGTAATGTACAGTTTTATAAACTCACATATATTTGCATATTGATGCTAATCAACTTGAAAAGCTTTTTGTTTCAGGGAGAAGCTTGATTTTCCTATGAGTTCAATGACGAATATTTCAATAGAGAAGTTATTCATATAATGTTACATTTTTGAAGATTTTTTCCCAAGTGAATTAGTTTGCAAAACAAGTATAAAGGTATTTTAAGCACAGTTAGTTACTCTTTATATGAAAGGGAAATCCTTGTGAAATCTTCAAACACTTTAGGCTACAGTAAAATTAAATATGCCAGGTAGTGGCTTACAGTACCTTCAAGATACAGCTATTGTTTATAACAAAATATAGAATTTAAATTTGATTTCATTTAACATTTAAAATGTATATTATTAGTTTCAGACCTTGATTTTTCATGATCTTTTATCACTTTAATACTTTCCTGTGGATCAGCATATTTCAAAGTGCATTCTTGGGAATCCTAGTACCGCAAAAGTGCTGCAAAGGCATGTGTTATTTATCAAATAAGTTTGATAAAAGCTATATACTATAAGGAATCACTCAAAATTATTTTAGGTGTGATAATAACGTAATTTTATTTAAAAAGGGTTGATCTTTTAGAGTTGCAGGCTAAAATATTTATGAATAAAATGATGCAATTTCTGGGATTTCTTTCCACATACTTTGAAAATGCTGAAAGAGGATGCAGTTGGAGATGGGGCTAGGTTAGTCATGGGTTGATGTTACTGCATTTGAGTGATGAATACATGGGGTTCATTATACTACCCAGCCGACATCTGTGTGTATTTTGTATCTATTAGAACAAAAATTAAAAAAATAAATAAATAAAAGATGCATATCTCTTAAAGATTTTATAGTGCACACCAGAGCTATGAGGTGTTCTGGGTAAGAAAGTCATTTGTTTATCTGGGCTTCTCCCAAACTTATTGATCATGGACTGTTCTTTTCTAGGAACACCTGCTAATAGCTCTCCTGGACATTTGGGAACAGCTATACAATAGTAGAACTAATGTTTTTCCATGTATCATTGTCCATGATACTTCCAGGCTTCTAGCACATGAATAGTTTTGTTTACATGTTGAAAACCATTAAGATAAAAATGAAAAATTAAAAAAAAATTTTTTGTTATTTCTAAATTCTAACAGGTGTGAGGTATCCATAGTATAACATCTGATTAACTTTTTTCAATTTCATTGAGAGTAATTTTGTATATAAATATGATGTCAGAAATACTGTTAAAATACAATTTCAGAAAAAAATGAACGATAATACATATTTTGAAAGATAAGAGCATTTCTTGATTGACTATTGGCCATAAATTTAGTTAGAGCTGTTTAATAGTTGAGTGAAAAGCTCTTTAAAACACAAAACTCCAAATATCATTATCAACATCAATAATTTTACTTTATATTTTTAATCCTAAGTTTTTATAAAATTTAATACTTTGTTAAAATCCTATTTGCATACCCATAAATTATTTCTCACCCTGGAAAAATTATATTAGATAGAAATAATTCTCAAAATAATATTCTATAATAGCTAAATAAAATTTATATTTTATATAAATGCTTGATAATTCTGCATGTCAGAAGCTACATTGTACTTTTAAAATAATAATTTACTTAAATATAAATTATATTTATTAAAATAATAATAAGTTAATATTTTAAAAGTAAGTTACAGATAGCTTTTTAACTTTGCATTTAAAGAGAGATAGCCTGTATTATTTATAGCTGTCCTTTCTAGTTATTTTAGAGACTAGCAAAATTTTTTATCGTTGACTTTAATGAAAATTCAAACAAGAATGTTTGCATTCATTACAATATACTGCCAAAAACTACATTAATTTCCACTGATGCCCATTAATTTGATAAATGTTTTGTCATTTGTACCATTTGCACTGTCAAAACAAGTTAGTTATATCTTACTGACATTTTTGACAATTGCTTTAACTCTGGCAAAAAAAAAAAAAAGGCATTTTATTTGCTTCAAAAAAATTCACTATTGTCTATTGAAAGTTTGAACCAAGCAAGAGAAGATTAGTACATGTCAGAAGTCTTGCAAGATTCAAATTAGGATCAATGGTAAGAAAAAAATGATTCCCCCAGGACTCTTTTATAGAAGTGCTCATATTCTATTGTAGAAAATATTATAATATACCTGCATAATCCGTTCTTGCATAATGCCCATCTTCAGATTTAGTAGTTGTAGTTGTGTTATCTGTGTTAAAAAAAATTAACAACGAAGATTGATTAATTGCTTCCTAAACATCAAATGTCAAATTTATATTATTCTTCTAATAGTATCTTCACTGTGATTAAGGAAATTTTATAACTATAGTTCTAAGCTACCTTTATGCAAAGACACATTTACATCAATTTGCTTGAGAGCAAATAATAAAATGGTATCAGCTTTCTAGAGTTTGGGGCAAAGAGAAGGTTCACAATTATAACTGAGATAAGGTGGGTAAAGGAATAACAAGTCAAAACCCAAGAAAATGTTTGTTTCTGAATAAGAAACAAAATAAAACATTCTCGTACATCCTGTTTTAAAAAATGTACTTGAGGGACGCCTGGGTGGCTCAGTTGGTTAAGCAACTGCCTTCGGCTCAGGTCATGATCCTGGAGTCCTGGGATCGAGTCCCATATTGGGCTCCCTGCTGGCAGGGAGTCTGCTTCTCCCTCTGACCCTCCCCCCTCTCATGCTCTCTCTCTCTCATTCTCTCAAATAAATAAATAAAAATATTTAAAAAAAATGTACTTGAAATATTTCTATTGATTCAATACATAAAAATGGTGTCATTTGTTTTTAATTTCAAGGTTTTCTAATAAATCCTCAGATTCTTTGCTAAAGACGATTTTGACTTTTTTTTTTTTTCCCTGTGCAAGGAGAATGTCTGCTGAATATTGGCTTCTGTGTTTACGGCATTGTGAAGATACAGTCCCGTTATATAGAAAAAGATACAGACTGTTGCTCATAGGCTCTCAAACTCCTATAATCACCATAAATGCTACAGTAGACTTTAGTATCCATTATAAATCAGAACTGTCTTCCGGAAAGGAAATAGCTTGCCTAATAAGGAGTTATCTTCACTTTTCATTTCTACACTAAGACTAAAAACATTCTTTGAAATGAATTTTGGTATGAACATTACCTTGACATCGACCCAACGACATGACTTCAATTTTCTCCTGTTTCTGACATGATGCTTCTTTGATTTGACATGCATTATCATAAGATTTCCCATCAGAAGCACAGAGGGGATTGAAGTTGGTTTGAGAACAGTCGATGTTGCACACACACCTAAAGGAAGAGAGAAATAAAAATGGGTGAAGGGGTTTAATTGTATGGTGATGGGTAGTAACGAGACTTATGATGGTGATCACTTTGAAGTGCATACAAATATCAATTTATAATGTCATGTGCCTGAAACTTGTATAATGTCATATACCAATTTACCTCAATCAAAAAAAAAGTAACATTAATAGTGTTGCTATCACATTATACATTAAACACAGAGTGGAAGAATTGCTAGATTGGCAACATACAAGTCCACAAAACTGAATTGTATCCTTCCAGGGAAGTTCCTTCATTTTCCTACCAGAGATGAAAAGAAGCACAGAACTAATTGAAAATAATTCAAAAGATTGATAAATGGATAAAAAAAATAAAAAGGGGAAACGCAGAAAATAATCATCAGTAAATCTCTGCCATTGGAACTTTTGAAACGTGTACATAAACTTCCATGCTGATGTTGGCAGAATTTGAATAGGCTGAGGTAGCCATGAAAGTCTGCTTTACAATTTCCTCAAATGAGATCTTACTGTGTTACTTTATTCTCAGGATATTTGAATGGTGAGAGCGTGAGGAAAATGATTCAGAGGACATTTGCAAGAAAGTAAGCCAGGAGATTATTTGGAGTGTAATCAGGAGTTATATTTCTTCAGCTACATGAAGATGCACAAGACATGTGCTAAGCGGGAATCTTTGGTGGTCCTTAACTTTTGTGGGGGGGGCAGCGCAAAACCCTTTGAGAATCAAATGAAAGGTATGGCTCTCTCTTCAGAAATACTCATACTCACACAAAACAACTTTTTTGCATAAAATTTCAGAGTATTTGTGGGCCGCTTGATGCCTGTCCCATGGATCCCTTTCCCAGATATACGCTATTTTTTCTAATTCTAGTTTTAAGTAATAAATACAAGTTGATTACCACTCATGGTTTTTTTTTTTTTTAAAGATTTTATTTATTTATTTGACAGAAAGACAGCGAGAGAGGGAACACAAGCAGGGGGAGTGGGAGAAGGAGAAGCAGGCTTCCTACTGAGCAGGGAGCCCGATGCGGGGCTCGATCCCAGGACCCCGGGATCACGACCTGAGCCGAAGGCAGACGCTTAACGACTGAGCCACCCAGGCGCCCCACCACTCATGATTTTAATACTTTTCTATAATATACATACAAATTTGAATTAATGAGAATTAGGTTGCCTGAATTAGAAGAATGAGATATTTTCAAGCAAACTTTATATGACTTTTCCTATGTTATCATTCTCTGTAGACAAAGTACACTGTTTCACTCAGAATATTTTTATATGTGTGTAAATATGTTATTGCCTTAGAATATAAACTCATATTTTAGATTTCTATTAATTAATTTTCTATTAATATTTACATTATTTTTCTAAATGGATTATATGCTTCCCAAAGTGGTGAAGCACACATTTTACTTCTGTAGATCTTACTTAGAGCTGGGCATATAATATAATGATTACAATAACAACTAGCTTACTACATGCTGGGTTCTTAACATGCATTGCTTTATTTAATCTTTACAACAGCCATTTTATAGACCAACGATAGCGCAATTATAAGGTCAGAGAGCTAGTAAATTGTGGAACAAGGGCCACCTACGGGTGTGTTAAAGCAACATATAACCCCTTTCCTCTCACCATAGGCTGTGTATTAGAATTTCCTGGAAAACTTTTAAATATACTGATTCACAAGCAGGTTTCTGGCCCTAATAACTCTGGGGGTAGAGCCTAGGATTCTACCTTTTTAGGCAGTCAGACTGGCACCAGATTCACTTCCTGGGAATCAGTGCTTGATCCATTTGCTGATTAAGTGAGAGAGGGTTTGTCTACACAACAGTGCTTCTCGGAGTGTAGTCCTTAGACCATCTGTATCAGAATTACCTAGATCTCTGTTAAAAGTACTGGCAGAAATTGTGCCAATGCACTTAATTTTTTTTTTTTTTTTGGTCAGAGAATTGCTTTAGGAACACTTGGTTATTTTTACTTTCGCATGCTTAGGAACAAATAGCTAGGACAGATGGTTACCATCTCCAAATGCATAAGTCATTGAGGAGTGGTGTTCCTACCTCGGTCGCGATGTAGCTACTGAGATCACAACATTGTTACCTGGCCTGATTCTTGGCATCTGAGAGATCTGAGATTGAGAGCTGCCTACATGTTCAAGACTTTTTGGTCCGTTCTCAAAAAAAAAAAAAAAAAAAAAAGACTTTTTGGTTCTTTTCACCGTGCATTTGGGGAAGTTACTTTGTAGATGAGCCTTGTTTTCCTTAACAATCTGTAGTAAATAAAGAGGTGAGGAGACGGACATTGTGTGTTTTTTAAAAGTTGGTTCTAATTGCCTTCATGCCAGTTTACTATTGTTGTGTTAGACTCTGGGGACTATCTCCTTGAAAGACACCAGCATAATTATCTGTTACTAACAGCAGAACAGACAGAAAGTCATATTTTCTCATCTATCTAAAAAGTAAATTATATAGGGTACAAGGGTATCTTCAAATTATTTTTAGTATCTGAGTTTATTAAACCTAATTAGTTCAAAAACCATGCAGGATTCCAGGACCATAGTCTGACACTCTATCGGTAGTCGCTAAATTATCTTTGTATTCCCCGCACCACCCAATACCTTCCATACACTCATCATTCAGTAACTGCATGTAGTAGATAAATAAATGAAATGAATAAATATAGTGACATGATCTTATATTCTTAAAAAAAGATGAAACTAATATAAATCATCATTACTATATTGTCATAAAAACAGAGTAGCTAACTAATTTTCTTGGCAGATATTAAGTGTTCTCACTGAGATCAGATAATGACAATAATAATAGTAGCTTACTTAATGATAGTGCTATATGCTTTATATGCCATTACTCCTTTCATCCTTCTATCTCGGTGAGGTGGCTACTATTACTATCTCTATCTTACAGATGAGAAAATTGAAGCTTAGAGAAGTCACATAGCTTTTATGGGGAAGAACCTAATTTCCAATATAGGCAGTTTGATGCTGTTCTACATACTGTTCCGTACAGTGAAAAACAAGGCAAACCCAAATTCCTATTATGAACTAATTAAAGGAATACCTTGGATGACTAGACTTGAAAAAATAAGACTATGTCTACTCTTAGAGTATTTATCGTGATGTTATGAATCTAAGTCATAATGCCTCTTAGTCTCTGTCTTCCCAAACAAGTGATCCAGACTTTTTAGGATCATAGGGATATATCAGTGAATATTCATTTGAAGGCATTCTGAACTAATACCCGGGAATTAGAACAAATAACAAATTGATATGAATTAAGTTAATCTGACTACTTAAGACATCAATTGTTTAGACTATTTTATCCTTAACAAAATTCTACATAATGTTGTTTCTACTTTTTTACAAAAATACAGGTTTTACACACACATACACACACATGCACACACACACACAAACTCTCCAACTGACTCTAAGTTTTAGCACCAAATCTTAGCACCAAGTCACTCCTTCAAAACTTTTAAAGAGCCTGGAATTTTTGAAAGTTCAGATTCATGGGGCAGAGAGATTTTGCATGTTGACACGAGTACACGAATTTGTGTGTGTGTGTGTGTGAAGAATGGGCTCTGTGGTGGCATTTACTGCATTCTTAATGTGCCTGTTTATTAGTTCATACCTTCACTTTCTGCAACCTTCTTAAAGGCTATCTGTCTTTTTTACCTTTGAATTTCTGGAACCTAGTAGAGGGCATCATAGCAAGTCATCAATAAATGGTTACTGAATGAATTACTGAAAGAAAGGCAGGATAGACTTGGACGAAGTTAAAGAGATTAGTTCTTGTCTGGACATTAACACATAGGAGAAAGAACCAGTGATATGTTCATATAAACTCTCACTTAACTCTGTGCTACTTGGCACTTGAAGAAGGCCACCTGCCTCCTTTAATTTGTGTCCCACAGACAGAGGAGACAGAGCACTAGCCCTTAGCGACCTCAATGACATCAGAATACAGTTGTGAAAGGGACATGTTTCACCATGCAGCTCACTACTTATATTTTGTGGTATTTGGGCGCAGTTTTTAAGAACCAGTATAATTTAAACATGGTAGTGACTTGTCAGTTTATTGCTGTTTCAAACCATTGAAAAATACAAGGCTCCAATAACAAGGTGACAGAATTATCATATACTGTAATGGTGAAATTGCAGGTCACTCTGTGCTTTAGCAGCTTATGTAAATTAATCCAGGGGTTTTCTTTTTACAGAAATGAAAGGCAGATATTTCTGAAAACAGAAACTATCCCTTCTTCACTGCTTTTGGCAAATAATTGCATTATTATGCATTCTGAGAGGAGTAACTAGTTAATTACAGCATGTCACAAGTATTTTATGTGAGCCAAGGATTTGTAAGCCTGAGGACTGCATGGATGCCTTTAAGGGTCTGTGTGTGTGTGTTTTCTTTCCTCTTCTTCTTTTTCCCAACCTATCTCAGTCTTTTGACATTTTGACACTGCGATTACATAGATCTCTTTTCTTCTAGGCTACAGAGAAAAAGAACCAGCCCTACTTGAAAATAATAATTTTAGGGTTTGTATGTGGAAATACTACCCTCTGAAATCCTTCAAAGAAAGTTAACATTGACTGAAAACCTTAGTTCTCTGAATTGTAAGAAAGAAGAGAAGCATCCAATAATTTAAAAAGACCACTTGATGGAGTAAAGAACTGAAATTATAGGAAGTGAAAGGTGGTGTCTACGATGGCCCACATGCATTTATAAGTATCTCATGAATATTTTGGGGGCTTTACATTACCTTAGTTCCCTGCCTCTCTCGAAATGGCTCCTCCGAAGGTGTTCAGCAATGAGTTACGGAAACCTTTCCCTTACATTTAGGAATGCCTCATTGTCCTCCAGAGTGTGAGGATGCAAAAGCTGCCAGGTAGCAAATTACTTATTCATGTGTCTGGTGGGTGGCTGCCCTCAAATTTCACTAGATTTTGTCTCATCTATTAAACATGTCTATCACTTGTTCCTTTCCCAAGGTCCTTGACTTGCCCATTCCAAATTTTGTCCATACAACATCCCTAATCAGTTTTAAAGTACCCAATTGTACTGCAGTGAGGATGGCTTTCTGGGTTGTTTTGAACCTTGACTGGTTTCTTTCCCTTGAGCCCGGCTGTCTCTGGGGCTATTATGCAGACCCTTTCTAGCCTGGCCAGAAAATGAGGTCAGGGCCACTGTCTGTGCTCTCCATCAGGACTGTAATGGATGAGCTGCATTATATTAATAACAGTGAAAACAGTGTGTATTTTTCATTCAAGACTCTTGTGATACTTTAAGCCCATTTACTCATTAACTCTCATGTAACTCCTTTTGATGGAACTTGATTATAATTATTTTATCTGTAAAGAAACTACAATTCAGGAATGACTGGGTTGTGAGGGAAAAAATGAAATAAGAGATGTGACAATCCACTGAAAACAAAAAACCTATAGAGTGTGGAAAAGCATTGACTGGGAGGTAATACTAGTAAGTCTGCTATATTGTTACTCAGGCGATATATGTGAGCTTGTTTATTTCTTTGTTTTTGTTTTTAAATTTGAGAAGGGCAATCCTTTTAGCTTTGAAATCTAGGATGATGGAATAATGCCCTTCTCCAGACATATTACCAAGGACTACAGTGAGGCTTTCCAAGGGGGACGAGAGTTATCTTGTACATGGAAAAAACTTAGTTGCCATTAATATCTATCTCTTTATAAGGAGGTAAAGTATAGAAGTTGGTCTATTAGATGGAAGCTCTTGGGACTATTGAGAAAAAGCCAAGGGCAACAAATAGCCAGTCAATGGATGTCTGAATGAAGAAAAATGAAGCTGAGAGACCCTTCCCCGGGGTGGTGTCAGAACTTTCAAAAACAGAATTGCCTATTGAACAAGTGCAACAATTCCTGGGTAAAAGACTGATGGCCATGTATCAGAATGATGTCTAATACAATAAAGGTAGATGAGGAATGGGACTAGAGCCTGGAATTTGGTATCAGATAGACCTGTGTTTAATGGAGGCTTGATCAGTTACTATATGGCATTGAACTAGTTACTTAACTTCCCTGAGCCTGCGAAAATGGAGCTACTAACTCAAGATTGTGGGGATTAAATGGAATGAAGCACATAAATTGCTTAATAAAGTTTCTGAGAAGTTGTAATTACCCAATAATTATTGGTCATCATAATTTTTGGCTTAGTGGTTTCTAATCTTGGATGCAAAGAAAAATTTTCTGTGGAATAGTTCGACCTTGGGCAGCAACGCAGAGATTTCCACTTAGGAGGTCTCGTGTGAGGCTGCAGTAACTAACTGGAGTTGTCAAAAATACTGCAGGGGATTCTGATGTGCAGATGTGGTGAGCTGCAATTACAGAAAATGCTCTTTCTCACCCTCTAAGACTAAGAGACTTTCTAATTTAGTGTATGTTACATCCATGTGAGAAATTCTGATGCGTTGGGTCTGAGGTAGGACTCAAGCAAAATTTTCAGCAAGTTCCTTGGCTCTTTCTAAGGCAGATAGCTTGCATAGCCTATTGAGAAACCTCAAATATTTTGGCTTGAAAACATCCTTTTTTCTCTCCCCTTCATTCCAACAGAAGGAATTTAATATTCTCATTTAATGTACATGATTCAGTGACCTGCGGGAAAAGGTTTTCCTCCATGTGCTATAGGTGACAGGTATGTGGTGTCAGATGACAGGGACAGGTGCCTACATGCACTGATACAAAACCATCATTGTTGGAGCCGTTAGCAGAAGTGATTCACCAAGTAAAACCAAGGTAGAGTGGTGGGAAAGGACGTGAAGCTATGGAGGGGCTCCCCTGTGCCAGGCGCTTAGCTCCAACTTCCACAATACTGCCAGGTTCTAATGCTTATGAGATAGGGAGGAAAAGGAGGAAACTGAACTATGTCTGAAGGTGAGAGGGATTTAACAGATCTGGGATGGAGCACATGAAGTGGGGAAATGTGCGGAGGCAGACCCTAACACGGAGCTGGGGAGCTGCAAATAGATCAGTCTGATTGGAATGAACTCTTCTCAACCAAAGTGGCAGGATACAGCACTCTAGACAGATTGTAAAGGGGCTCAATTCCACCTAAGGAGTGTGGCCTTTATCTTCTGCACAATGAAGAGTCCCGAAAGCTTTTTGAGCACAGGGTGATAAGAAGGTCAACATGATGGAAGGGGTGTTTTAGGGAGATTACACTTGCAGGGGAGTGCAGGCGGAGGGACTAATCACCAGGCTATTGCTGTAAACTTGGGGGCTAGATAGGAAAACTCAGGGCAGCGGTGTTCACTCCAATGAAGAAAAGGAAGAATCCATGGCGCTTAGTGGCTCCATACTTAAGGTGTATTATAACGAGGTACTAAGGCACAAATGTCACCACCATGCCCTTCCTGCTCTACCCTTTCCTGCTTTTTTCCTGATTTGTGTTGTGGTCCAAAGAGGAAACTGATGCGAGGGGCAGCCGGGCAGCTGTGTGTGGGACTCAGGAAGGCATGATTTCCTGGTAGGGAGAGTTTTCTTTCTTTGCTGTTGGGACAGGGGCAAACAGAGTTCCATCGTGATAGCTGTATCATGTCAGCACCCTTATCTGCAGTTTAAGGAGAATGATTCTTTGTAGTACTGTGTACCCTGCCTGATTCCAGGACTGGTTTAAGATGACTGCAACAAAACTGGCAGCAGGTACTATTAATGCCTGCTGCCTCGGAGAGCAAACGAGGCTCCCTCCAAGGCAGCAAGTGACCCCATGCCCCTCTTCCATGTAGACAATACGGTTGAAGCAGGGTTTGACTGGAGCTCCCTTTTCATGTATCATGCTTGCATTTTTCTCAGGATTATTTTTTCCTTCTTGAAGTAGCTGCATTTACATCTTAAAATAATCAAAGTAAACAATTCTTCTTACTCATATACATTTTTAAAAGCATCCTGAAGCAAAAATCCCTCATTAGCATTATGTGTACGCTCTTGCTCATTAAGCTGGAAAACATATTCAATAACCAAGGGTGACTCTGCGATTACTAAGAAGTGCGGTCTCTCTCTGATTGGATGGCTCTTACTACACAGCGAAGTCAGAAAGCATGAAAACCCCAGAATAAAAACTTGGAAGTTAAAACAATACAATGAACTCGACATTTGAATAAGGAGATGTACTGAATTCCCACTCGCTCCTTTCCGTCAGGATCCTGTTGCATGTTCTGGCACTTTCCTTCAGGCCCAGCTGCAGGATTCCTACTTTGCAAACTGGCCATCCGGTAGGCTTTCGACCGACCAAAGACTTTCAAGAATAAATATGTATGAACATCATTACAGTCTAGATTTTCCACAAAACTACAATTTAATATCATACCCTTGGATTTCATCCATGAGATATAAAAAAAGTAGATGAATACTAGCTCTGCATTGTGATAAAACTGCTAGCTTGAAAATATTGTTCAATACATTGTTCAGGTGGTTTTCATGATAATGGTTTCAGGTCCTGGCCTGAACTCATTCCATTCATAATTAAAATTTGCATTACATGATCTCCCTTATGCTTATGTCATCCTTTATTTTTCATTTATTAGTCTAAGGGTCAATATAATTTAAATTTGTTTTTAAAATAACATTAAATATACATTATAACATGCTATCAAAAATTTCATCATGTGAATAATGAAAAAATATAATAAAAATATTCACGGGGGGGGGTGCATGGGTGGCTCAGTTGGTTAAACGTCTGCCTTTGGCTCAGGTCATGTACCTGGGGTCCTGGGATGGAGCCCTGAGTCCAGCGCCTTGCTCAGTGGGGAGTCTGCTTCTCCCTCTCTTTTTGCCCCTCCACCCAGCCCATGCTCTCTCTCTCTCAAATAAACAAACAAACAAACAAACAAACAAACAAATAAATAAATAAAATCTTTAAAAAAAATTCATGGGGATGCTATGTTGTAACCCTACGAAGGGAAGGTGGGAAATATGACTGAGGAAGGAGGATGCCCTAACCTTATCTGTAATGTTATGGTTCTTAAGAAACAACTAAAAGTAAATATGCTAAAATGTTTGTATTTGTTAAAACTAGGTGGTGAATGTCCAAGTGTTATATTATTTTTGATAATTTCAAAATAAAAATAAAAATATGAGATTAGACATTTTGCTTAAAATGATTAAATTACCAAGCTTGGTAGATATTTTTTTTTCACTGATTTGATCTGGATAATTTATTTCTAAATTATTTAAACAAAATTTAAAAATATATATGTATATGTATGGAGAAATCCCAGTGGAATAAAATCACATTTCTTTGTAAATAACTACTTAAAATTGATCTTCTGTCCGTATAAAAATGACTTTCAAGAAGAGTTTATGATACGAAGAGACTCATCTCTGTGTTTCTTCCTCTCTCCTCATCTTACTTGCTCGCCCACTGAAATGTGAAACTCGTGAACACATGGTGGCATTTTCGTTAACGGGCCCAAGCCAGCATTCTTCATTGACTTCCTGCTGCATTGCCGGTGAGTTTTGATTGCTCCAAAGCAGGGCTGTATGGCAGTGCTGTTGGCCAGGAATAGTCATGAGCTATTCTGAAACCCTTGGGATGAAGGACTCTCAGTTAGAAATGTTTGAACATTTTGCCTTGAAATAAGAATACTGTAGTTTCTCAAAAACATTAAGCTTAAAAGGTAAGAAGGGGAAGGAGGTATGCCTGCCTCCCTGTGGCCAGCTCCTGGGGAAGGTCCTGTTGTTGAAGGTGTTGGGAGGGCTGCAGCCATCGCTGCTGTTCTTTGTTCATTTGTTTTCTTTGCCCTCTTAGGCACATTCATTTTCATTTATCACACATCTCATTTAATTCAGTCTAATCCCCTCAGTGCAGTTGAGCACCCACTTGGTGCGAGGTACGGGGCTAAACATCAGAGACGCCAAGATGGCTCGGGTGATCCCTACTGGCAGCAGAGATCACAACTAAAGGAGAAAAACAAATATCTGTACAACGGTGTCATCAGAGCGAGACTTTGTGGGAGTGAACAGCAATGTTTTGAGAGCACTGAGGAGGAATAATGACTTCTACCTAGAGGCTCTAGGAAGGTTTCATAGAGAATGTGACTCTTGAACTGGAAGTTTAAGGGGGAGTAGAATTTCCACAGATAGTTTCCATGATGACTCGTAGCCAGAGGACTTTGAAATCCATTACTCCACTGAGGATACCTCCCTAACAACTCATTTCTCATTCTCGTCCCTCAGCAGATGCCTCTCTTATGTGTTCATGTATACAGTAAGTGATACATCGAAACATTTTTCTCCTTCCCTAAAACTCTTACGTCACGTTCCATGTCGGAAATGACGGCATATGTGTCCTCTTTGGGCCCCAGAGCCACAGAGGCTTCTGGAAGTCAAGCCAGGCCATTGAAAGAACCCCACTCAGGAGTCAGGGCTCTGGGGTCTGGTTTGGATGATATCATTCTCCACCTGCTGGACCTCTGGCTGCAGGATACTGAAGGACAAGCTGACCCAGTAAGATGATGTCCAGGGTGGTCAGCTCTAAAATTCTGACACTTTGTTTCCTGATACTCATATTATTAATTATTTCCATTTATCTAGCACATCCTTGCCTTCCAATCATCCTACAGTCTTTGCTGCTGCTTCTCTGCTAAAGCCTCTATTAAATGAGTTTGACATTCATCAGAATGCTTCCTTCCTAGGGCGGATGCTTCTGCTACTGGGTTGTTCGCTCTTTCATCATCTATAGCCTTACCCACTTGCCCTCTGACCTGTCCGGCGTTACACGTCTCTGCAGCTGAGCGGGAAGAATATGGACTCATGAATTGTGTAATAAGGGCCTCAGCCCACTGTTTGTATCTAATAAATGATGAATAAATAATAGACTTGAATTAAAATCTTAATTCTGCAAGTTGACACATCTGTAAAAGGTGGAAAATAACTTCTGGCTCATAATAACACCTACCCCAAAAGGTTTTTCTGAGAGTATAAATCAGGAAGAATGGAAGCAACTTCATGGGATATTTGGTGCATAGCAGGTTCTATCGCTTCCCTTGCTCACAGAGAGTTCATTCTTCCTTTTGTATTAAATTAGTCTAGTCCTTGCCAGGCTGGCGACCAAACGACAATATTTTCCCACATACCCTTAATTGATCAACTGCAGATAAGCTTTGACCCAATGTGGATGAAAGAACCACTTGCCATCCATATTTATCTAAAATCTATAAATTAAGGTTTTTTTCCTGCCATATTTGGAAGTACAAAAAGATTAACATCTCTCTCTCTCTCTCTCTTTTTTGTTTTTTTTGGTTAAAAAAGAAAGAAGCTATCAATAGATAGCATTTCTAATGTATTCTATTTTATTTTATTATTTTATTTTATCTTGGGGGGGTGGGGGCAGGAGTGGCAGAGAGAGAGAGAGAGAGAGAGAGAGAATCTTAAGCAGGCTCCGCGCTTAGGGTGGAGCCTGACACAGGGCTCGATCTCATGACCCTGAGATCATGACCTAAGCCGAAATCAAGAATCAGGCACTTAACTGAGACACCCAGGCACCCCTAATGTATTCTATTTTAAAGATGAGGTATTTGGCATTGTCCTCTCGATTTTAATATCTTTAAATTTTGTGTAACTTTCAAAAAGTAGAAACCTATTTACCTGAATCATTTTAAACTTACTTATCTGAGTTACCAGAAATATTATAAATTCTTGTAAAAGTTTAGAATATCATTATACTGAATAATGCTAAAAATAAGTTAGTTTCACTCCTACCTTTTTTTTAGCCCTTGTTATCTCTGTCCTCTTCTTCCTTCCCTTTCTCTCTTTACTACTTGCTCTCTCTCTAAAGTGTACAGTCTAAGTTCTTAGGAAAACACTTCCTGCCACTGATGGAGCTTACCATGTAACAGAGAAGCTTACTGTTCAGAACATGGAAAGGTTCAAAATTTCTGCTAATAATGTAGAAAAACATTTTTAAAATATGCTTTCTATTAAGATGATGTAAATGCATTGTATTTATTTGCGGAGACAAAATAAATGAAATGAAAGAGAAATGAATCTACTTGCTTTTAAACACAGTAGAAACAAACTCAATTTATAGATTTCAGATAAATATACAGAGCAACATGCAAAAGTCACATTGAATTCTTCTCCTCTCATTCATTTTTTCATGCTAGAGTTATTTGCTAATGGTGCTATTCTTTTTACTCTAATTAAAATGTCTGCATTTCTGTTCTTAAGCATGGCTGTGCAAAATGGTCCTGCTCTTGATTTCATCTCGGAAGGCTTTTTTTTTTTTTTTTAAGATTTTTATTTATTTATTTGTCAGAGAGAGAGAATAGCGAGAGCAGGAACACAAGCAGGGGGAGTGGGAGAGGGAGAAGCAGGCTCCCCACTGAGCAGGGAGCCCCATGCGGGGCTCGATCCCAGGACCCTGGGATCATGACCTGAGCTGAAGGCAGATGCTTAACGACTGAGCCACCCAGGTGTCCCTCGGGAGGCTTTTTAAGCTGCGTAATCAAATGTGAACTTTCTTTTAGTAATAGCGAATGGCCACTACAGGAACACGATTTATTTTTTAAAAGAGGATTTTGAATTACTTCTAAGAGGAGATTGTTTTAATGAAACCAATAAGCTATTGACTATAACAAACACGAGAATTATCATAAGTAATTACTTGAAACTTGGAAATTGATTCATTATTTTAACTTTGTTGTGACTATTATATATAGTATATATTAGGGATTTGATTTATCCTTACCCATGCTATCCTATCCATTTCATAAATTGTCAATCTTCTATCTTAAGTAAGTTATATTACAATCTCTTTGAATTAAAAACAATACTTATTATTATCATATATTATCTTTTATTTTCTTCAAAATAAGTACCTTTAAGTGCCATACTGTAAATGAGCATATCATAAAGCATAAATAAGTCCTATTTAAATAAATCAGCTTATAGTTGATTATAATTTAAAATCATTGAATACATGTATTCTACACCTTTTTCACTTACAAATGATCTACCGAGGTTTGACGGTTGTCAGGCAGGCAGACTTGGGGCTTGCTGAGATCATTATCAGGTACATATCAAGGCACCAATGGGACCAATGCCAACAATCCATACAGGATGCTCTCATTATTCATCCAGATGTTGTATCAGTCAGGGGTCCCTTCAACATGAGCTGGAGTTCAAGCTTATATTTTCCTTGATGAAATGTTAGCCCTAAATAAATAAACTGTTCTGAACTCTAGTTTGGGATTTTTCTAATATGAAAAAAAAACAACACTTTTTAAATGCGAAGTTCTAATCAAGGTAACATAATATAATTAAAAATACACAAAACTTCTAGAAAGAAATGGGATGACTTTAGCTTTGTATTTATACTCCTAGATCAGAGAGTAACTTGGATCACAAGAAATTCAAAATACTGTACTGAGAAAAATTATCAGTAAATAAATTGGAATACCAAGGTATAGAAAATTAGTAAGAGTATATAGAAATTAAAAATAATCTTTTCTGGAACATAGATAAAAAATTAGGGACTAATCCAGAATTAGGACATTATAATGCTCAGAATCAAAACAGCTAAGGATATGTATGCACATACTCTATACTATAAGTCACCAGGGAAATGAAAGGGCCTCTCAATCGCTCTATTTCTCCTCTGCCTCCCTTGAGTTGGTTCACAGCACAGCCCAGGCGATGCTTTTAAAATGTAAATAGGATCAAATCATTTCCTTGCTCAAAACCCAGCAAAGCCTCCCCATCAACCTTAGAATAAAATCTATGGTTCTTACTATGGTTGATGAGGCCCTGCATAATCTGGCCCTTGGCTACCTCTCCAATTTCATCTCTTGTCCATCTTTCCCACCTTTTCCCTGCTCCAACCACACTGGATTTTTACTGCTTCCCGAACACACCATATATACTTCTGCTACAGGATATTTCACTTGCTCTTCCCTCTGCCTGGCATGTTCTAAATAATGTACTAAGGACTTCTTTACAGAGAAGTCCTCCTCAACTACCCTATCTAAATCAGCACACTTCCATCTCCGAATCCTGACATTATATTGCATATTTAAATTGCCTGTTTTCTCCACTTCAGTGTGTACTATGTGTAAAAAGCGACTTTGTTTTGTCTACTGCTGTTTTTTTTTTCAGGCCTAGAACAATATCTGACACATAATAGGCACTCAATAAATATTTGTTAAATAAATGAATAAATAAATAAATATACTTCTGACTTTAAAATATGCTTATATTTTAGTCACCTAGACAAAGTTTTGATTTGAATTATATGATTAATTAGATCGATGCATATTATTTTGCTTCAATTATCAGGAAAAGTATTTCTGATTCTTATATACAATAAATATTTATTAATTTCTGTTAAAGTTGTGCAGTAAATATTTGCTAAATAAATGGAGTGCCACCATGTACAAGTTATTAGACAATGGTACTTATAAAAAAAAAGAGAAGGCCAACTCTGCCTATTAGTTGGATTGAGTTGTTTTTAACATGTTTGATAGATTTCATGTCCCAAGAATCAGTCTCCAGTAAGGGTAAAGGTCCCCACAGTTTGACAGCCTTAGGCTTCATGCAGTGCATACAATTAGACTTTTCATTATCTATGTACATTTTTGGCAGTGAAATCCATATTATATAATTTCAATCTTTTTTTTTTAATTGCAATGCTTAAAATGGTGTGGACTCCCCATCTGTTAGAATCTTCTTATTCTGAACAAAAACTCAAATCAACCCTCTTTCTTTTAATGATTATTTAATTTGTACCAACCTTTGTTATTACTATCCTTAACATCACCTCTTCTTTAAAGTATGAGTCAGCGTTTACTGCAGTGGTAGAGAATGATTGAAGGCTACTGTCTGCCATAAGCCTTTGCCAATCAAGCAGTTTCTTCATCCTTAAGTGATTCAATTTATTTGTCTAATTTAAGTAATTTGGTCATTTGATCATTCTGATCTGAATTCCAATTATACTTATATCAACAGATCTATTTCATTTTAAAGATGCAGCAGTAACCACTGAAAACTGAATAAACCTGGGCCTGTACTGGTTAAAAGTGCTCTCTGTAGGTTCAAAAATTTAGATAGAACAAGGAGACAAATATTTATCCATGTATTGCTTATATTACATGCAACTATTACTAAATCAGGAGGCATGTTAAATACTGCATAAATATCTTGGAGTGAAAGACTTTGCATTTTCACAAACTTTTTTTTAATTTTACCTATGGTTTCTGGAGACTACTATTTATAGGGTCTACTCTGCAGTAAATGTGGGTAACCAACAAGCAAATGCAACAAGCAATACCTCCTTTTGCTTAGCAAGATTTCTTAGGCAACAGCAATGATCTACTTTTCAGATACATATGTTGTGCCCAGGCAGCCAGCACGTGGCTAGGGTGGTTTTTAGGGAATACTAGGGATTGGACTATATGTTACTATATAAAGTCATATTTACAAAGATGATTTAAAAAGTTAAATCTAAAAATTGTAACTGTGACTTGTTGGAATATTATTGTTGACAGAGGGACATTAGGATGTATGAATAGCATTCTGGAGGTTGTCGTTAAACTTTTCTTGCCAGGCTAGTCAGGACTAAAAACTGGTTACAGGGTTTTAGATATTAATTCTGAAGGTGATCCATTTGGCTACATATTCTGCAACATGTGTGTCCCTTTGAAAGAATTTATGATTAAAGGCTGAAATTGGGGCAAAATTGCACAGTTTATAAACTAGTCTATTTCTTTAAAGGCTGAAGAATGATCATCTTTTTGATAATGTTTTTAAATCTCAGGAAACAAGCCTATGAAATATACTTTACAGGAATGTTATTTAAGCAACCTATACTAAAGAAAATATCGACTCTATTTTTAAAAGAATAATCTATATGCAGGAAACAATGGTCATTTAATAAGCAGATCAAAACATACGAGTAAGTGTGACATTTAGAGGACAGCTCCTTTCTATGGAAGGTGCACACCATTTTACTTGGTATCATTTTCAAGACAGTGGTACGAGAGCTGTCAGGTGGCTTGAGAGACTAGGGTCCATCCTCTTTTCCTTGAAGCATAAAGCCCGCGTCCCGAAGTGGTGGTGGTGTCTCACTATAGCATAGCGCAGTGTCATAGCTCCAGCAGTCACTTTGTCAGCCTAACCCAACTGCACTGTACACTTGCAGTCATAGATAATGAAAAGTTTCACAGGACAAGATTTTAAAATGAATGTTGGCGGAATATAAGGGCTATACAGAGATGAACCAATATATCTATACCATATCTTGAGTCACACAGGAGGATACTCACTTTTTAACTTATCAATTCTAAAGACTGCTTTCAATGGAGAATGATGCTGGTACCAAGTGTTGGAGTGGTGGCCATATCATAAAAAAGAACTTGCATATGGACCAAAGATGATAGAATCCCATGAATTGAGAGGTAGGATTAACTTAACTCTGTTAACAAATTATTAGAAACATGCAAAGATGTATTAGACTACAGGGAACTGAATGGGATGATTTGCATTTCCAGTCAATATAATCAAATTAGTGAATATATATCTTCCTTCTTTTATTAACAATTCATAATTAGATTAGATTGGTCAAGGGCCATTTACTCGTTCAATCTTTTTGAACACTATGGTTTGACCATAGTAACCCAAAACTCTTTGACAACTATCTGTGTAAAGCATTCAATCAAATAACTAATATAATTTTAATCCCATGCCTTATCTACTGGGACATGAACTGTGAATCACTGATCCTCCTGGTCTGAGAGCCTGCTCTCAATTGGTGAGATGAACCTAGGACCCTGTGAGTTCACCTCATGGCCTTTCACACTTTCACACATGCTCTTTTACCAGCTGGTTATTAGAAGTTCAGTGAAATTGGACATTTCTCTATTTCAGCCAGCAAGTGAGATTCAGAGTCCAAAAGGTGATTCCCTCAAACGGAGGAAGAAGAAAGAAACTAGGTTACATTTTCTTTAACATTACCAGATTTTATATCTTCCACTGGATAATAATAAGGCCGCATGGCAGAAAGCTATAAAAGAAAAATTACAAAAGGCAGAATCTTGATATACTCATTCGTTCAGTCATTTACTCAGTAGATTTGTGTTAAACATCTAACTTGTGGCCTCATTGTTTTGTTTTCTTTTGTTTTTTTGTTTTTTTTGGACACAAGGTAAACATGCCTCTACCTACAGTTAAGGGCAAAGGGCAAAAAATTAATTAGAGAGTGCTGTTCTAGAGGCATGGGCAAGGTTGAGAGATTAACTGAGTGTGGATGTGGAGTGTCAAGGCTTCCTTGAAGAGGAATGGAAGTTGATAGCATTTAGTTGGGCTCAGGAGTGGGACACAAATCTACAAACTGGAGGGAAGAGCTTGTGCCCAGGCACAGAGGCATGAAGCCTCTGCTCAAGGAGCTGCAGGTGGCTTGGTGGACCTGGAAGTCCTGTGTGCCAAGAAAGGAGTAGAGTAAGGTTGCAGAGGTAAGTGGAGTCAGATCATGGGTAGATTCACGACTGGCTAGGGACTTTGAACTTTACTGGGAAGGCTCCCAGAACTTTGCAGAATGGAAGCAGAAGAGTAACAGGGGTAATGGGAATGGGTTGGAAAGATGGGGCCAAGAAGCAGGGAGACCCGTTCAAAATCCACGCACCCATATAGAGGAGAAATGGTGAGGCCTGAAAGATCTGGTTACCTCTGTAACCAGCTGACCCTTCTTTTCCTCTTTTCACTTTCTGTGTTAGTGTTCTTTCCTGGTTTTCTTGTTCTTCTCTGGTCCACCCTTCTCAGCCTGTTTAACCTCTCTTTTTCTCTCTCATACTCTACAGTTTGGCATTCTTCAAAGCTCAGTCCTATTTTCCCCTTCCTTCTCTTTTCATTGTGTTTCTCTAGGAAATCTCTTCTATTCACCACCTGACAGGTTCAAATTTATTTTTCCAGCCCAGAATCCACTAGAATCCAACCCCTGAAGTCCAGCTGCCTACTTGACATTCCCACTTAGGTGTGTCACAGGCACCATAAATTAACATTAAAAATTAAACTCTTGTTCTTTTTCCAGAAATTTACTTCTACTTCAGTTTTCCCACCTACATCAACCACATGAGCAAACCAGAGCTGAAAAAGCAGGGTCGGTGCTTCCTTTCTCTCTTACCTCTCACCAGATCTACTCCTCACTCACTCCACTGCTACCTAAAATGGCGAGCTTATCTGAGATGACAAACCTCTGCTTGTTGGCAGAGTGAGAGCAACGGACCGGGGGTGGGGGGGTGGGGTGGGGTATGCGGGGTTGAGGGCGATTCACTATTTGATTCTGTGAGGATGATAAGTTCTGTTCAAGTCTGAAAAAATGCAAGCTCTGTTAGGGGCAATTTTAATTCCTCTGAGCCTCAGATGACTACTCTCGGTCAATAAACAGATATTCTTTCTAATTGGTAAAGTCATTAAAAATAACCAGAAAAAAATTCTATGTAACTATTTTAGACTTTTCACTCAGAAAAAAATTAAAGAGGGTCCACATTTTCCCTTTGCTTATAAGCCTTTAGCTTATTCTTATTAGTTTTTTTAACCTTATACATAAAGATACTATAAATAACCACTTCCTGATTCTCCCTTCTTCTCAGTTTTGCAAACAGTTTTTGTTTATTCACACTCTGAGCATTTAATCTAATGTATTTGTCTTTCTTTCTCTCATTTTATTTTATTCAATCATTATTTAAAAGGGGATTTGATTGGTTTTGTCCAACTAAATTGGCATCTTGCAGTTATCAGTGTCAGGTGGGGATTGGCTGGGAATGACATTAGATCTTCTCTTTCTTTTCTCCCTCTCTTGCCCTTCCCCACTCAAGTCCCCTGATGATTTCTCTGTGAAACTTTGATCCAATTACAGTTACAGTTTTTCTATGAAATTAGACAAATTGTATTTTTGGTTTATTTGCTGTATTTTTTCAAAGCAGCAAAATTAACTTCGCTACATTTATGAAGTAGCCAGGATATACTAAGATCTTAATCTTAATTCACTGTACCTATGGAATCAAACCAGTTCCTTCCAACCACAACATCAGCAATATTATTACATAATATTATTACTCTCTATTACACACCTTCACACAACATCTACTGCAATTCTTGGTATTTATTTTAAGGCAAAACGTTCTTGGAAATAATTCTTCTGGAAGGAAATATCTGGTGAAATTTTATGCTAACATTTACTTTGTTTCATTTATAACAACACTTATTTTTTTAAAAAGATTTTATTTATTTGAGAGAGAGAGAGAGAGAGAGAAAGCATGAACAGGGGGAGGGGCAGAAGGAGAAAGAGGCTCCCTGCTCAGCAGGGGCTTGATCTCAGGACCCTGGGATCATGACCTGAGCCATGGGCAGACTCTTACTGACTAAGCCACCCAGGCGCCCCATAACATTTATTCTTATAAGTTAAAAAAAGTAAATAAATATGTAAAAGTCTAACATTTTATTACTTGTCACTATTTGGATGGTTATGAGCACTATCACAAAATATTGTGTTGAAGACTATTTTTTCTATTAATGATCATTTGCCAACTACTTGATTTCAATAAAAGAGGAGAGCCATTAAAGCAGATGATGCCATTTTTTTTACGTTTATTATTGGAACTCTTAACATAAAAGATGTTAATAGATTACTGAACACAGAATCACTGAGAAGTATTAGGAATATCTTCACCTAGATATGCTATGTAGAATTTGTCTCACAGTGCCTTCAGATGTTTAAATAATGGGCACTCTGATCTAACAATTTAAATTCTCAATTCTCAATCTAACAATTTAAATAACAAAAAATAAAAGCACATTGCATACCAGGAAATTAACTTTGACAATTCTGAGCTTAAGGAAGGAAAAGATAACTCTACCATAATGGGTGTACATTTAGAAAAAAATGTTAGTGTAAAAATAGCTTTCAGAATTTGTTTTCAGAATTGCTTCCTTCCTCTGAAATGATTATTATAACATGCACAAGATATTGCACTTATAAATATTGTCTTTTTTATCTTTAGGGTTCTTGTATTTTGTATTGACTTTTCATGATGGTTTATCTATATTAAAGTTTGCACATTTTTCTTTACTGGGAATAAGAAGCATTTAGAAGTTGCTAGGTGGCAATTCAAGACGACAGAAAAAGTTACTCAAATAATTAAAATAACACTTAAATAACTATGCTCAAAATGATCAGAACATTATATGGAGAACTGGTTTGGCATGATGAGAATTATTTTAAAGGCCTTCAGGTTTCATAATATGAAGAAACTTACTGTAATACTATTTTTGTTTGCTCATGCAGAGAAAGTGCTCTGTTTTGGAAACGTGTCTGAGCCGACACACACTAAAATAGTAGGTTTCATATGCTTCTAGGAAAGGATTGTGTTGGGAGCTCAACCAAGATGTTCTGCCACTAAAATAAAATAATAACAGCTTTTTTTCCAATTCTCTGAGAAAAACAGAATATTTTTTTCTGATTTGTAAGTTTTTCTCCTCCAGTTTTTCTTTTTTTTTCCTTTCTTTCTTTCTTTTTTTTAGTTTCCTTGGTTCTTCAATTTGTAATTGGCATGGGCTGCTATGTAATGATAAAATGAATGAACCGAGAGTACATAAGAAAGAAATGAATCTTGTATGTGTTAATTCTCAAATATATGTTATGAATCATTATTCTTTATGTGTAGAAACTTGCATACATATAAAAAGAGTCATGTTTCTGCAGGTGAATTTCCTCCTAGTTCTTTTAATCAATTAAAATACCATTATTTCATGAGAATCTGCAAAGAATGTCATAATGTTCAGGTGCTCAAGCACTTAAGCATGACTGAGAACACTGAATTAAAATGTTAAATTTATTTATTAGGATTTTTTTTTTAATTTTTTGAGTGTAAATTGCTATCCAGAGATTTTCAGCTATATTTGAGAATCATAGTTAAGTATGACGACAGTACTCTATACTGTTTGGGCTCAACATTTTCTCTGAAATAGCAAAGAAAATTACAAAGAAGTTAGAAAACACATTAACTCATGTCTGTGTTGGGGAAGTTATTTTCAAAAAGCTTTATGTTAAGTGACACTATTATTGGCTGCACATCTAATCTAACTCAAGACCTTGAAGATGGTCTCTGGTTTGCATTCCATTAAAAGTTTTTAATAAGATTTCAACAAAAAATAATAATAAAAAGCATTCCATTTCACCTTTGCTTCCCTTTAACAATTCAGAGTATCAATTATAACATAACCTTCATTTGCCTTGCAACCATCCCTGTGCTCTCAACAGCATATTAAATTGTATGTGAACACTTTAAGGGCAAAATAAATGTCTTGTTTTACTTTTTAACTTTTGTACCATTTTAAAGTGACCTCTCCAATGTGTAACACTCAACTATATCTACTGAATAGTATTTATAAGCACTTGTTTTATTTTACAAGCATTTTGAATAGTTGGAAAAGTATTTTTAAAAGTTTAAGAATACATAGTCCATTTTCACATCTTAAAGACAGACTGCATCTCTCCATATACAGGTGGTGTCTTTCTAAATTATCACATAATACTATTGTGGGATTGGCATAGTTGCTTAGTGAACTTCCTTTTATTTTACCAGTCACTGGCCTAGGAGGATTGATCACAGGATTCTTAGAAGAAATAGGCTAAGGCAAAATGTCAAAGAAAGAAAAAGGAATTTTGATTATTAAAAGATCCAGAGTTTGCCACCCCTTTGAAGGAGTGTAGAAATTAAGGAAACAAAATAAAATTCGAAAAGAAAGGAAAATGAAAATATATAGGAAAAGCTGAAGGATAAAACAGATGAAACACTTTTGGTGCCCAGAGAACTATCATTTTTAAAAGCAGACTCAGTAGTTCCTACCCTCTGTTGATCAGTGAACAAATATACCATTAATCTGCTTTCACAATAGTGTTTCTCAAAGTCTGGTCTGCAAAGAAGATGAAATGAGGGCCTCTGGGAGCTTGCCGCAAATGGGCTGGGGTCAGCCCCAATGGAAGCAACAGTATAAGGCATGGGGACTTCAGACTGATTAGCTAGGATCATTTGCCTGGAGGGTATCACTGTTTCAGGAATATTTTTGTTAATTTAACTTAACCATGTAGAAAATGAGACTGAGTTTTTCATTTATTATCAGTGGACTGTCTAAACCACTTGAATTTGGTGAAGAGTTTCAACATAGCTCTTGAGTGACACCCAAAGAAAGAGATAAGCCCTTGTATCATACAAAGAAAAGTTCATGTTACAGCAAGGATCATACCAAATTGATTTATACTCTATTTTCCTTTTTTTGTTGTTGTTATTTTTTAAAAAGGGAAGATTTAGTTAATGGTATCTTGCCTATGTATGCCATTGATTTTAATTAACAGGGAATGAAACTGTTAGCTCTCTCCCCCCTAAAATTCAAACTTATATAAAACTTATATATTAAGCTAACCGATTTATGGAGGATACAAACAAAAACAAAACAAACATATATTCCAGAGTACCTACAATTTGTGGGCTGAATTTGGTGACTGGAATGGGGAAGCAAAGTTTAGGAATCACAGGAAGAAAAGCATGGCAGGAATTGGGATCAAAGAGGGCCTGGAATTTTGTTAATGAGCAAGGATTTGGATGACCCTAAAGATTGTCTTTTTAGGTATTGATTTTATGGTAAACTTGGACCTCTGATCGAAAGAACCACAGCAGGGGCACCGGGGTGGCTCAGTTGGTTAAACATCTGTCTTCAGCTCAGATCATGATCCCAGGGTCCTGAGATCGAGCCCCACGTCAGGCTCTCTGCTCAGTGGGGAGCCTGCTTCTCCCTCCCCCTCTGCCTGCCGCTTCCCCCCTGCTTGTGCTCTCTCCCTCTTTGTCAAATAAATAAATAAAATCTTAAAAAAAAAAGAAAAGATACCACATACCCTCCCCATATGGTGAGTGCTGTGAGTTGTAAAATTGATGAATCACAGACCTGTACCCCTGAAACAAATAATACATTATATGTTAATAGGAAAAATGTAAACAGGCTAGAAAAAAAAAAAAGAAAGAACCGTAGTATGCCAGAGGCCAGTTTAAAGGATGACTATGGCTGGACATGAAATAAAGCGATATAAAAATAAAGTTTATGAGTCTAAGATTCAGGACTCCATGGACCATAGCTAAGAGTGAAAAAATGTAAGCAGACACATGAAATTTGGAGAATTGTTCAAAGGATCATCATAACCATGAGCTATGGAGGATTTCAAACAGAGAAAGAGCAGTATTGGATGGGGGTATGGGAAACCTGACAATATTCTGAAAGTCTGAGTGAACCAAAGAGGATAGATATCTTCAAACATGAAACTAATTCAGGAACTATACCTTTGGCTCATAGCTTAGTTCTCTCATAATTCAGTTGCTATTGTTCCACTGTCTTTTGGAATTGAAATTTTCAGAGAAGTCCGAGGTCACTCTCATTTTGTTACATTGTAGGTACATAAACAGGAACTACATTTCCCAGAAATCCCTTTTCTGCTTTGGTTCTGGGCCACAAGAAAACTGGCTAGAAGTGAGCCCCAGCCATGATACTCTGAAAGCATCGGTGAAGCTGCAGGCCATACTGACTGTCACGGATTTGTTGCTACCTCACTTCATTGTGGGGCAGCAGCTGAGCCTGCAGCATCTCAAGCTCCCACTAGACTCCTCCATCAGCTTCTCTGTCCTGAGCAACGGGGTGTGCAGCTCCACAGTACAACATACAAACTTCTGCAGATCACCTGCATCGTTGAGGATGGAGGCTTTGAGAGACAGGTGTGTGTTCCAGTTGGTCCCTGACAGTTCCAGGCTGTCCCTGCTGTCTGCCTTGTCTTTTACCCAGCTTTTCTTTCTTACTGATGACCCTGCTGACCTATAGCAATATCAGGGCCAACACCAGATGCAGAGGCAGCCATCTTTCTTCTTACTTCTTCCCAGTTCCCACAAATGTGTAAGGTCTTATTCCTATATAAAATCCCTAATTCTATAACATTCACAGTGGTGCTATTTTCTGGACTGAACCCTTTTGAGGGGGGAGGTTGCTTGTTTCTTTCTACCTAGGAGTTCATCAGGTTTTGTTTTTTTTTTTTCCTCTATATTAATAAAAACATTTCCAGAATATGTCTTGGGATCTATTCACTAATTCATTGATTCTGCCTGAGAATGTTTTCTTTTAATCAGCACTCAGGTTTTGGATTGTTTGTTTACAACTCAAGAAAGTAGTTTCTGATTATCTGTTTAGCTCCAATTGTTTACTAATAATTTTTATTTTAAAAATATATTTTTAAATCTCATTACAATAATCCTATGAGTTATGTATCTCCCAATGAGAATATTAAGTATTATGTTGCATTTCCCAATGTCATGAGTATGAAAAATAGAGGAGATGTTGGGGATTTTTATTTAGTTGGTGTTTTGGCTTGCTTATTCATTTATGAATAAGTCCTGATTTACCTCAATCTAGTTTGGCAATATACAAGGTGTGTGGATTATGATTTGTATTCCCTGACCTTTTCCCCTTCTACGTCTGACTGGTAAATTGATGACCACATCGCCTACTCCCAGGTCCAATGCCTAGGCTTTTATCTAAAATGACCAGTCCTTCCACCTTTCCTGTAAGACACTTTGAGTAGTTGAGTACACAAAATTCGACAATCATGAATATGCCCAGCATCTCTCTATGTCACCCCCTACCTGTAGGATTTGTGCATGTGTGCAGGAGTGGGGGACTGCACCAACACCAGGTACTTCCTGCTTCTTGTTTAACTATATTCCAGGAACCGTAGTTTCTGCCTGCCCTTCAAGAGAGAGAGGTGACAATGGGAATGAGGGGGACAACAGAATTTTTGGCTTTCTCCAAAAGTGGCTTTATGTATATAGGAAAGGCTGGCCAGTTTTCTGATTGGTTTGCTTTTATGTTTTTCAAAACATGCTGGAGGTAGGAATGGGCAGTCTTTGTTTCTGCAGGCAAAGAATTAGTGGGTGCTGACTGCATTTTTAAATCCAGTTTTTTTACCCTTAAAAATTGTAAAATACCTGCAGGTTTTGGTAGTTTTTTGTTTTTTGGTTTTTTTTATATATATATATCTATCATCTATCTATCTATCTATCTATCTATCTATCTATCTATCTATCATCTATCTATCTACCTATCTATCATCTATCTATCTATCACTTATATTTCTGGTTGCTTTATTACTAGGAAAAAGTTTCATTAGGTTTGCTAGCCAGACCCAATATTAAACTGGGACCTCTTTCTCCTCACCACACCCAGAATCCTCTTTTTAAGGATGTTTCTGTTATCCTTAGATTACCTGAATTTGGGACAGACTATACTTGTTGTAGGAAGGGTTGGCAACTCACATTGATGAAAGATAATCACAAGTTTCAAAGTGATTAAAAGTCATGTTAAAGGAAGATTAACACTAAATAGAGTCTTTCCTCTGAAATTCTGTGAAAGAACACTGTAGGAGGAGGGTTTCGGGACCAAAGCTGGACCAGATCACAGATGTATTTGCAACAAATCTCCCTTATGCACTTATTTATTATTGTGAAAGCACAATAGTCCCATATTTCTTTATTCATGAAATAATTTTGAATGTATTTCCCATATATGAGGGTTTTTCATAGTTGATTTATCATACATACTGAAGGGGAATTATATTTTATGGATACTTTCTGTTCTTCATTTTGTTACAAGTTGCATTAAGTCAACACAAGCTGTATTAAGCCAACACATTATTTCAATTTAAACATAGCATAAGATTATAGTCTGTAAAAAATTCATGAGTGCCCTTCAGTATTTTGTTAGTTTTGTTGTGTTTTTTAAATTTGATGGGTTCTTGTCTTTTTACAAGTAAAATAAAAAAGAAGCTATGAAATTTATCAAATTAAGTGGAGTACTTCCTTATGTTAGTATCATACACCGTAGAGCTGTGTCAGCCATGTAGAGAACATTGGTAGTTCTTGAATGGAATTCTAAAAGCTATTCTACAATAAAATTTAAAAAATTTGAGTTAGAATTTACCTGTTATAAATTGTTTATAGCAGGGGCACCTGGGTGGCTCAGTCATTAAGCGCCTGCCTTCGGCTCAGGTCATGATCTCAGGGTCCTGGGATCGAGCCCTGCATCAGGCTCCCTGCTCAGCGGGAAGCCTGCTTCTCCCTCTCCCACTCCCCTCCCCCTGCTTGTGTTCCCTCTCTCACTGTGTCTCTCTCTGTCAAATAAAAAAAAAAATTGTTTATAGCAGACATATTTTCTAATATTGAGGACATGTTTTAAAATATACACTCTGAATATCGGGTCAGTGTTTCCTGTGCTTTTTTTTTTTTTTTTTTTTTTTAAGGATAAAGAAGATGGACGCCAGAGTTTACTCTTTCAAGCACTTAATTTAGAGTCTATCCTCAGTGTTATTTAACAGTTGTCCAATGGTTTCTACAAACATCTTAAATTCAGTGTCTACTTCTATGTCAGTGACCACTGAAAGGCTGTAGCATGAAAAATAAACATAAATTGGACTCTGAGAAGAATAATGTTGCCACCTCTTTATGCACAGAGTTTTCTAAATGAAGCTCATTGCATGGATAATTTCCTATAACTACAGGGGTCCAGAGCTGGCTGGTCGGCTGGGAGGAAATTAACGAGGAAGAGAAAGGCATGCACAAAGAGCGAAGGGATAAGGTATGCTGTTGCCTAATGTAAAAGGAGATAGACTAATGTTCCCATGAAGGGAGGTGATCAGAAGTTTACTCAGTCAGGACTAAATAATTGATCTGGAGAAAATGCACTGGCAGTCAGTGAGAAATCCATACTTTAAGCTATGTCGGGTGTTGTGTTGGTGACTGAGAAAGTGCTTATGGTTGTTTTGCTTGAATCATGCCCACTTTTCTAGGACTGTTAATGGTGGTTCAATTTCAATTTAAAGCATTTCTATCAAGCTTTTGAATTATTGAGTAGGGGATAATGATGGGCCTACGATCAAGTTGTGAACTTACTGATTAAGTCAGTGCTGAGAAACATCTTGTCTGAGAAAGAAATGCAACACACAGGAAAGTCTTTCACTATAATATAGGATTTTTGTTGAAAAAAAGAAGCGCATGCTTGGAGCACCTGGTGGCTCAGTTGGTTAAGCCTCCAGCTCTTGTCTTTGGCTCAGGTCATGATCTCAGGGTGGTGAGATGGAGTCCTGCGATGGGCTGTGTGCTCAGTGGGGAGTCTGCTGGAAATTCTCTCTCTCCCTCTCCCTCGGGCCCTCCCTCCCATTCTCTCTTGCTCTCAAATAAATAAATTTAAAAAAAGGGAAAAAAGAAAAAAAAAAGCATGCTGGGTGAGGAAGACATAGAAAACAGCACAGTTCAAATCCAAGAAGTTGGTGAATCTCTCAGCCATCAGTTATAAAGGGTAGAAATGTCTTTCTGTGTAATGAAAAGCAAAATTTCCGCTTCAACATATTATCTTGGTATAAAATTCAGTACTTGAGTTTTCTATAGGAAAAGATCTGAAGATGTGCCGCAGTGATAGAAAATCTGTCTGGAAGGAGTACTTTGATTTCTGGCATATGTCTTTTTAAATTGGGAGATTTAGAAATGCATAAACAGATTTCCCAGTACTTCCTTCCTATCTAGGTGTGGTACTGGCCTAAAGTGAGGCAGGATATGGGATGGGTGCTGGCTTGAGGGGGCGTGATAAACAGTGGGTAGGTGGAACGGCTGAGTGCAGTGTAGCGATGCAGCTCACCGGGTTTGTAGCTTTGTGCAAAGAGAAAAATACATACTCGACTGAACTCTTTAACCAACACATTTATTTCTAAACTGCAGAGTTGAGTTGTTGCTTGGTTATTCATACATTCATACAGGAAACATGATGAAAATACAATGCATTTATCACTCAAATGCTGGTAAGAAATTGGTAAAGAAATAAACACACGTTGTTTGTGAACTTCTGCCCTCCTCTCCATCCCCCTAAGCTCCTGCCTGGCTCTCACTTTTGCTCGGTTCACATTATCATAAATTGGAAACAATAAATATCATTCCTTTCTTTTTTTTTTTTTTTTTTTTTTTTTTTTTTTTTTTAAAAGTTTTTTTTTTTTTTTTTGAGAGAGAGAGAATGAGAGAGAGCACATGAGAGGGGGGAGGGCCAGAGGGAGAAGCAGACTCCCCGCCGAGCAGGGAGCCCGATGCGGGACTCGATCCAGGGACTCCAGGATCATGACCTGAGCCGAAGGCAGTCGCTTAACCAACTGAGCCACCCAGGCGCCCAATATCATTCCTTTCTTGACCACACATTAGCCAATAGGTATTCTATCGTAAGGAAGTAGACCACTGTGAGGACACCTTGCTGCCAGAATCTCCCTGGAGCTGTTGGTTAGGGTACAATGTGCTTTGTTTTGTTGGGGTCTCCGGAGAGGAGGGAAAGCTGAAGTGTGAAGACAAAGGTGAAGAAAGGCATAACCCTACCGTAGCTCAGAATGGGCACTTTGCTGCTATAATAGATGACTATGTGTCAACGGGCATTAATATTTGATGTGCATCATCGTATTATCCTGTATGTGTACCTTCACAATACTGTGAAGAAGCAGGTTGCTCTAGACAAGGATTTATATGGCCAAATGCAGTGGCTTTTACTTGGTGAAATTAGCACACATCCTGTTCTTACAACGTCAAAAGGGATGCTTCTGTTTATCCTGAATAAACAGGCAGAGGCTGGGTCCAGCCTTTTTTTTTTTTTTTTTTCAAACACTGTATTATCTTGAGTGCATAAACAAGACTGACAAAATAGTTTTTCTTAAATGGCACACTGATGCATTTTGTATTCTGCTCCGTGGAAACAAAGACTTAGCTTCCGTCGTTATAAAAGACCCTTGAAACAGATCTGGAAGTGAAAGCTTATGCATTATGGGATAGACCAATGAAGAAAACTGAAGAAAATGCTTAGATCTACAAAGGCTTCTGCTCATTTTTATTTTCTTTTTCTGAAAATTGAATACAAGCTCTTAGAAGCATTATTTGCTCACACAATGCCTGACCACATGTGCAAACCATTAAAAGGGCGTAGTTCCCCTACCATTTTGATGTAGTCCAAAATAAAAATATAAATGCTAATGGAACAGTTTCTCCAGATATGTTCCAGCTGTCCTTTATATCATTAATTCTCTTCTCAAATACAGTGATTCATTCATGATAATAACCTAAGTCAGACTTTTTAGAGGTCAGAAAAAACCCATGCGTGAAGGGAGGACAGTCCATGATAAGGGGGTAAAAAAAGAAACCAGCATATGTGGTTTGTGGAAAGATAAGAATCTGAAATCACAAAGGCAGTCAGTCATAAGATCTTGCAACATTTGAGGAATACATTAAGGTCAATTTCTCCTATTGATTGTTTTTCACAAAGACCACTCACCAGAATATAAATCAAGCTTCCACATAATTTATTCATTCATCCATTCACTCATTCCATAAGCATGTTTTCAGTGCTTGCTCTGGGTTGCATATTACATATGACAAAGGACTGCCAGGATGCATATCTGGGAGGAACCCTGTCCTTGAGGAGATTACCATCTAGTACAGTACTGAAGACAATATGCACATAAGTAACTATAGAATACAAGGGAGAAAGGAGCAACTCAAAAGAGAAAAATGATATGAATGTGGTAGGCAGCATCTAACATGGCCCTTAATGACCCCAGCCACCTGATATTCATTTCCTTGTGTAATCCCCTCCCTTTGAGTGTGGGGCTGGACTCAGAAACTCTTCTTAGCAAAAGTGATGGGCAGGGCTGGTTTCACGGATATATGACCTGTCCACAAAGGGCCCTGTACTTGATTTAATGGTCTGTTGTCATCAACTTGAAATTTTTATCTTTGAATTTCGTAAGTGAAATTCAGTGACACAATGGAACTTGCACATCAGCAGAAGAGTGAGATTCAGTATGTGTGTTGTCTGTCTCCTTTTCTTGGCCATCCTATTCCCATATAAGTGTTGGTGATGCTCCATGAGCACAGGATTCCAGGGGGAGCCTTGATTCATGGGAATTCAGTGAGCCTCAAAGCAAGTACAAAGTCAGCAGTTTACTTCTACAGTTGAGTAAAATGGGACATGGACAGCCTGACATGACGTCCTTTCTGTTCAACCAAGAACTTGCTTAAAGCACAGGAAGAAGGCAATAGCATCTTAAGAAGCATGAATGACCAAGGGACTCGATCATATGTATTTTTTTGCATGTTACTTCCCTCAATTAACCGACCACTTGCACTAAAAATTATGACTTAGCAGGAAAAAGAAAGGATGTCCTTTTGGATGTCCTTGTCTTTTTGATCCTTCCTTACTTACCAGTAAACCAAAGGTAGAGAAGGTTGGTAGACTGTGTGAGCATCAAGACATAAAATAAAAGCAGTTGAGTTAGTTTTGTACAGCAGTTTCCACTGTTCTGGTAAGGATGAAATATACGTGCATGTATGAGCTACAAAGTATGATCGTATAATTTTAGTGGCTTTATATACAAATGAAAAGCTCCTATATTTGCATTTAAACTTGGCTTTGTACAATATAAAAATTAACAGTAAAATACATACTCATAATTTAAAATTTTAACCTTTTTCTATTCAGAATGACATAGCAAATAAAAATCACTATGACAACTCAAGAAAGAGAGACTAACAGAAGAAAGGAAGAATGCCTTTAATAGAACTTTTCTCTGCCTTTTGAACCAGGGACATCACAGTTTCCTTTTGCATCGGGCCCCGCAAAGGACAAGCATGATGATGACATGTCACTTCTAAAATTAGGTTATTGAAATATTCTGGCTTTAGTGATAGAAGAAATGGCATTGCAGGTAGAGGAGACTATGTAATCTAAGCTAGGGCAACACTTCTCAAATCTTTTGATCACAAGACCCTTACAGTCGTAACAAATACTGAGGGCCTCAAAGAACTTTTATTTATGCAAATTACTGACATTTACCACAATAGAAACTAAAGCTGAGGCATTAAAAAAATTGTATTTATTAATTCATTTAAAATCAATAATATACTTATTGCATATTGACATAAATAACATTTTAAGAAAATGATATATTTTAAGAATAATTTTAGTGAGAAGAAGGGCAATGTGTACATTTTTGAAAATCCCTTAATGTTTAACTTAACAAAAGAAAGCTAAATATAATTGAATCTGTTGAATAACATATTAAGTAGCCTGTAGAAAGCTCCACTATGCATTTATCTGAAAATGAGAATGAAAAAGACAAATAATATCTTAGCCCCTGGACCACACATTGGGAACAACTGGTCTAAGCCATGAAGATAGGAGAGATCAGAGTACATATTCATTAAAGCATGCTATAAAAGGAAAAAAAAAAAATCTCAGGAAGATGGATCTCAGAAGACTTGAGTATCATACTCAATATTTTCTTCAATAGAGGATTTGGCAGAAATTCTTTGTTGTTAATCCCAAATCTACTCCTACTCTCCTTACTTGTTAAAGAATTCTTGATCCTAGTCAGATATTGGAAGCTCATGTTTTTTGGGGGGGGTGCATGTTGATTGGTCTTCTCCCTTTCCCATGATTGTTAGAAGCCCAAAGATGCGACAGAAGTTGTAATGAAAAGAGGTCTGCCATTGCAAGTGGTGATGGCAATGTGTAAGTTCTCTTTCAGACAGAGCCTTGCTCCTTTCTGCCCTTGGATGCTGGGCTGTAAGAATATGATGCACGAGCTTGCTGTAACAATCCTGTTTAACGATGAGAAGGCCAAGGGAATATGAGAGAGCTGATTCAGAGCCTGGATCTGGTTAAGCCAGTGAATTGTTGAAGATTTTGAAACCATGAACTGACAAGCCCATTGATGTCTATGAAGATTGAACTGATCACCATGGATTGGATTTGAGGCACCAACTACATGGCTATTAAAATAGCCCAAATAATATGGGTCTGAAATATACCAGTATCAACAGAAACAAAAGAGAATAGAACAGGCATGAAAGAATTGCAGCAGTAAAATCTGTAGGACTTGGCAGCTGAGTAGATGGACATCGGTGTGTATGGACAGGGGAATGGAAAGGAAACATCAACAATGACACAGTTAATTGTTCACTTGAGGGATGAGAAAAATGGTGGTGCCAGAGACCCTGCAGATGTAGTAAGTTCGGGGTGGGGGGAGATGATGGATTAAATTTGGACACACGGAGTGAAGGAGATACCTAAAATACACGGCACATGGTTGGAGCTCAATAAATGTTTGTCATACTATAGGACAGAATCGATCTGATATCTATAGGGTTTGTTTCCTCATATCCTTCATCCTTTTCTTAAAATGTTGCCTTCTTACGAAAGCCTTTCTTTTTTTAAATTTTTAAAAATTATGTTAATCACCATACATTACACCATTAGTTTTAGATGAAGTGTTCCATGATTCATTGTTTGTGCATAACACCCAGTGCTCCATGCAGAACGTGCCCTCCTCAATACCCACCACCAGGCTAACCCATCCCCCCACCCCCTCCCCTCTAGAACCCTCAATTTGTTTCTCAGAGTCCATAGTCTCTCATGGGTCGTCTCCCCCTCCGATTTCCCCCACGAAAGCCTTTTTTGAGCACTCTATCTGAAATTATAATATTCACTCCTCACTTCCTTAATATGTGTTCAATACGTCCTAATAAGTTCCATGTTACTTTCATGCTCTTTTTTTTAACCTGTGCATTTATCGCTAATAAGCTACTTATGTTTACTTATTTATCATGTTTTCCTAATAGAAAGTAAGTTAAATAATGAAACTTTTTATTTGTTTTGTTCACTTCTGTAACTCCAGCACCTTGATCAACATCCGACACAGAGTGGATAATAAATATGTGTTAAATGAATAAATGAATGCTCAGGCCATGGGAGTCAGAGCTGCAAAATATTTGTTGATCATATACCTAAAGGTAGCAATTGAAACCTCAGGACTAGATGAATGCAATATAATTGGATACTGAACTCACAAAGATAGTATCAGATATTTGCTGAGTACCAAGCATTGTCCTAGACGTCCTATTAAGTCTTAGCATCTAACACTTATAAACATCCTGTGCGTAGACAGTTAGCTCTCCCACTTTACAGATAGACACTGAGGCTCAGAAAGTTTAGGTAACGCAACTAACATCCCAAAACTTGTGAGGGAGCTGGGCCTTTATGTGAAAGACCAGAATAAGCTCTTGTGGAGAACCTTTAACAGAAATTTCACCTCTAACAGATTTTAAATTGTGTTCAGCCATGTATGTAGTTTTCAAAGAAAATGATCTAGAGTTGTTCCTGCTTTCTGGCTTTGTAAAAGGTAGAAGTGACCCCTTTGTAAACTTTCAGGAAAAATAATTCCTAACTTTGAAATCAGAAGATTATTCAGATAAGTATACATACTTGTACACACCTCTTCTAAAGTCTGAATAAAGCAATAGTAAAGATTGATCAAATAAAAAATCAACATTCAGAAATAAAAGTAATTGGTCTATTGAAGAGGTACAGCACTGTTAGCCTCATTGGTTTTCCACCTGGAACTGTAGTGAAGTGACCTGGAGGACCTTCAGAAAGGTATATTACTGGCCGTGTAGGAGAGATCACACTTTTCTTAAAGTCATGTGTGGGCTGTAAGTTAAAGTTATGTGACTTAGAAGGTCAGTCCTGACATCTTTTCCTTTAATGCCTCATAGGTGTTCTTCACAAAGAAAATGACTACATGCTTATTTCATCTAAAACAGACTCAGCGTAAGGATGGTTTTCCTCCTTCCATGAAAAAGCAGGCTATTAGTGGAGATAAGGATTCTCAGCTTCACAACATGTTTTTACATTTCGTTCATGGACAGGAGATGGCAAAACAAGATGAAAATGATTCTTTTATTGAGCATTCAATTAAAAAATGTCATGACTTCACCATTAGTTTGTATAAATCCTGGAAATGAGTTTTAAACGAGAGTGTGTTATTATGTTGAGGAAAAGATGGAAGTGTATAACCTTGGGCAGATCGTTTAACTTCTCTCTGCTTTACATTTACAGGCAGTAATACAAAGAGACAGGATTATATGATCTCCAAAGTGGATTTAACGCACTATGATTATTTGAGAGGCAATTTAGTGTGGTAGTGAGGAGCCTGGGCTCTGGAACCAGATTGCCTACATTTAGATCCTGCTTCATTCCACTTATTAGCCATAATATATGATATGGGGTTTATTGTGGCCCTGTAAGCCTCAGTTTCCTCACTGATGAAGTGAGGATAACAACCCTCATAGGATCCTTTTGCATATTAAACATAATCATCTTTGTAAACTATTTAGCATTGGATTTAATACAAAATCCATAAACAGTAGTGTGAACAATTGCTATTTACTTTATATTGTAAATTAAACTCTCTTTTTCCCTCTAACAACCACAAAAAATAACTTTCCTAAGAATTCGGGATGGTGTGATTTTTCATGGTTTAAACTCTTTAATCTATTTAACATCTATACTATTTTTTGAAGTATAACAAAAAATTCAAAGCATTCATTTCATTTATTCAATCCCAAACAATCAGTTCGATTGTTTTCACTTCCTCTCCATCCCCCACCTCAGTGGAAAAAGTGCTAGGATTCATGGCCTATTTAAAAGGCTGCTTTGGAGACATGAATTTCTGAGATAAGCTAGGACACCATCATACAAGTCACCAATAATGAGAATGAATAGTATTTCTCCAAATCACAGTCTGAACTATAAGGTATTACAATATAGGTAAAGAGAAACATTTCTGAGATATATGTTTATGAATAAAAAATTCAAACAGAACTCAAGTTAATGAATATACTTATTAACCTTCATAATACCCTTATATAATAAATGTTCCAATTCACTTTACAGGGATGAAAACACTGAGATGCAAGAAGGTTAAGGAGCTTGCCTAAGGCCACCAGAAGTAAGTGGCAACACCAAAATTTAAGCTCAGACAGTCTAACTTCAGTATCTGCGCTCTCAGACTGATTTTAGCCCAAAAATCCTCTTTTCATTCAGCCTTCTGCCTTCTGTTTGTTTTATATAAAATCTATGCTTTCTCAAGACACTGATCTGCCTCATTATATCTATATGGCATATATCTCTCCATACAATCACCTGTCCATCTATCCACCCATCTAGCCATCCATCAAAGCATGCTTTTGTCTATTAAAATATGACCAGCAAGATTTGAATTCTTGGCTCGTGGCCAATGAATATAGTTTTCTCAGATATATTTTAAGTATAATTCCTCAGACTTAAAATTAGGTCACTACAAGTAGTCAAAGATTGAGCTAAAAAATATATTCGTCTCCCCCTCTTCCTCCCTCTTCCTCATCCCTCCATGGGAAAAAAATCATGGATATGTTGCACATTATAGGAAGAAAAATGAGTTTACCTCTTTTTTTTTTTCCTTTTACTAGTCTCTATATTTGTAGGCCTCAAATGGAAAATTAATTTCTGCTTTATTCTTGTAAGCTCGGTTTTATCTCTCTAAATATATCCTTCTTATCAGAAACCAATCAAGCATTTTTCTCTCCCCTGTTTATAAACTGTCGTCCTATTTATGCTTCTTTTTTTTTTATTTTAAAGATTTTATTTATTTATTTGACACACAAGCAGAGGGAGTGGGAGAGGGAGAAGCAGGCTTCCCGCTGAGCAGGGAGCCCGATGCGGGGCTCGATCCCAGGACCCTGGGATCATGACCTGAGCTGAAGGCAGACTCTTAATGACTGAGCCACCCAGGTGCCCCTATTTTATGCTTGTGATTCTGATTATCTCCAGTACTTTTTCTTCTTTTTTACAGTACTGTGGTGCTGGAGATCTGGAAGTACCGTAACTAACTGTCTTCTCAACTTCCTGATCCTCAGCAAGTCAACCCAATTCATGTTAGGCCTGAAGACGAGGCAGGGAGAGTGACACAGCCGGCCAGCTGGAGGACTTCACCAGTCTCCCTAAAGGAGATGGCCTAGCCTATTTCTCACTGGGTGGAGTGTGGATGGGCAGGTAGATACATCTGCAGTTAAGTTTTCAGGGCCACCCTACTGAAAGGCCTTTGGGGATAAGCATGTTGGAAGCTTGGCCAATGTTTTGATCCATTTGGGCTGCTATAATAAAAATACTATAAACTGGGTGGCTTATACAAACAGAATTAATTTCTCACAGCTCTTGAGAAGTCCGAGATCATGGCACCAGTGTCTAGTGGTGCCCACTTCCTCACAGATAGCTGTCTATAACATCACAAGGCAGAAGAGGTGCGCTAGCATTCTGAGTTCTTTTTTATAATGACACTAATCTCATTCATTAAGGCTCCATTCTCATGACGTAATCACCTTCCAGAGGCCCCACGTCCTACTACCATCACTTTGGAGGTTAGGTTTCAACATATGATTTTGGAGGGAAACAAATGTTAAGACCATAGCAGTATGGATCATTTGCCAACTTTGAGTCTCTGTCTTCTTTAATGACCCTTAATTTCTCCATTGTTTCCTATCTCAAGAGTCAATCTCACTCCACATCTATGTTTTCTCACTGATATCATGTTTATCAGTTAGGATAAGATGTTATGTTGTAGTAATAAACATCCTGCCTCAATATCTCAGTGGCTTAATGCAGCAAAGATCTATTTCTTGTCCATGTTATGTTTCACCCAAGGGCCCAGGATGATGAAGCAGTCACCTACTTGAACACTGAGAGTTACTATGCCAGAAAAACAAAAGAATTTGGCAGAGTTGTGTGTTGGTAATCAAATACTCAGTCCCTGGTCAAGGTATTGGACTAGACACATGGGTTATCCCAACGTCAAGGGAGCCAGAAAGTACAACCCTGTAACACAGTCCTATTTTCTCTACTCTGGATCTGGGAAATCAGAAATATTTAGTGAGGAACAGGGCGGTAATTTTATCTTTTAATTAAACAAATGGAGGACAGTGGCTCCTTAGTTTTTTTCTTCTTTGGTCTATTTTTAATTTCTTATCTCTTAATTAACATATACTGATATATTTCTGTTTTTTTTTTTTTTTACTTAGTTTGTCCTTTCTTTCCAGTATCACATTATTTTTCGCAAATATTTTGTGTCCTTTTACCTAGCAGTCTAACATTTTGCTATTCCAGTGTCTATTTTCATTGCTCGTTCCCAAATTCACTTTATTAGATGTCTCTGAACTCCTGCAGCTCTTTCTGTCTGCACCACGCAACTTAACCTTTAATCATCTGCCTACAGGGCATTCCATGGGTTTCTGCCTTTTATCAGCTGAATCAGAATGTAACTTTTTCTCATCACCTTCCTCTCATGCTCCAAATCAACTCTACCTCCTGATCCCAATTCCCCTTATTCTTCCCCAGTGCTCAGCCTCAAAAATCTTAATTTCTCTTTGACTCTTTTTCTAATCTCTTGCTTCTCATAATTGTGCCATTACCAAACTCTTCTGCACGTACCCATTGTGCTCACGTGGATCAAATTCCATAGCGAAAGTGACAAGCACATCGCAGACTCCAAATACAAGGGGATATTGCTCTTTATCCCTTTCGCTGGCTTTCTTTCCTTCATTTATTTATTCATCATTCATGTATTCATGTACTTACTCAGGCCCTAAGTGCTTTCTTGGAACCGTGCTTGTTACTGAGGGAGCCACAAATTATATACAAGTCTCTGCTCTCCGGGAGGTTATGTTTCAGTTGAGGAAATCACATATCTACACTTCCAGGTAACTAGCTACTGAGAAGATTGAAACGAGGGAAAGTGCTGTGGGATACGGGAGAAGGGGGCAATGACCCTGTTCTGGAGTGGTCTCGTAAAGTTCAGGAGGGAGGGGCAGTGCAGATGACTAAATCATATCACTTCCAGATTAACACATCGGAAGGCTTCTCACTATACTTAGAATAAAATCAACACTTGTCACTAAGGCCTGCTAGAAGCTTCATGATCAGGCCCCCTTTTCAACTTCATCTAAGACCTTCTTTTTAATTTTCTGGCTCTAGCTGCACTAAGCTTCAATCAGTTCCTTCAGCACACCAAGCTCACCTGCACTTTTGTGCCTTTGGACCAGATGTTCTCTTTGCTCAGAATTCTGCTTCTACAGATTTTTGTGAGGCTGGATCTTGCCCCCTATTTGACTCCAATGACAATCGCAGAGAGGCATACCCAATCTTAAGTAGCAGCTCCTTCTCCCAGGACCCCGATTTTCAGAACATTTATTACCTGAAAGTATCTTGCTCGCTTACTATTTTATTTCTTTATCACTTATCCCTCCCCATATCTCCTCTTCTTAGCATGTCTACGTCACCCTCTTGGATGAGAAGCTCCCCAAAACATAAGCTCTCTATGGGCTGGAACTTTGTGTCATACATGGTATTGTCAGGGCTTCAGACAGAGAATGACCCATTATACATGCTAAATAAATATCTACTGCTACTGTACAGCTTTCTTGATTCCAATCTCTCTCTTTTAGGGCCATTACCGAACTTTATTACTGGTTTCTTTCTCCTTAATGCTACTTTTACAATATAGCAAATGTTCTGGCCAGAGGGATATATGTGGAATCGAGAAATGCCGTTTCCAAGACTGGCTGATAAAAATTCCCATGTATGATCTTTTCTTCTCTTTTGCTTCCTATTAAATGAGTGAATAGAACCTCAGTGATTTAGGAAGGGCAGGCCCATGATATGGAAAGAGACACAGTTCTTAAAAGACCATGTGAAGACTCTCTGATTAAAAACACTTGCTTGAACTGTGATAAGAGGAAGAAGTAAGTGTGTGTGTGTATGTGTGTGTGTGTGTTATACCTCTAAGAATTTGGCAGTTATCTGTTATAACATTTAGTGTTGTTAGGTAGAAGCTAGACTTGAGCAGTGGAAGGAACACCGCAAGGCAGAGCCCCAAGCTCCTTGAAGGGGTATGATAGAGACAGGAGCTGGAGGCAGGGCCGGTGATAAATAAGCTACACATTAAAAGCCCAGGGGCAAAACATCCTGACCTTGTGTCTTCCAAGACCTTGGGTCTGACAAATCAAGAGCCACAGGTGCAGAGCATGGGCTCTCCTCTTCCACCTCTGCCCCAGGGTAACCCCTAGATTCATTATAATGCACTTGCATTGCAGGAACAACCCTACCGGATGAAGAAAGGTTGCCATGAGCATTCTGGTACAAACCTTGTAGGGTCAAAAACTCCCCTCCCAACCTGTGGGAGGAGTTTCCAGATGATTGAAAGCAGCGCTCATTGGAGACCTCCTCACTATACATCACTGCTCCTCTCAGCCCAGACAGACCCAATAATATCCAATACCAAAACTACTTAGGGTCGGTTCCACTTTGTGGAACCTGACCACTCCCCGACCTTGAGAGTGTACTTTTTGCTTTAGTAAATTGCTTTGTCCTTGCTATTTTCCTTCTGGCTGTCTTTATTTCAGCGTGGATCCCCTTGTAAATCTTGTGGGGAATCCAAGGACTGAGACCTCCATTCATACAATGCAGACTCTCCGACCAGTAACAGTGTTACCCTAACTATAATATACCCTAATATATTTGACAACTAAGTCTTCCATCATTTGGCTATGAATACTTTTCCAACCTTTCATTTACTATACACAATCTCAGTCATAAGCTATTCTTCCCTCTGAAAGAACAGTTTTCTTAACTAACTTAATTCTACCTTGACATCTACTCTCTAGCATTATGCAAGAAAAAGGGCACGCAGCTTGGAATTATGTTAAAAAAAATCTGAGGTTGAACTCGAGAACTGCCCCTACCTAGCAACATATATTTGGCATGTTACTGATCTCCCCAAAACTTGGTTTCCTCCTTTCTATAAGTGGAGGAAAATTAAGACCTAACTTACCGTACCTTTGTGAAGGATTAAATGAGATGACCCACTTGGCTTCTATAGAGGGTGCACTTGACTTCCAGCCTAATTAAACATATGTTTCTTTCTCTGTTTCCCCAAGAAAATGTAAAACTCCTCTGAGTCTTGCAAGTTCTCCACTATGCCCCCAGGTTTCTGGGGCACAATGTTTACAAAATAGATCAGAGTATGTCCTCTGCGTTCAAATCTTGACTTTGAACCTTAATAGCTAAGTAAATTTAGATGAGTTACTTAACACCTTTGTGCTTCAATTTCATCATATTTAAAACTGGAATGTTAATAATACCTAAATTTTAGTTTTATGAAGATTACATCAGTTAATAAACACATAGCCCTTAGAGGAGCGCAGGGAACAAAGTAAGTGCTCACTAATGCTTAATTATTATTTTCAAGAAAAGTATAATCAATTAAAATTAAACTGCATATTTCAAGCAAATATTTTATTTCTTTGTCATAATTGACAATTCAATGTTATATTTGAATGTTTTACAGTACTACATTTATGGGGCACTTGGGTGGCTCAGTCAGTTGAGTGTTTGATTCTTGGTTTCAGCTCAGGTCATGATCTCAGGGTTGGGGGATCAAGCCCCACATTGGGCTCTGCACTCAGTGGGTAGTCTGCTTGAGAATTCTCTTCCTCTGCCCCTCCCCCCACTGTCTCTCTCTCATACATAAATTAATCTTAAAAATAAATAAAGTACTATGTTTATGTAGATATCTATGCTTATTACAGAAATATATCACTAATTTTTGCTAATGTGAAGCTAGCATTTTACTTTTTATTATTTTTGCATTTCCCCCAATTTTTGTGTATCTTTTAATAGCTGCTGATTATAGACACTATAGCTAGTTGTGGGCTAACATTACTTTTATTATCCTGGATAGTACAATTTTGATAGTAGAAAGCTCATTTTATTTAATTTATTTTTTTTAAGATTTTATTTATTTATTTGACAAAGAGAGCGAGAGAGTACAAGCAGGGGGAGCAGGAGAAGGGGAGGGAGAAGCAGGTTCCCCGCTGAGCAGGGACCCCAATGCCGGACTCGATCCCAGGACCCTGGGATCATGATCTGAGCTGAAGGCAGATGCTTAACCATCTGAGCCACCCAGGCGCCCCAATAGAAAGCTCATTTTAGAATGAGCTCAGAGAACAGAGTAAACTACTATGTCAGACTTTGAAAAGACTGCAGTGAATAAAAAAAGAGCTGTGGTAAACAATCTTTAGAAGATCATCCATCCGAAGTGCATCATCCTGATTTCTTATGTTTCATTCATAGCTTAGTGATGAAGGTATGAATGGATCCACTCCTGATTAATTTTACTAGGCATCGGCTGGGGGTCTAGAAAAATCAGATATCCCTTTCCTTCATTTCATTTCTTTTCTTTTCTTTCTTCTTCTTCTTCTTTTTTTTTACTATAATAAGCATTTAGATCTTCAGTAATATTGATTGTTCGATTGGGTGTTGCATGTAATTTTGCAGTTTGTTCAATCACTATTAGATAGTACACATCCTGTTTGTAAGGGAATGTGTTTGGAACAGACTGATGTTGGTTACCGAGGATGGCTTGCTGATTTGTTGTTTAGATGAACCAACACATACAATATATTACTATTTGGAAGTAAACCACTGAAGACTAGCAATGGTTTCTACCCAATTTAAAACACCTTTGGGAGGACAGTTTCTCTGTAAATAATGCTTATACCTCAGAAAGCTATTTATTATGAATGCTCTGGATACAGACAATGAAATGTTTTCAGTACACATACTATCCAGTCTCTTGGCATTAACCAAGAAAAATGTCTAATGTAGACTTAGAAGGGATTGACACTTTGGTAAATTTTTTAGATCAAAAATGTTAGGACAGTACTCTCAAATCCATTTGTTTTGAGAAGTGCATAAATTTTAAAAGGATAATTAGAATATGGGCCACAGAAATCATGTTCAAATCTAAGTATATTCTCCATCAATTTGATTAGCATTCCCAACAATCTCCAAACTCAGCCTTAACGTTAAGTGAACTTTTTAAGAGAGAGGCTCTGTTGATGTGTAAAATATGATTCGATTATCATGAGAAACGTATACAGACACATGTATGCACACGTACATAAACACAGATGTGGGGCGGGGAATATACCTTTTACAGTGGTTATCTTGGAATGGTGGGATGATGGGATGACATCTTAATGGAGTTTTTATATTTCTAGTTTTTTTTTTCAAATTCTCTATGATAAACATGTACCACTTTTATAGTTAGAAAAAAAATCCATCTTAATGTAAACTTCAAGAAGATACATTAGATTGAGAAATAAGAGGCTTGACATGATATGTTTAAGTGCCAAGTAGAAAGATAGAACAGGGCAGTGCCCCTGGGACAGGGATTAAAACCCACTGGCATGTGGGCCATTTTAGTTGCCCTTTAATTCAGTGATTTTCTCCTCTTTCTCTACATATCACAGTTTCTGTTGTTAGAGTAAGAATATGCATTTGTGACAAACTCTCTTTTGCTATTTGGAAAGGGGCGTGTAGTCCATCAGCTATTCCCAGAGATAGTAAGGACAACTTTACTTGTCGGATGGCTTACTGGACAGGGAGGGCCCTTGCTCCTCGAGGCTCCTCAGTGCTCTCTGCCCTTTGCAATGATGCCGAGAATGGCCCACCAGCACTCGAGCAAGGAGGAGCGTTAAACGGCTCGTCTCTAACAGCTGTGTCACGTGCCTCCTGCCTGGAAAAGAAAAGATCTGAAACCTATCAGTGGTTACTGTATAAATAATGTTTACCCTGGTCCATAATCAGGGTTGCCGCTATCATTTCAACACCAGCTACCCGAAGCTGAAGCAGCTCAAAATAACCAGGTTTTGGTGAAGATATGTCTGTTCTTAGCCACCCTATGCCTAATAACCTCACCTAATTGGGCACGCATATTGTCCTAAGGATATTCTCCACAGATAACTCAATGCTTCCACAAAAAACAAAACAGCAACAAAAAAGGAAAACCACACAGTTTCTAAGGAAGTAAAGTATATATACCTAGTGAGAAAGAAAATACATTGAGGCCATCATAGACAATGTGGACCTTTTAGTGGTGGATTTCATCACTTAAGTCTTGGTTTTCATGTTCTATTTCAAGAAAAAAAAATGTGAAATTCAGTATATGTGTGTGTGTGTACACATAATGTATGCTACACACACACACACACACACACACACTATGTCACTAAATATCTGAGAAGACAGTGAGTGGTGGTCTCTGGAGTCAGTCTGAAGGGGTTCAAATCCTAGACTGCCACTTCCTATTGGGCTTTGGGCAAACCACTTTGTTTAACTACTCTGTGCGTCAGTTTCCTTTCTTATAAAATTGGAATTATTAGTGTATCTAACTTCACGAGATTATGAAAAGGATTAAATAGCTCCATGAATGTAAACATTATAATGGTGCCTGCAACATGGGAAACAAGCTTTTGAAAGTTCTGATATTTTGGTAACTATGAGACTCATATTTTTATTTCTGAGACTGGGGTGTTACACTGGGACGCTGGAACGTGGAACAGGTGTTCTCTGATTCTGAGGGACAGGAATCTTTGACTCGGAGTATACTAGAAACTGAGACTCAGGGGCACCTGGGTGGCTCAGTTGGTTGTGTCTGCCTTTGGCTCAAGTTATGATCTCTGGGTCCTGGGATCGAGTCCCGCATCGGGTTTCCTGCTCGGTGGGGAGTCTGCTTCTCTCTCTCTCTCTCTATCCCCCTCTGCCCCTCCTCCCCGCTTGTTCTCTCTCTCTCTCAAATAAATAAATAAAATCTAAAAAAAAAAAGAAAGAAAGAAACTGAGACTCAGAAAAGTCAAGAGGAAACTGAGCGTGAGCGTTTGGTGAGTGAGCACCAGAAGTAAGGCAACATGCCATTAGCAGGGGACAGTGCAAAACAAGATTCAAACAGCAAGTAAAAAGAGAAACCGGTAACAATAACAACAAAAAGTTAGTGGTAGAAACACCATATGTATTTAGGAATTTTGTTTCTTTTGTTCTGCCCTCATGCAGTATTTCATTATTTTTATGTAAAATGGAAGTTTACATGATTTATACTGCATGAGTTAAATAAAGTATAAAAACATATACAACATATGTGAAAGTTGAGAATAGTTTATTCTGTGCTTCCGGGCAGTTCACCCCAGATTATGTTCGTTATCTGTCATACCCTGATTAAGTTTCATTAATCCCTGTGTGATGACACAGTGGTGGCATCGCTACTGAGAAAGAATCAGAAGGTTCCAGAACTTAGGTGAAAATGCAAGCCCTTTCCAAGGAGCCAAGCAACACAGAAGACCTGAGGTAAGCCTTTGTTTTAAAGACCATGGTTTGGGGCGCCTGGGTGGCTCAGTCGGTTAAGCGGCTGCCTTCGGCTCAGGTCATGATCCTGGAGTCCCGGGATCGAGTCCCGCATCGGGCTCCCTGCTCGGCAGGGAGTCTACTTCTCCCTCTGACCCTCCTCCCTCTCATGCTCTCTGTCTCTCATTCTCTCTCTCGCAAATAAATAAAATCTTAAAAAAAAAAAAAATTAAAGACCATGGTTTGTTTTCAAATTTCAATTTTATTTTTTAAGGTCTACTTTTCACAAAGTATAAATAAAGGTCCATTTTTGGAAGGTGGGTTAGTTGTCTATTTGTTGCTTGTTTTTTCAGATTGCCTGTTGTGCATTTGAAGGGTACTGTTATTCATTTATCTTTTGAAGTGACGCTTGAAGTGTTCAGATTCCATTTGCGGGTTTGTCTACTTACTGGCAGCCACACTAGAAAGAAGTCTGGGTCACAGATAAGGTATTTGTTGTCACAGATCTTTGTACAGACCATGTAACAAATACTAGTCTTCTTTAACTCTAATTGCATTCTAAATCTTATTTCATTGTGCGGAATTAAAAAAGAATACAAGATTTCTTCCCCTTGATTCAGATAAGTAGAGGAATACATAAAAGAAGGAAATAAAATCAAACTTTTACATTTGGTTATGGATTAGCTAAAAATATCAGCATTTTCTCTTGAAATTGTAGGAATGGAAATATGTGTTACCCCAAATCAAGAGCTGCGTATTTCAGTCTCTGAAAAAATTTTCTGGGCAAATGGAGGCATGGAAGAGAGAAGAGATTTGTCTTATAAATAAATAACATCTTAAAGAAAAATAAAAAGGGTGCCTGGGTGTCTCAGTCAGTTAAGCGTCCACCTTCGGCTCAGGTCATGATCCCAGGGTCCTGGGATTGAGCCCCGCATCAGGCTCCCTGCTTCTCTCCCTCTCCCTCTGCCTGCCCCTCCCCCCCAGCTTGTGCTCTCTCTCTGGCAAAGAAATAAATAAAATCTTAAAAAAAATTATAAAAATTGAAATTAAAAAAAAAAGAAAAAGATTTGTCTTTTTTCTTCAGTTCCCCACCCACCTGTAGAAACAGAAAATGCCATGGCAGTTTTCAGAGGTGACTGCATTGTCTTCATGGTGGAGGAGAAGAGGCAGTTTGAGGGAGAACAAGACTCCCTAGGAATCTTGAAATCAAAAAGGTTTTCTCATGAAGCCGTATTTACATACAACAAAAACCTTGGATTTTCAAGAACAGACCTGTTTTTCTTGTTGTGTGAGTGTTTTTAGTCTCTCCATGAGTAAACTCCTGTTAGAAGTCAATCCTAATTATGGTAAGCACATTTATAGTTCTGGGGCAAGAGAGCAAAGGAAATCCATAAAAGGCAAACACCCTGAGGGGAGATTGAATGGACTCTTGGATCACTAAGATTCTGTGACTAATCAGCATCCTCTTCTTTAGATATCCCATATATGATCCTAACCAATCTTCTTTTTACTTAGTAGAAAACACCTGGAAACTTTCCAAATGCAACACAATCCTTTTGTTCAATTGTTGACTGGTAGTAGTTTTAAAAGAAATCATTTTCTGTATTCTCCTCAGAGGTGTCTTAATTTTCCCTATCAAGCTCATAATCCAAAAGCACTAAAGTCAGCAGGACCTGATGCCTAATTCGCTTATATGTATGGTGAAATCTAGTGCCGGCGATCATCCACGGCCATTGCCCTGCTTCAAATATTCATGATTCTCCACAGTCCAAAATGCATTAAGAGTGGGAATGGTGCCAGCAACAGTCTTCCTAGTGACAAGGAGCCTTCTCAGATCAAAGAAGCAAGATGTTAAAGACTTCAAACTAAACTGTCTTTGTAAGAGACACTCACAAAAGGAATGCCAAAGCCCACACCCTGTCTCAGTTATGGAACATCAGTGAAATGAAAAACATGGATGCTCATTCTGTTTTTCTGAACTCATTTTACTGCAACTACTTTGCTTTTCTCCTTTCTTCCCACTGCAGTCAAACTCAAGGATGTGACGCAGTGAAACTGGAAAACATGATTAATGTTTTCAAAGATAAAATGAATGACTACTGAGGAATTAATAGCATTTTAGCCAATATGATTTTGCTAATGGAGCCTGAGTAGCATGTAGAGAATGATACGAAAGCAAAGTTAAAATGGGAATAGGAGCTATCAAGCATACATGTGAAGCAAATACACATAATTTAAATTGTCCCTTTATATCATTTGTCATGAGCCACATCTGCTTTTACACCTGTGCTCCTTCCTTGATCTATCCTGACACTTTGGAAATGTTAGGCATGCAGCCAATTTCTTACCCAGCCATTCCTATGATCAGACCTAGCTATCAGCTTGCTTTTTTCTTACATTAAATCAAGTATCAACCCCGGGGCTCTGAACCATTTCTGACTGACAGGACCAACAGAAAGTTCTAGGCTAATTACTTCTTAGGAGTAGCTCCCAGTGCAAAGAGAGTTACCATTGACCTACTTTGGACTTACTGAAATAATTTATCAGGTACGATAATTAAGGGAATAAAAAGCTGTTTCTAAAACTAACCAAGTACCAGAAGTATTTGTTGAAATCATAAGTTGGTATTCCCAGTGCTATCAGATGGGGCTTTATTACTTTGCAATGAGTCAATTTTATTATGTTTGACTTATTTATAAACCATTCTTTTTCTTTATAAATTATATTTGGCAGGATATATTTGAGAGTCTCTTTGATGTATAAATATATTAGTTTTGAATTTTTTCAGTCTAGATATCAAGAGACACAATTTTTTAAGCCCTTCTTTCCTTCCCCTCTTAACCCCTTCCCTATAAATAAGCTTTCACATTTCTTTGCACAGGTGTTCCATTTGTTTGAAGCCCATCCTAAATAAAGGGATGCCTCCATATGAGAGTGGATATATCTGTGTTGTGAGCCACTTCCCATGTGGATTTAATTCTCTCTTTTGGAAGCTTAATTCTTTCCTACACCTAGGTCAATAAATATAAGTGAAGAATCTTCTGAAGCAATGGTGTTTTTTTTGCTATTGAGTAAACCTGACCATCTTCTGATTTCTACAGCCTTGATGTTCTCCATAAGAAGAAAAAGGGAAGAGAAAAACCTTGAAATGAAATCAGAGAATATAAGTGAGGGGCTTATATGAGCTTATAAACCATCTATTCTCTCAAAGGTATTAAAATGTAATGTGTTTAGGATCATGGTTTATCAATGCCGTCCTCTAATTGTTATTTTTTCCTCCTTTCCTCCATTTTCCTTACCCCCTACCATCTATCTAGCTACTATCTATCTATCTATCTATCTATCTATCTATCTATCTACCTATCTATCATCTATCTTTCTTCATGTCCAGTGTGACTTGTGTAACTCAAAAACTCATCTAACTATGAAAAGAAGATCAATTGATTATGATTGATTGTAATTGATCAACTGGCTTTTTAATTCTAACAAAGATTTAACTTCATCCAGAAAGTACCTAAGCATTTTTTGAATAACTAGACTTATTTTTTTGTGGTGAAATGTATAATATTAATTTCTTCGGCCAGGGTTAAAGAAAGATCAGGAATTAATTTTTCATCTTTGTTTCAGTATTGCAGATACAATAATAACATAATAGTAGTATTTCATATCTTGTTGCTTCATAATGCAGGATTGAGGATATTTGTGTGCATAAAATTATAGTTTAGTTAGTATCAAAGGAAAAAATAAAATTGAAGACTGAGTTGCACTCTTTGTTGCCACACAGCATATGCAGTGTTTTATGTTTGGGAGAGGACCTGGTCATGGTTTCATCCAAAATCAACAGCACATCAACTCTCCTCTGCTTCAGTTGACTAGTACTAGAGTCAGATCACTCCCCAACTGCTTCCTATCATATTTTATAGCCTCTTTCATTCCACGCCTATTTAATTTCATTTACTGCTTTATTCTTGTGTCCTTCAGCTGTTCCAATCTGCCCTTCATGGTCATAACTAAATACAATATGTTAACATACAAAGGTATTTATGTAAATGAAAATCAATACTTTTACCATTTTCAGCACCATTCCTTCTTGCTTACGTTGGACATTTTAAGTACATTTTATTTAAATGCTAACAACTTTTCATTCTTGCCTGGGAAGTATAATGATCTTCTTGGCTCCCTGCCCCCTGAATCCCTCTAATCTTCACAGCTATAGCCACTTAGCCCCATCTGGAGGTTCAGCTTTATTCCGCATTTTGGAACTAATCTTGTCTCTAGGCTGGGGGCGTACAAGATGTCCTAGCCAAAAGCTAACTGATTCAGCATCCAGTCAGCCTTGCTGCTGGTTTCATTCTGACCTTGTAATTTATTTCTGAGATCTAGATGCTTGTCTCAGCCCCTTGTAACCAAGGCTTGGCTTTCTACACCAGTTCCGGCAACTGGGTATCTATCCAGTCTTGCCCGTATCTGTCTCTGTTTTCCTGATTGATAACCAGTTCCTTGATAATTGAAGTTCTGCTTTGCCCTTCTCCTTGTTCCCTTTGTAATTGAGTTTCTTTTTCTGAAGACTGGGACCTACGACCTACTGTTGAATCTTTCTGATGCCACCAGCCTTGTCCATATCTCCTCATTCTACCTGCCCTCAGACCATAGATCTGAACTTTTGCTAGAATACCAGGAGTGACACTGCCTGCCTGGACATTTTCCCATTGCCTGCTGCAGGCATCTCGCTTGTCACCAGCTCTAACCCTGCAGGTCTTGAGTCACTACATCTAAGCTGCCCGCAATCTGGCTATCTTATTATTCCAGACATGGCAGGAAAGAAATACGATTTTAATTGCATCTTTGGTTGAATTGTTAATGCTAACATCTTCTAGTTACTTTCACCTCATATCTTCACTGTGGCCCTACCACTTAAACACCTCAAAACTCAGTTTCCTCTTTGCAAAGGGAAATAATGGTGGAATCTACCCCTAGGGTTATTTTGAAGGTAACTGAGAATTGAAAAACTAAACAGATGGACCAAAACCCATAGTAAGCAACTAGTAGTTTTTAGCTGTTATTTATCTCATTTCTTAAATCTTTGCATTTGCAAAATGAGCTTTGTTACCTAAAGATGATCACTGAAGAGATGAGAAGTTAGGGGAATGGAAATTCTTAAGAAAAAATTAGGAACCCATGTGAATTTTTTTAAAAGTAAAATAACTGACAGCAAGATAATTAACAGCTTTAAAAATGATGTTGAACTACAGATGTGGTCACCAGCAAACATTAAAAATGGGATATTTAAGGGATACATTTCCTATCTGTGTGTCTTAATATATAATGACTATGAGTATATAGAGCCCTAAAGCATTTAGGGAGCAAAGATTCTCTGAGTCAGTCATTTATTTTACAGAAGTGTTTCATAGTCATTTGGGAAGTTTTAGATAAGTAAAATTTTAAGCCCTACTTCTCTGAAATTCTGATTCATTAATTTTGGGGTGGAACTAAAGAAAATATACATTTATTGACCTCAGGACAGTCAAATCAGTACATAAACTACCACTGGCTGCTAGCTACTCATTGGTGAGAAGTGTTTGACAGGTACGAAAACTCTACTGATGTTTGCTTTTATTAATGGGTGGCTATTTCACTGGGGTATAGTGTTTACCTACAAGTACCTGATTAATTTACCCTAAGAACTCCAGTTGCTCCCTTGGAATCCTAAAAATCCTTAAAATATTTTAAGTGCAGACTGTTTAACTCTTGCCAAAATTATCTTGCCTTTAGTTTTTTCTTTTTGTCCCTTAGATGAATTGCTCCCTCCACCCACAAAAGTTTGATCAAAACTATTGTTTTTTTCCTCCAACTCTATTGAGATATAATTGACATATAACATTGTATAAATTTGAGGTGTACATCGTGTTGATTTGATATGCTTATATATTGCAATATGATTACCACCATAGTGTTAACTAAAACCTCCATCATGTCACATAATTACTATTTCTTTTTTTGTGGTGAGAAGATTTAATCTCTTAGCCAACTTGATCAAAACGATCATAAACTCCTCTAGACAAACATAGTCTGCATAATGTAGAAAACAAAGGGCACTTGGCTGTTTTTCTGAAAGATATCTGTGTAAAATTGAGGTGTGTAAACCAGGGAGAACTCTGCCCCTTTCCACTATCATGCCACAAAGACCTCACTCTGGCGAATTTTGGGTTGCTCCCTTTGGGTATGATTAGGGCAGGACCAATACATGTGGAGGCCCTAGAAGACTAACATTTTGGGACTCATGCAAAATAATGAATGTTATTCATTATTTGTTTAGTGTATCTTTTCAGAAGAAGCTGAGTATTACTCAGATGAAGGGAGAAGTTGATCCTAGAGAGTAGCCCAGAAGTCATTCTTTGCTTTACTGCCTTCCCAGTTCAGCTATGGGTGTGCATATGCATATACCTTAAATAAATTCTCTGCAGTTACCCAGATCCACCATCCTAGAAAGCAGAGTAGCAACTCTCCATTGTTGATTGACCATGGTTCTTGAGGGATGTTCTGATAAATATGATTTTCTTTCCATCTCTTAACATTGACAGTATTTGGGGGTCTAAGTGATATTTTAAATATATCTTATCAAGTAATGCTCTTAACAGCTGCCTGGCTAGTTCAGCTCTTAATTCAGCTTCAGAAATTCCTTGCTGTTATTATAGCCCTCATTTTCCCCCCTTCAGAACTGGATAAGAAAAAATGCTGAAAATGTCTTTTAGGATATGGTTGATGGAGTAAAAAGAAATTAATTATTGTTATAATTTGTTTAAAGAGTAAAAAGAACACGTTACCAGACATCCTCAGCATCTTCATCACATTCTGCACCGAACTGGCAAATATCACAGGTTGAAGTCTCCTTTTGACTGGTTTCTCCTGAGCCTTCATGGACTAGAGAACAGAAGAAAGTAAACAAAAATAATTCAGATAAATATGCTTAATACCAGCACTCTAAGACTATTCTGTATCAAAGCTGTTACTTTTCCAATAGACCTGTTTGCTTTTTGGGACTTCAAAGAATGTCTTACTCACTTCCTTTCTTCCCTAAATTTAAGGAAAACACTAGCAATAATTGATATGTAGTAAACACTTCATTTTTTACAAGCAAAAAGAAACAACAAACAAGAGGGTTTACTGGATTTATCAAAAAACTTGGCTAATAAGTAGACCATATGAAAGAGTTATTAATTAAAAGGGATTTAGACTGTTACTTGCCTAGAGGAAATATCTAGTGTTTATTTTATGAAGAATACTTAACATTTTCACTTTCCCAAATTACTGATTTTTTTTTTTTCATTTAAAGGCTTTTATACATAATTAAAAATATTTGGATGGGCCGTCTTGACATTAGATAGGTCTTATTTTTTTTCTCAAGATGTTTCATACTTAGAAGGAAAATATATTGATTATAAGTTTTTAGAAAACTGCTTTCAGTTGGTTTATACAGTAAGTTTTGTATTTTATATAAATATTGCACAGAGCCCGTCATAGTGATTTCCTCTAGGAGGATTATGAACATATATTTCATTTTAAAAATATATATTCTCGGGGCGCCTGGGTGGCTCAGTCGTTAAGCATCTGCCTTCGGCTCAGGTCATGATCCCAGGGTCCTGGGATCGAGCCCCGCATCGGGCTCCCTGCTCGGCAGGAGGCCTGTTTCTCCCTCTCCCACTCCCCTTGCTTGTGTTCCTGCTCTTGCTATCTCTCTCTGTCAAATAAATAAATAAAATCTTTAAAAATATATATATATATATATTCTCACTGATGATGATTATTGATATTAATCTTTTTTTCCTATAAATTACAAGTACAGAAATATGCAATATATAACTTAATTATAAAAGTAACTTTTCAAAATCAGGACACAATAGTGTAAGTTGGACTTAAATATTTTGCCTCCAAGGAATGAAAATCTGAGAGCACTTTTGAGATGATGGATTACTATTTACCCAATTAAAAAATATGTAGTTGAAAGCAAAAATAGGTTTGGTTATAGATGAAAAATTGCAACAACATAACTACTATATAGATAATTTTATTCTATGGACAGACAGTATACTTAAAAATGGATGTTAAATCAAGAGAACCTTTAAAAAAGTGTACTTCTGCCAAAGGTTAGATATTTTCAATAGAAAAAGAACATAAGCTATTAAGTATGGCATTGGCTCCAATCTTTATGAGACTAATAAGATAATATCTTTAACAAAGACACATATATTAACATGCACCCTGAAACTAACAAATCCAGTCTGATTTATTTTATTTTAATATGATATTTTCCTCATTTCTTCTTTGTCTATTAGCAAGAGAGTTTTTAATATTTATAAAAGCAGAGGTCTTAATTCCTTGATTTTCTTTAATTTACTTCTGTGCAGGTAAGTGATTTAATTAACCCCCCCCAAAATAAAAGACAAGAAGCCATCTAAGGAAGTTCTCTATTTTATAGTTTTTCTTTTTTTAAATTTTTTTTTAAGATTTTATTTATTTATTTGACAGAGAGGGACACAGCGAGAGAGGGAACACAAGCAGGGGGAGCGAGAGAGGGAGAAGCAGGCTTCCCCTGGAGCAGGAAGCCTGACGTGGGACTGGATCCCAGGACCCTGGGATCATGACCTGAGCCGAAGGCAGACGCTTAATGACTGAGCCACCCAGGCGCCCCTGTTTTATAGTTTTTCCAGGAAAGGTAGAAATTTATTTTTTCTAAAGCAACTTACCCACCCCTGTACTTGATGGTTTGCAATTACATGTCAAAAAAGTTATGAATTAAACAGATCAACTTCAATTGCAAAAGTATGGATGGTATAGTTTTACATTTGGAAGTCTTAAGAAAAGGTATTCCTCCCCAGAAAGAAGAGGGAATTTTAGACTTTGATAGAATAGACAACACTTATTATCCACTCTATTACTTTAAAACAGGCAAGACCATTAGAATGGACCATGGGGATAAGAAGGAAGCTGTGGCCTCTCCTCAGGAGAGACTGAACAGCTGCGGTCTCTTTATTACTTTCTTATTATTAATGCAACACAGAAGCTGCTAATGGGAGAGAGCCTTTTAGTGTTAGCAAGATTAGCAGCTTCCAGGCTGAAACTTCCCACCACTCAGGAAACATACTAACGCAACGGGAAGGTCCTTAATGAGCAGTTATAGTCACTTAGGGGCAGCCCCATTTTCTTTTGCAGTAGAGATCCTTGGTTAGGGATCTACTGGAAGTAACCTAGGGAATGAGTTGTGCTAACTCAGCACAACTAATAATATTTCTACTGGAAATCATATTACATTTCTATAAATGGACAGTTATCAGTAGAATCAAGATGTTTGCAAATTCTCCCATATGGATGAAGCGGCAAATTCAGAAGTAGCAGTAACAATGCCTCCATCAATAAATATTCCGGGAATAAAATGATATTATATGAAGTCATCCACAGTGAAAACTAAAGTAAAATCTTTCCATATTCCCTGAAGCACAGGCTTGCTCCTTTGTAATAAACAAATCAGTACAGAGTTTTCATTTAAGCAAGTCGACCAGTGGTTCTTAATGGGGCTCAGAAGCTCTGGTAAATTTTGTTTGTTCATTTATTTATCGTTTTTAGCATAACTGCCCTGGGATATCCTTGGAGATACTGAATTGTAACCTTGATGCTTGGAAATGAGTATTCTAAAAGACGAACCATCCCTGTGTCAGAATCTCAGCCCTAAATAATACCAACAAGACTCTGTCTGTCCCAAGCATTCTCTCCACGCATTGTTTAGCACAGGACTTGTGACAGGTCACCATGCACGGGGAGCACCTGGAGGTTTGGTTAAAATGCAGATTCTGATTCAGCAGGTGGGAGATGTGGCCTGAGGTTATGCTTTTCTTGCAAGCCCCCACCTACTGTTGTTGCAGGTCCACAGACGACATGCTGGGGAGCAAGGATAGCACCGTGTTTTTCAAACCACCATTCACAATTTATTAGTGGGTAATGAAATGGAGTTGGTGGGTCACTTACCAGAGTTTTTGTAAACATGAAACAGAATATACTAGAATAGAAAACACTGAGTGCATCTCATTTAGAACGCATAGGTTTTATTTTATAACACTGTTTTAGTCATCCATATGTACAGCTACACAGAGCTGCGATATAAATTTCATTTCCTACTAAAGGTCACAGTCATAAAAGCTTGGAAACCACTGATTTAGCACACGGTAGATGCTCAGTAAATGTGTGTTGAATAGGACTGTTTCTTCTTCCTGTTCTTTCTATGTTATCAGAAATGAGAAGGGCCAGTTCTTAATCATATGCATTCATCCACTGATTACACAGGAATAAAATTCATGTATCCTAAAGTATTATTTCAATTATACATTTGTATTTTAATCCTTTTGTTTTGTGAAGTAAAATAATTATTTCCCTTTATTCTATAGAAACTTAGATTTCAGCAAGTGACTGAGGGAAATTTGAGGGGTAAAGGAGGCAGAGCTCCTTAAAGCATATTTTATCAAATGTGCTGCCCTTAGTTAGAACTGATTTAATCCTTTAAGATTCTGGATTGGGGGGACGCCTGGGTGGCTCAGTTGGTTAGGCGACTGCCTTCGGCTCAGGTCATGATCCTGGAGTCCCGAGATCGAGTCCCGCATCGGGCTCCCTGCTCAGCAGGGAATCTGCTTCTCCCTCTGACCCTCCCCTCTCTCATGTGCGCTCTCTCTCACTCATTCTCTCTCTCTCAAATAAATAAATAAAATCTTAAAAAAAATCTAGATTGGGGGCTTATTAAGAGATAATCTAAATGAAGGGGAGGAATCGGAGGGGGAGACGAACCATGAGAGACTATGGACTCTGAGAAACAAACTGAGGGTTCTAGAGGGGAGGGGGGTAGGAGGATGGGTTAGCCTGGTGATGGGTATTAAAGAGGGCACGTACTGAATGGAGCACTGGGTGTTATACACAAACAATGAATCACGGAACACTACATCAAAAACTAATGATATAATGTATGGTGATTAACATAACATAATAAAATAAAAAAAGGAAAAAAAAAGAGATAATCAAATTACTTCTCTCTCAACTCTCCTTGCCCCGGTGGTTTCATCTGGAGGTTACCAAAGCTCCTTTATCACCACCTTGTTCTGGCCCAGTATGGGTCTTCACACCGGATGTGCCAGCTGGAGGCCATTCTCTTCCTGACCCACTAGAGTGCCTCCTGGGCCTCTTATAATATCCTAACCCATGTTATGATATTTGTGAAAACATGGTGAAATATAATGTTCAGTTATTCAATGCCATTTATTTTGTTAAAAACTGCAGTAAAATTTATATTCATTGAAATGCTCAGATCTTAAGTGTATCTTTCAATGGAATCCCACAATATTTAATTATGGTGCCCACCTTTTTCACTCAGCATCATAGCTTTTGAGATTAATTCAGGTGGTTGTGTGGATCCGTAGTTTATTTCTCTGTACTGCTTGGTATTCAAACGAATGAATATATTATAGCTCATTTATCCGTTTTCTTATTGAAAGACATGATTGCTTTTAGTTACTAGCCAGAAACAATAACTGTATTTATTAATAAAGCTGCCATAAATACTGTTGTAAAGGACTTTTTGTGCATATTAGTTTTTTATATCTCTTGGACAAATATCTAGCAGTGGTATAACTGGGTTTCAAGGTAAAAATTATTCTTGTTTCTCTTTTTATTCTTGAGTTGCAGGAATTTTTAATATAATTTGGGTATCAGTTTTTGTCAGATGTGAAAACTGTCAGATGACGTGAAGTAGAGTTTGAGGTCCTGTCTCTGTTTTTCCCCTATGGACATGAATTTTCTCTCATGACCTATGAACGTAGTGAAATACGTTGATTGATTTTCTTACGTTAAGCGAACCTCCCATTCTTGGGATAAGTTCAACTTAATCATGGTATGTAATCCTTCTATGTAATGCCAGATTTCATTTGATGCTATTTTGTTCAATTTTTTAAAATCTGTGTTCATAAGATATACTGGCTGTAATTTTCTTTCCTTATATTGTCCTTGTTTGATCTTACTATCAGGCTTAAAATTGTCTCATGATAAGAGGTGGAAGTGTTCCCACTTCCTCTGTTTTACGAAAGAGTTTGGGTATGATAGTATTATTGTTTGAGTTCTTTATACAAGGTTGTTTAAATTTTCTATTTTATTGATTTCTGCTCTTATTTTTATAATTTCCTTTGTGCCATATACTTACGGCTTAATTTATTATTTTTCTAGTTTCTTAAAATGGAAGCTTGATTTTATACCTTTCTTATTTCCTAAGATAGTCATTTAAATCTATAAATTTCTTTCTATAGGCTGTTTTAGCTGCATCCCACAAATACGGATATATTGTGTTTTCATGTATTTATGTTCAAAATATGTATTGTAATATCTTTTGAGTTTTTTTCTCTGACCCATGCATTATTTCGTAAGTATGTTTTTAACTTCCAACTGTTGAGGGTTTTCCAAGTTACATTATTTTTATTCATGTTTAATAACTCTATCATGGATGAAGAACATATTCTGTTTAATTTAAATCCTTTGAAATTTATTGAAACTTGTTTTACGGCTCAGAACCTGGTCTATCTTTTTGAATATTCCATATGCCTCTTAGAAGTTGTAACTTCTTTTGAGGAGTAAGTTTCTATAAATGTTAATGGGCTTAAGTTGATGGTTAGCATTGTTCAAATCATCCATAATTGTACTGAGCTTTTGTTTAATTGATCTATCTCTTCCTGAGAAAGGAGTGTTAAAATCCCTCTCAATGACTGTAAAATTGTTTCTAGTTCACTTTTGTTTGTTCTTTTGTTTTGTCCAGTATTTAGAAGCTTTGATATTAGGTATATAAACATTTAATAGTCTTATGTCTTCTTAAAGAAATGACCCTTTTGTCATTAGGAAATGCCCCTTTTAATCTCTGGTAACACTATTCACCTTGAAGTCAACTTTGTTCTGATATTTATATAGCCATACCAGCTTTTGTTTGCTTAGGTAAAAATTATTCTTGTTTAAAGGGTGTTTCTTGAAAACAACATAGAGGTGGATCTTGATTTTTTCTATTCAGTCTGAACACGTCTGCATTTAATCAGGGTGTTTAGTCTATTTATTTTAATGCAATTATTATTATTTTAAAGATTTTATTTAAAATTAGTTTTACTTTACAGAGCTGCCCTACTCATTTTTGTTAATTTCCAAGACAAAAGCAAGAGATTTCAGTACTAATGAAGACTCATGCCTGTCGTTGTTAAGTGATTGACTTTTGACACGTGTTTGCTCTAACATTTCAAACTTACTTAGAGTCTCACATTCTCCATGGAAGACACTATTGACATATGAAACTATAGATTGTTTTATTTTTTCCATTATTTTTCTACTCTTTCTGATAAAAGGACCATATATTCCTTTCCATAGCCATATTTCCATTGAATTCCATGATACCACTGTTGGTCTTGTGACTTGCTTTTGCCATTGAAATGTGAATGGAAATGAGAAGCTACATAAAAGCCATCATGTGGATTTTTACTTTCTTGCTCTTTCCCTTTGCATTAAAAAAAAGCATATTCCAGAATAGGAGTGGTTCCTTTAACCAATCCCAGAATGAAATTATATTTAGAGCAGAGCCACAGTTGAGAGAAAGCCATGAGAGCAAGAATTATGCCATTGATGCTATAAGCCTCTCAGATTTCAAGTCATTTGTAACTATAGCTTTGCCTAGTGAAAGATGAATAATAAGATGCAATTAATGCTATTAATAAATTCTAAGGAAATGTATTTTCACATCATTTTCCACACCTCAGATTTTGGTTGCATTACTCATCTATACAACCCTAGCTCTACTTTTAATTCTCTCCAAATCTGCCTTCACATTTTTTACAATTTATTTTCTATACCAGCAATGGTTAAGGCATGTTTCTTTTTTTATATTTTCATAACATAGCAGTATGTATCCCACTCTATGCATGATTCCCATTTTCTTCACTATGTAGCTCTGTAGTATATCGCTTTGACAGATATATAAGGTGTCCCATTTAAATGAAACATAGCACAAACATTAAACACAATATAAACATGTATGAATAGAAACCTCCACATGCATCATCTAAAATAAAACAGTCAGTCCCTAAAACATCAGATTGTATCAACAAAAAGAATGAGACTTCTAAGCTTAAATATGACCCATATATATATTGGTTCTAAACTTATTTGAATTACTCTAAAATTGAAACAAAAATTACACAAATTTTACATAGATCTTAATCTGATTTTTTTCAAAATCTAGAATACATTTTTTTTTCTATTTAGTATCAATCTAGTATTCAGGTTTCTTTCCCTAAATAGTAAGATGACAAAGTAATTCTTGACAGACTTAATTTTTTCCACTTTGTTTACATAGAAAAAAGACTTATCAGTGATAACATTCAGTGTATCTGTTGTAACTAAAATTACTTTGATTACCAAATTATAAACAGCAATATTTTCAAATAGAAACAACATTTTTTTTATTTTGAATAACTTCCATAAGTTATTATTTCATTATCACCAAAAAGCTGAACTTTGAGTTTACCTTCCAATGAAGGAAACATTCCACTTAAACAATAGAAGGAAATTTTTAAATCAAAACTCTCCGTTCTATTCTTTAATTGGTACAACTTGTCAATTTTGCCTTTTGTATGCCAGTTTTACCTCCCATGTGCCTTTCCCACACATTAGCTGAACTTAAATGATGGGAGTTGCTGACAGTTCCTAGAGGCTCAGACAATTCCAAGCCGTGGTTTTTGAGCCAGAGTCATGTTCCCTTTTACATTTTCCAACATTTCCCTAGAAACCCAAATAGGGCTTTAAAGAAAAATGAGAATAAGAAATATTTTCCTTTTATTCATATTATAATGTGAGGATATTGTAATGTGACTAATAATGACACCGTTACATCATATTATTGAAATGCTAAAGCAAGAGAGGTAGCACTTTGGTCAGCTATTTATAAAACACAGATGCATTGTGTGTATGTATCAATGCCGGAAGATGTGTTCAGATTTTAGGGAGGAAATCCATTATCTTTGTTTCATTTTAATTAAAAGAGGTACAATTCCACTGATAATTTTTAATTTTTAAGTGATTTAAATGCCAAAAACTAAAGGAAGGCTGAAATTACGCTTACACATAATAATTTAAAATTCTAAAAACCACTTGAAAATCTAAGAACTAAGTTCATGACTGAGCAAATGTAATGTTATATTAAACACTCAAAAGAAGAGATCATTACAGAAAATTTAATTTTTCATAATTAAACTAATTTGCTAGAGCTTGACAAGGCTTCTTTAGAAATCACACGTAATTTATCTTCTACACAACTAAAAATAATTTAAGAGATTAGTACAATGCTACTATGTTGAGGCACAATTCTACTGCCATCATTGAAGTCTGACTGATTTCATTCAGTCCTATTTGAGCTAGAACTAAAGATACTAGGTTGATTTTTAAAAAAAAGGAACAGATAAACAAAATAAAGAAAAAAGAAATGAGAGAACGAAGGAAGGATGGGACGAAGGAAAGGAGAAAAGAAAAAAGGAAAAATGCTTATTTAGTTTGCTATCATGCATGCCAGAATTCATAGGAGCAAGTTACTATGCCAGACTTCAGGAAACTCTATCATGTCAATCATATGATAATTATAAACAAAAATATTTTTATTTTTCTCAGTCTAATTAATTTTAATTATTTTATCAAATTCATATAAATAATTTAAATTTTTTTCTTATTAAATTCCTAAAAGATGAGAAATTTATTTTTCATTGGTAAATTATGAACACTGGCTTGGGCTGAATGAGCTACTATAGAGCATGGTGGATACCACATCCCCATGAGAGGAGACTGAGGAAACATTAGGAGGTTAGTAAGTGGAAACAGCAAACGTGGGGGATAGTTTTGTACAGAGTTGCTGATGAGGACCACACAGAATGAGGCACTAGTTGGATAAGGATGTATAGTCAAGAAACAGATTTTTATGGAAGGCTGGAGTTGAGGCATCGCTGTATGCTGCCAGGAATAATGGAGTGGAGAGGAACAAGTGTATGCAGGAGAGAAAGAGGACAATCGGGGAAGCAATGTTCCTGAGAAGGGATGGGTTTACATGTAGGTATAGTGGGTGGTCTCAGAGGTAGGCACGCATCTTCCACTCCAGGAGGGATGGCAGAGTATGTGGGTGCAGATGTACGGAGGAGGTGACACTGGAAAGGGAAAGATGAAACAGATCTCCTCTGGTTGTCTTAATTGTCTCTACTGTATCTTTACTTAAGAGAAGGGCTGGTGGTTGACAGGACGCGATAAGAAAGGAGAAGAGGTGAAATACTGTAGGAGAGTGAAGGCAAATGAAGACCGAAGGCTTTCTAAATCTTTTTTATACTAATTAGTTGCTTTCCAATTTTGTGCTTAATTCTTTCAGTTAGCAAATCTCCAATGAATAAAGATACGTTTTTATTAACTTGCACTTCTGTATGTATTTAGTACATGATGTTTGGTGTTGGTAACTTTAAGGCATTCTGTGATGTTTAAAGTTTCACTTGAATCATCACATAAAGACTAACTTGGCAACAGAATTAACTCGAACCTACTTAATGTTTGTTTTGGTAAAGGGGCTTCACAATCTGGTAACATCTTACATGCCATGTTTATTTCCTAAATATTTTCCCATTCCGTCACCACTGAGCTAGTTGAGATCTGTATCATGCCTTGCCTAAACTTCTAACCTGACCTCTGTACTTGTACACTTGCCTCTCTTAAATACATCTCCATGTATCTCTTTGAGATGCAAATCTGATCATACTATTTAAAATTGAAAATGACATGAAATAATCTAAAGGCAGTTGCATGATATACAAAATTCTGGCCAAGGGCTGGGAGAACTGGATTTGGGTTGCCTAGATTCTTTCCTGATCCCCAGAAGGTTTATTTATAAAATGAAAAGCTTGCCCTGCTCAGCTTACAGGCCGTGGTGAAGATGAAATAGGTGGATGTGTGAAAGCATTTTGCACCCTCTACCTTGCTCTGCTACCTTAAGGTGTTAACGTTAAGAAAGTGTTAAAGGTGAATAAAGTCATTATCTTATTCCAGGCAAGAAGGTTCTTTGAAGGATGTCTAAGGCCAAACGCCACAAACATTAATTTTTGCCCCTTGTAACTGGCTTTGTACTGATACTGAAGTAGGAGTCTTTGTGGGAACGGGGAAATAAGAATCCCAAACAATATAACAAACTAGGGAAATAAGAATATTGAGGAACTTACAGAGGAAGTCCAGCACCAAAACATGCTCATTTAGTTTCTTATGTTAAGGAGTAAAAAGGATTGAAGAAGGTGCAACTGAGAAGTGGATGGGAAGTCCCTGACAGATATGCTCAGAAATTGTCCAGAGCGCCAAGGCTTTTTGCTCTAGTACACCGGATCTTAGAACAAAGAAAGCACTGAAGTAATACTTTACTTCTTTTTTTTTTTTTTATAGATGAAGAAAAGAATTCAATAGGGCTTTATCTGTTTTTTCCCTCTACTTGCCTGCGATGGGCTTTAGTTTTCACTGAAAGCCTGAAAAACATATTCCATGTGGTTCTGACTTCCAAGTCCAAATGAGACTTAAAAATGAAATTTATAAAGATCAAGACTTGTTTAAATATATAACATATTGATATAAACAGGCCAAAGAAATAAAAGAGCAGCAGTAATAATAAAGCCAATTTTAAGAGGTCACAGCATTTCATAAAATTGGTAGTTAAAGCAATAAAGCAATAATTTTTCGGAATTGCCTGTACTATTTTCCAGCCTAGTTTTGCTATCTAAGGTCCAGTCTTTAATTTTGGGAATCACAAATACTAAAATAATAGGAAAATGTCAGGGCTGGAATTCAGTGTTTGTGATTAGTTTGTGATTAGATCGGTCTTGAGCTCGATCTAGCAACAAACACATCTTCCTCCACCCTCACTTGTTCTATATTGAGAGTCCTGTTTCATTTCTACAATTTCCCTTCTGCCTATGGGCTCCAACTGGTGGAGTTTGGTTACTCTTGTGATTTCCTTTTCCACTTTATAGCTGTCTCTCAAATTCTTGTTTCCAATCTGTAGCTTATTGCTTACTCTCTAGTACACTTGAAGACCTCTCTTGTGATGCCCCACTTTGGAATCAGCCTCTGCTAGCAGCCAGGTAAGGCAAGCCCCACTAGCCTCTGTTTCTTTCCCTCCCAGAAATAGTGCTTTCACATATTTTACTTCAAGTCAACATAAACAAAAGAAAACAAGGAAAAAATGTCTTCTCAAAAGTGTAAGGATAGAAAGGTCAGAATTATCCAATTTGAGGTGTGAAATAAGACATGAACGACTTCCACAAAATGGAAAAAAAAAACCCACAAAACAAAACAAAACCCACAAAAAGGTCTAAGAAAGCTAAATGCTGGAATAGGTTAGAAATTGACTTCAACTAATCAATATGTCTACTTACGGAACCATTAGCTCAGTCTGAATCTGCCAAGTGGAAAGAATGAATAATTGTAGAAAGGACAACTAGATTTTTTAAAAAATTACATGGATTTTAGAAAAAATTTTATTGCCAGTAGATTGCCAAAGATATCCAGAGATAAATGGAAAATGATCATATTTTTAAAATTAACAATGTTCTATTCAGGATTTCATAATGGGACCAATTTTCTCAACTCTAGGTTTTTTTAAACTCAGACCACTTTCATTTATAGTTTCATCAAGATTCATGGACCTTTTATTTTTGAACACCTTACACTTGCATTGTAAGATAATTGAAACTAAATTAGTTTCCTTGTTTTTGCAGATTTGGGGAAAAAAATCTTCTGTTTTAGGAAAATTTGCTGTTTGCCTAAACCATGAAGATTTAGGTTTAATAGGGACTGCAGCTTCTTACTTCTGTTTAATTTTTATTTTAATAATTACAGTATTGAAAAACATGTATGCTAAAATTATCAGGCATAAAGATATGATTTAAATTTGTGAGTAAATAAAAACACATTGATAAATATAATAGATCCAAGAAGAAAACGTCTTAAAAGGACAACCCATTTGTATTATGACATTGGGGGTTACACTGACAGAATTAATAACAAAATTTTTTAAAGGATTTTATTTATTTATTTGACAGAGAGAGACACAGCGAGAGAGGGAACACAAGCAGGGGGAGTGGGAGAGGGAGAAGCAGGCTTCCCGCCGAGCAGGGAGCCCGATGCGGGGCTCGATCCCAGTACCCCGGGATCATGACCTGAGCTGAAGGCGGATGCTTAACGACTGAGCCACCCAGTCGCTCCCAAAATTTTGTTTTTAAGTCATATTTTTGCAGAGCTTTACTGTTGTTCATTTAATTTAAGATTGTGGTTTCAGTTTAGAAGTCAATGAAGTATTTCTAATGACTGAAATAGTGGTCAATAAGCAAATTGGAATGATACGTATTACATTTAAAAATACAGATCTTGATTATGATGCAACTCTGTTTAAAGGCTTCCCATTACCTTTCAGATAAAAAACCCAGTCCTTATCACTGTATTTAAAGTCGTTTATGAATTCCCACCAGCCTATCACTCCGTCCTCATCTCTAGGCTCCTGGCACCCTCCTCATGCTATAGCTGTACTTGCTGCTTGGCTGGGATTTACACATGCAGTTTCCACTGTCTAATGGCTGATTCTGATTTTAACTTGAAGACTCAGCTGTAGCACCACACTGTTCAGGAAAGATGCCCTCACTTTCCTGCCTTGTTCTTTACCCCCAGGCTGGGTAAAGCTCTTGGTCTGTGACCCCAACACATTCTTTCTACTTATCACACTGTGGAAGTAGGGTTACTTTCCTGATTCTCCCAATAGTCCTGTGAGTTCTTCAAGGTCAAGTCACATGCCTTATTTGCATTTATATCTATTCCTAGCACAGGACTTGGGAGATGATAGGAAGCAAGGGTCAGAGGGGGCATTTCCAGAATTTGAGGTCTTTGTGTTGTAGCAATTCCGGGTAATGACCAGGTATGACCACATTTCCAGTCAGCTTAAATGAAGTTGAGGAGTCTGAGGAACTATGGAGCCCGTATTGAGAAGAAATACAAGACAGACTCTGTGGTAGTTACATGTTGTCCATAAAATGTTTGGGCACCGGGTAAGATGACCTTTCCCCAGATGTTACCAGGCCCTGGAATTAGTTCTGGCTAATGAATTGTTGAGTGAAGGTGATTGCTGGTTGAAGACCTTCCCTACTATTGAAGAGTGCCCGAGAGGGGCTGGAATCGAGGCCAAATGAGAAGGCTATGGCACAGGGATAGTAAAAAATTGTTAGATGTGGCACAGAATTTGGAGAGAGAACTGAAAAGATCTACTGATGGATTAAGTGCAAGTATAAAGTCAACATTCAAGAGAGCTGCTCCATCTGCCCAGGGTCCCGAGTGATTGCAATAAGCAGAGCCCTTACCCAGCACCTTACCCAGTCAACCTGCAGTAAACATGTAGTGAGCATAAAAAATAAACCTTGGTTTTTTTAAGCCATTAAGTTTTAGGAGGTATTTGTTTCCACTGCATACCCTCGCGTAAGCTAGCATAACTTGACTATGTTAGAAGAGGAGGCTAAGAGGCATGAATGCAATGTGTTCCACTGTGCCAATTTCACCAACTTCCAGTTATCTAACTGATAGTTACCCTTGAATAGACTACATGAAAGTGAGCCAAGCACTGATTCATTGAGGAAAATGGCAGCGATGTGAGGTTCAGCAGCTTATACCTAAAGTATGGGCAAGGGTAGTTTCAGTAAATAGCATGAGTTTTGAATAAGAAACAGTTTATTGAGTGATGATGGCAGCTTCCCTGATGATGGTTTGAAGAGGAGGGTATGAAGCCAGAGATATTTGGCCTCTCCCTAGCTTTGTATGGGAAGGTAGGGAAGTAAATAAGGCTTGGAATCATATTATACTGTCACCGGGGAGAATATAAAAGAAATTATTGAAACATTTAGGACAACTTAACCTTACTCCTTCACCAGAGCTAATATTGATAACAGCTATCCGAAAAAGGCAAGAATATACCAAGTTCTTGTATCTTTAAACAAGCCCTATTTTACTTTTACAGAGCATACAGGAAGTATTTCCTAATAATTATTGGTATTTTAAAAGCTATACTCACATGCATGCTTTTAATGCCTTAAAGCCCTTTGACATAAAAGTCAGATTGTGGCTGATTCGGGGTATCCCCAAATGGAAAACATTTTTTTTTTCCTATCTCAAAACACATTCTGCTTCCTGCCCAAATTCATGCCCACAAAACATTCTGTACTGTTGCTTTCATTTTCCCCAACGCTGCTGAGATTTCTTCATGCATATTCGTATTTTTAGATCAGATAAAATGAATAGAAGTTTCTCTCCCTGAAAAATATGTAGTGTGATTCAAAGAAAATGTTAATTAAATGAAATACTTAAAGTCTTGTGAAATATTGATATGTAGCAACTAATTTTGTCTCTGTACTCAATTGCTTTGTCTTTGTGTGTCTGCAGCACCGTTCTTATGGAATCATGTAGCTGTGCAAGCACGGGTATGGACAGCATTTTTAAATGGAAGAGAAGGGGGGTGGAGAAGGACTTAAATGTGCTAAACACCATCTCTTCAAAATACGCCTGAATCTGAGGTAGTACTCAGGGACTTACCATATCTTTACTGCGTTATATTCATTTTTAAGAAAAACCACCTCCATACAGAAATACTTCCCATCAACGCAAATCAAATACAGGTATCAAAATGAAGAGGACTCTCCCTGTGTTGTCAAGTTCCATGTCAGAAACATGGGCTGTCTTTCATGACAACAGGTTCACACCTCCTTTGCTCCCACACTGCCTGACAAGCAGGTCACAGAGAAAGGTTGTAAACCACATTCCTTTGCCTAAGAAGGGATTCCAAAAAAACATGTACTTTAGCTTTACTCAAAAGAGGGTCAGATGGCTGAGGCAGTGATTTGTTTGTGTACAGATGAGCAAGTGCAAAGGGATGGAAAAATATTCAGGTGAAGAATTTCTAAACGGGGAAGATGTCTTTTGAAGACAGCCTCTATGACATGCCAGCTGTACCTGGCAGTCCCAGGGCAAGGTGAGTGTACTAGAAATGATGGAGTCTTCTTAGTGAAAACTGCTGCATACTGAGAGAGATCTGTGGGTGGGATAACAGCCAGGAGTGTCACTTTTAGAGTATATGTTTTTAAAAGCAGGTTCACATCAGTTTTAATGCAACTGGGAAGGATTTCAACTTTTTTTTTTTTTTAAGACAAATTACTTGGATTTTACTCCTATTAAAAAGCCCAAGACTAGATACGGTAAGCAGCCACATTAGATTGGAAATAAAATTTCAGTAAAATTAAGAAGCCAGTTTGATGCATTCTTGGCGCATAGAAATGTACATTAAAAAGACGACTAGTTCGTTTAGTGCATTTGTTAAATGATACAATGTCCATATCTATGATTACTCCAGAGATCAAATTAAGAACATTCCTCATTTGTTGGTTTGTCTCTAAGGAAAATACAGGAAAACAAATGCTAATCAAAAGATTAATGGACTTCTCAACGTATAATACATTAACCACCCCTTCAAACCTTCGGGAAACAAAATAAGAATAAAAGAAAAATAAAGTGTTGTCTAACATATCCTTGTTAATTATTGTATTGTTTTCAGGTCCTTGTCAGTATGAATTTGACTAAGTCTGTGAATCTTTCTAGAATATTCCTATAGCTATCCAGATAGAAACATCACACATAAAAATGTTCTTTATTCCAGAACAGACGAAACTCCCAGTGGTATGTATCTCTGAAGGTTTCTTATCACCCAGCAACATAACTCTCTGATGGTTCAGTGCCTGAAAGGGTTGTCTGAGATCACTCATCAAATAAATCAAATAGTTGGCTGGCTAGAAGAGTGGGAACCCAAAGTAATCTCATGTCTTTGCTTTCAGACATCAAATCTTTCTTCTAATAAGCCAGTAGAGAAGTTAACAAGTACTTGGCATATCCAACCCCGAATATCAAATTGCTGCTACTGGTTCTGAGAAGATGTGACCGACTAGGCAATGACCACATCTAGTGTTAACATTTTAAACTACAAATTCCAAAACCTTGATATGTTAAACGAAAGGTGGTGGTGAGAAGCCTGGAAACGTACTGAGTTTCATCTCTAAACACCTTGAAGGAATCTTATTGAAACATAGAAAATCCACTTCAGTGGGGTGATCTTAAAATATTCTATAAACATTTACTGAATGATGATAAAATTATGTTTTATGTAACTTCTTGGTTAACATTTGACTGAAAACAGGATTTTAAATTACTATGGTAAAAAACGACTCTTTAAAAAACTAAAAGTTGGGTGCTGTAGGATCATATTGTTCCTGTAGCTGCTTAAATATATGTTACATTAAAATGAAATAAAATTAAAAATTCAGTTGCTCAGTTGCACTCACTCCATTTCAAGAAATCAATAACAACATGTGGCTAGTGATGACCTGTATTGGACAGGACAGATACAGAACATTTCCATCAACACAGAAAGTTCTACCGGACAACACTGCTCTAGAAAGATGTAACTCAGATACAGCATATGATCGTATTCATGAGTCAGTTTTCCCCATTCAGTACTTTTGTTTTAGAGCCTTACAACCTATATAAAGTAAGAGATGGTGTCACTGCCATTTTCATCTTCCCATGAGCTGGAGACAATATCTTACCATGATGCATACATGTGTGGTATGACTATGTGCGTAGTTTTGATGTATGTCCTTGATGAATAAATAAACACAATAGAGATTCTTTTTAGAAGATTTTATTTATTTATTAATGAGAGACAGAGAGAGAGAGAGGCAGAGGCAGAGGGGGAAGCAGGGTCCCCACTTAGCAGGGATCCCGATGCGGGACTCCATCCCAGGACCCTGGGATCATGACCTGAGTCGAAGGCAGACGTCTAACTGACTGAGCCACCCAGGTGCCCCAACACAATAGAAATTCTTAATTAACAAAACCTTGTTTTCTTACTGTATCTCAAGTGGTCAAAACATAGCTATCTTCTAATGTAGTCTCTAAACATCCTGATGATGAGCATCAGTATCACTGTGGCATTAAGCTCAACAGGTTAGAACTAGCACGATAGAGTAAATGTGGCTTTAATGAATATGCTTTGTTCCTCTGTCCAAGGCTCTGGCTACCAACTTGCATTTATATTTATAATTTGGGTTAGCGTGCCTACCTCATATACCAAGAATAATTATTGTGCCTGGAGTTCAGCACCGATATATACACACTGCTTAGCATAGATCCTTGAAAAAAAATGTCTCCTTTTCATGTGGGCCTAATTCTTCCATATATAAACTTAGCCATGTGAGTTTAAAGCAAGACAACATGGGAGCCTTGCGAAGTATATTATTTGTAATAGAACAGGCTTGATTTTTGGAGGTTAAAACCTTCCTACAGAAGAATTATCTTCCCAACTGACATCAACAGGCTTTTCATTACTAGCAGTTTGAGGAGGGAGATTAAAGCAAAATGAAGGCATATAGAGATTTAATTCTGTGTTCACATCTAGAAGCAGTGATAAGCTGGGGATCTGCCATTACCTTGATATTTTAGAGATAAATGGATATCTGAATAAATAGAAGCCTTTGGTTTCTGCAGCTGTCACTAACATATCTCACCCTAATTGCAAAATACTTATTTTAAACACTAGAAAACACACCAAGGAAACTAACCTCAGCTGGTGAAAAGGAGATTTTCAATTGCTAACTTTTCTAAATTAATTCGGTGTGAGAGATACTAAGGATGTCATTTTATCCTTTATACTTTTCACTTTGTATTCTGGATGTGAGGAAGAAAGAGACTACCTCTGTGGTTTCTCTGTGGGTAAGAACTGTTTTATTTTGCTCTGTACCCTAGTACTCACATATTACTTGGCACATGGTAAGGCACTTAGAAAATATTTATGAATAAAAGAAGGAATAGGTTTTGGCTGAGACAAGAAAAAAGGTCATTTTTAAACTTAATATTTACAGGTATATATTGATAGTGATAATGTTTCTTTATTCAAATACATGTATTTATATATTGCTTTCTTACATTTGAGAAAACAGTGTGTATCATTGTCCCCCCACCTCTCTGCCTTCCCTCTCTCCCCAATCCTTTCACTCCCTCTTCTATTATCAACGAGTGTTTTAGATAATCAATCACATTCCCGATCATGGAAGTCTGCACCACAAAAATATCTTCTTCATATGTTGATTTACTTAAAAATACAATGACATTAAGAGATTAAGATAAAACTAGATATTGAATTTTTAATTCAGTGATATCACCCATTTCTCTTGCATATTCATTCATTCCACCAAGTTTTACCAAACACCACCTATCTGGTAATAATGGGGACAAAGCAGTGAACTAACTAAAGTTCCCATCATCATGGAAATTAGACTATTGTGAGGAAATATTTTTAAACATTTTTTAATAGTTTAGGACTGCACATACTCTCTTTTAAAAATCAGTGAGTTCATTCACTCATTTAGTCCAACTCATTTCCCCCATCTCACCACCACCAGAGAGTAAAACTGAAGGGACCAATTTTGCAGAACTGAACATTGATATTGTGGAACCTGGGCTCTGGAGGGTCCGGCCACAGATGGTGAAGTGGCATGTGGGCGAGCAGGGAGGAGCCAGTGAGCCAAAAAGTCTGCACAGAAAGGGCCTACATGTGTATTTAGGGTAGGAGTGAGGATCAAACTCAAGGCTCAGTCTTCTGACCATATGCCACCCCTTATAATTCTTCAAAAAGGGCAATCCAAGCTTCAGTTTGACTCTTTTCCTACTCTTTTTCTTTCTCAGAGAAATCTGTTTTCGGAAAATGGTATCTAAATGATAATGTGTCATTGTGCTGATGAGTAGGGTTACAATGCTTGAGACAGATAGATACAAGCAAGAAAGGCAGCTAGATGGCAGAGCAAAGGCATTTCTTGACCAGAAGGTGGAAAATAGCAGTTGGGAGTTTTAGCAGATGCACTTAAGAATTTAGAGGAGCTTCTCAGGCATTTATTAGAAGCTAATTCAAACCCTTAGGGTTATGGAAGACTTTGTGAAAAGCACCTCTTAACTGACCAACTGTCAATTAGCAAAGGAGAAAATGCCTCAAGTACTCCATTATGATGATGATCAAATAAACGGGCTCTGATTACTGTAATAATGGTAGAATAATTTATAAAAAATCTCTGGTTTTAGATATGAAAAGAATTCATAACTGGTGATCATCTGTAAAACCTACTGTGGAAAACTACAAGTATAATTGCTCGGTGATGCCAATTTATTTTTTCTTTCTCAAACTTTTCAGGTGATCTAATATAATGAGAAATAATAATCATTAAGGTTTGATCATGCTAATCTAATTTTCTGGATGGCTTATTAACCTTCCAAGGATGTCTTTATTCTACTTCTTGATCATTAGATCAGGCAATAATTAGGGCAAGAATGAGGAATGCCAATTATATAATGATATGTGAGAAGATATCCTGGATATTTAGGCTTATGTTTCAAGTTTGGCTACATACGTGTACACACACACACACATACACACACACACACAACTTGCTGATTTCTTATAAGAAAGAGATTTAACAAAAACATATATATATATATGTATATTTAAAGATTTTATTTATTTATTTGACAAAGAGTGCACAAGCAGGTGGAGTGGCAGGAAGGCAGAGGGAGAGGGAGAACTAGGCTCCCTGCTGAGTGAGATGCAGGGCTCCATCCCAGGACCCTGGAATCATGACCTGAGCCAAAGGCTGACGCTTAACCGACTGAGGCCACCCAGGCTCCCCAACAAAACATATATTTTAAAATGTAATTCAAGTATTTTTCCTAAACTGAATCTGGTCCCATGCGTGTGAGCTCCAGAAAATACAGTAGCAAGTAAAAAGCCTATTAAACAGCTACACACAAATTTCTCTCACCTTAATTTGTACTGAATTAAAGTCCTTTAGGAACAGCAATAAGTTCAAATATGACTAAATGTAAACACTCTTAAAAGAATGATTATTCCACAAGGATTGTTGATTTTAGAAAGACAATGGAATTACTGAGGAATGATGGGTGCTGGTATCATGGGTTCTATGCTCAACTCCAGGTAAACTCTATATTAGTCATATGCCTTTATGCAATCACTGAAACTCTCTGAGCCTTTGTTCCATCATCTGCAAAATGGGGATAACAGCAACTATTGCAGGGATGTTACAAGATTGGATGTAACATACATACAGATCTTGATATATAGTAAGACCTTCAGTGAATGGTAGACATTATTATCCTTTACCCTTCTGAATGGGGAGCTATTTCTTTACTGAATTCATTTATTGAATGCGGACAAAGATATTTATAGTCAAACCTAGTCTTTTGTGTTTTCTTTCATCTGAATTAATTCCAGTTGTTGGATTTGGATAACAATGGAGAGTAAGAATTCTTAAAAGCACCATTTTATCATGGGTGTTAAAGGTATACTACAGTAACGCTTTTGATGTGAAACAGAAAAATTTACAATTTATCCCTGCTGATTTTCTATATCTATATTACAAATTATTTGTGGTGACTTCAGGCATAGGGCCCTCATTAGATCTTTCTCAGTGTTTCAGCTGCATCTCATTTCATACAAACTGACAATTACAATTATATTCTATGTGGTGTCAGTTTATAAATAAAAAATAAATCACAAACTTGACAAAAAGTGCACCCTATGATACTAATTGTGTGTGTGTGCGCGTGCGCGTGCGCACGCGTGCGCGCATCTGTGCTCATATTGTGTCAATTGCTGGTGTTCCCTAAATCCATTCTGCTTTTATTATACAACCTAGCAGCTATGGAGTTTCCCATCTCAGATCTCATTTTAAGGAAGAGCTTGCCAGTTAGCTGGAACATATACAGTCGGTTGGGAATCTCCAGCAGCTAGTAACTGCATGATTCACCTCAGATTTTAAGCCCAGGCCACTTTCCTCTTGTGCAGCAACAGCCAAAGACCAAGCATAGTGGGGGCACTAGGGTCTGGCAATTCCTGCCCGACATAGGACTTGCCTAATGGGCAATATTGACCTAATTTTTGCCAGATTTGCATCTTGGTCTGAGGTTTGCCCTGCCCAATCCCTCTTCCCTTCTTCTTTCCTTTTTCACAGGTATTAGATCTGCATCAGTTTGAGGACTTTCCCAGCCCAATTCTGCTTCCTCTACATTTTATCTTTCACTTCTCTAATAAACTTTTTGTACTCCTAAATTCATCTTGGTGTCTACTTCCCAGAGGACCAAACTGACACATATGGTACGAGAGCTTTAGCAGGGTATGTGGACATCTACGTTGAGACTTCATTTGCCAGCCCGTCTTATGCCTAGATATGGCCATATGGCTAAATTCTTGGCAATGGAATATGGCTGAAAGTGATGTGTAGAACTACTGCTTTAATTCCTTAAGAGGAAATTGCTTGCCTTCTACTTCTGTTGTTTTCCTTTTCCTGAAGCTGGTACATTGATGTGGCATTGATCAAGCGTCTCATATGCAGGACATTTCCTTAAAGAAGGGGTTAGCAAACTGCAGCCCACAAGCAAAAGCTGACCTGTGGATGACTTTGTACAATCCGTAAGCTAAAAATGTTTTTCACAATTTTTAAAATATTGCTAAAAGAATAAAAAGCAGCAGAATATGTAACAGAAACCATATATGGCCCACCACCCTTTAGGGAAAAAGATTGCTGATCCCTGGTTTAGAGGACTGCAGATCAGGAAGTTAGAAAAAACCTGGGTCTCTGAATGACCACGTGGAGCAAAGCTGTCTGTCTGTCCTGCAGGCCTGGTCTGTAATGTGAGAGCAAAATAACCTTTTTTGTCTTCTGAGCCACAATATTGTTGTGTCTTGCTGTTATGGCAATAGATCTTAGCTAATATATGTACAAATAAATAAGCGGTTAAAGATTAAAATGATTTTCCCTTCCTCCCCAAATTTTATATAACTCAGCCATTTCTTCCTCTAACCTTTGACCAGTCTTTTAAAACTGAATTTTTCAGTTTTTTATTAGTTTTTAAAAACCTAAAGCATTTTTAATGCTTGTTACTTGTATATCATGTTGTAAAACACCACCTAGGAAGATAGAAAAATATGTAAACTCAAGATATCACAATAAGTATAAAGTCTATTTGAACTCCCTCTAATTCTAAATATCTTACCATTATTTCTAGAACTGCCTCTACCTTACACAAAAACATGGTGATGGTAGTGATGTAATTGAGGTTGGGGAACAAAGATAATTTTACAAATGGCTAAACAATGATTGCATATGCTAGAGGGTAATTTATTATAAACATAGGGTCCATTATGACAAAATCATTTACCATCATATAGGCTTTCTACAGTCAGTCATTGAGGAACTTATGCAGCATACATTTTTTGTATACTTTTGTGAGCCTGGATTGAGGTAGAGAAAAGTAACTTATTTTGGTATTTCCAGATACACAGCAACTACACAAATTTTATATGTATCAATTTAAATGACCAGTCTTCCTGCACACTAATTTTCTTTTTTCATAGGAATAAAGAGTTGAACTCTATAATCTCTTTGCCAAACCCTGAACATGTCCTCATTTAGGCTACTGTTTTATATACCTGAAAGCTTATTTGCTTGCCAAATTCTTATCTGCTTCTCATTCCACAAAATGTTTTGCAAAATATTTAATCAAATAGGTGTGATATTTACAAGCAAATCTTTAAAAAAAAGACAAAAAACCCTTTTATAATTTTACTTGTGCTACCTAAATAAAATATATTTTTTAAAAATCAGCATTGTAGTGGTATTTAGAAAGATAATAAAAGAATGCTGTGAGAACAAACAAATTTTGTTATGACAGACGATGAAGAATGCAAAAAGAGCTTTTTGTGATAGGTATTTTCAGATGCAATACTGGGACCTAATTCAAAACATTTTAAGTACTGGAACAGTAAAGTGGAACTCTGTTCTTCTAGCAGCCTCCTGGTGCATAGCTTATTGGTTTACCACAAATCTGTGGAAAATGCAGTATACTTTGTAATTTAGTCTTGCAGCTTTCTCTGAAAAATGTCTTTGCAAAGAACCTTGTCTACTCTAATACTAAGCCTATAAATGCAGGGCATAAAAATATGTTTTGCTCCTCACTATAAAGAGGCAGAAGATGGAAGTCATTTCTTTCTAGTCTTATTAATTTTAATTTAATAAAGATAGAACATCAGCCTGATGATATGCTAATTTATTAAATTCATATACCTGAAATTTAATTTCTACCAAATTAACTGTGATAAAATATCAAGCTTTCTTTTCCAAAGAATCGGGAAATCATAACTATTACCAAAAAATGCCAAAGGGGAGGGAAATAATACAAAACTGATCTCAGTGGCAAAAGAGTCTCAGTGCTTTTAAATTAATTCAGTTATTACTTTATTTGCTTACCCTGGGCATGTTACATAGAGAAAATATAATGGAGGAAGTGTTAGAGTTTTCTATGTGGTCTATAAAACTATACTTTTTAATGTATAAAACTCAATGATGAGGCTCATGGTTTATTAATCTATTTTACTTGTTTTTGAAGTTGCTCTTTTTTTCTTTCTTTCTTTTTTTTTTTTGGCTCTGATATTTAATTCTGTGATGAACACCTTCATAAATACATCATTGTTTTGTCTTGTGTTGAAACATGTGCATAGGAGTGGAGGTTTTTTAATCAAAGAATTTGAAAATCTTCTATCTTTATTTTTATGCCCTTACCCACAGCAGTCACTTCTTGTCAAGTCTAGTGCTCTTTCCTTACAAGACCCCATGTGGTTTAGAATTCTTAGAGCACTGTGTTCCAAACAGCCACTGCAGTTAGAGTTAGCATGCTGAATATCACCTGTCTGTCATCTTTCTCCTGTGATTTTCTAAAACAATCATCCAAATTTCAATGCTACTGAGAACAAATGAATTTAGCAACATCTTTGAAACTTTGCTAATATTTCATCATTTTTAAACTTTGTTTCACTTTTACTTTTTAAATTTTTTTTTATTTTTTATTATGTTAGTCACCATACATTACATCATTAGTTTTTATGTAGTGTTCCATGACTCATTGTTTGCGTATAACACCCAGTGCTCCATTCAGTACGTGCCCTCACCATCAGCAGGCTAACCCATTCCCCCACCCCCCTCCCCTCTAGAACCCTCAGTTTGTTTCTCAGAGTCCATAGTCTCTCATGGTTCGTCTCCCCCTCTGATTTTCCCCTCTTCTGTCTTCCCCTCCTGCTATCTTCTTCTTCCTTTTTTTTTTTTTTTAACATATAATGTATTATTTGTTTCAGAGGTATAGGTCTGTGATTCAACAGTCTTACACAATTCATAGCGCTCACCATAGCACATACCCTCCCCAATGCCTATCACTTCTATCATAAAGCTATTGTATTTGTATTCCCTGTACCACGTGTGAGGATGAACTTTCTCGCATATGTATGTTTGCTAATTACCTTTACTCTGAAATGAATTTTTATTAAAATTGTTTTGCCTGGGGCGCGTGGGTGGCTCAGTTGGTTGAGTCAAGACTCTTGATTTCGGCTTCGGTCATGATCTCAGGCTCGTGAGATGGAGTCTTGTGTCGGTCTCTGCACTGGACATGGAGCTTACTTAAGATTCTCTCTCTCCCTCTCCCTCTATCCCTCCTCCTCTACTCTCTCTCTTTAACAAACAACAATTGTTTTGCCTATTTATTGGGATTCTATAGGTGAATGACCTTCTTTGGTAGTTAAGATTTATGTATCTTTTCTCTACCTGGTATTTATTTTGGTGCATTTCCCCAACAGCTTATCCCTAAAACCAATTTTTATCACTTTGAGTAACATGATTTATTTTTAACTATAAAATATGTTTTCAATAAAATAAAAATAGAAGACAGTAAAAGATGTCAAAATGCTAAACAGAACATTGCATTTTATCAATTATGTTTCTTGCATTTGGGAACATGTCTACACTAGCAAAATTTTTATAGCTATAGGAGAAAAGATGTTGTTATTTTGTTTGAAGTCAAAAAGTAGGAGGAAAAACCCTCTACCTGACAATTACCACATGCAGTATTTAGACAGCTCATCATCATCTCTTAAAATGGATATCATAGTATTCCTCTACACAATCAACACTTACCACCTCCCCCCACACATAAACATAATAAAATAAAAACCAGTATTGTTTCTTGAGTGCCCCAATTACATTTTCAACTTGCAGACTTTGTTCACTCTTATTCACATCTGAAATGTCCATCTACAGTTCTTTCTTTTTAAAAAAATTTTTTTTATTTATTATTTGAGAGAGAGAGCACGAGCAGAGGGAGGGCAAAAGGAGAAGGAAAGCAGACTCCCTGTTGAGCAGGGAGCCCGATGCAGGACTGATCCCAGGACCCTGGGATCATGACCTGAGCAGAAGGCAGATGCTTAACTGACTGAGCCACACAGGTGGCCCTGTCCATCTCCATTTCTGAACTTCTAAGATTTATTTTGACTTTCAGTTCAACTCAAGCAATTAGAGAATTAGATTGTATTGTAGGTGAAGAGAGGGCTTAGGAAAAGGAACTAAATTTTATTTGGAGCCTTTTCTATGCCAGACTCTGGTCCCAGGCACTACAAAAATGCCCTTAATACTATCACCACTAGAACCATTGTACCACTGAATTACACCTACCTAGAGATTAACTCTGTTTTATTAAGGAGATACTTATGTACACCTCCTAATTTAGTACACAGAATAACTCTACGGGGTAGGTGTAATCATACCTACTAATACGTGTGGAATCAGAGTAGTTAAAAATTCTGCTTAACGGCACACAGCGAGTCGTGGTAGAGATGGGATTTGCAGATAGTTCCATTATAATCCTGAAGTCATGCTCTTCTTACCGTCCTTTATTGTCTCCTGTGCCTCTGCTCTGATCGGAAAGGTTCACTTTTTGCTCCGACATTAGTTATTTCCTATCTAAACACCTGTTTTATTTACTGTGTGTGCCACTTACTTGGCATTCCCTTCTTTGCATCATAGATGTATGCTTGTATCATTAAATGTATGCTCTGCTCCACAACCAAATTGCAAAATCCTTGAGTGAGGAGGTGATATTTATTACCCAAATAGTGCCAATTCTGATGCCTTACACATAGTTGGTGTTTAAGTGATTTTTAACTAAGGATCATTATTAATCTAAGTATCTGTGTGAAAGAAAATGGAATTTCCTTATATTTAAAAAATAAAAGAAGAATGGATCCAGAGGAGAATTCTTTTATTGAAGGGGAAAAAAAAGACAAAAGTCACAATTTATAATTTCTCCACTTTTATTTTCACCTCTCTGCCCCTTGACTGTAATCTTAAACACTTAGATGTTGAGTTTTTGTTTCTTGTGACATTATTTTGTACTGGAGCTCTATATGTGGTTGCTCTATTATCATTTCAATTCTCTATTTAACTGGAAAATGAGATTCCACCAAAAAGGGAATTGATGCTATGTATTTTTTGATGGCAGTAAGTATTTAAAAATGTGTGAGTGGGTGTCTAGCACAGGTTGATTTTTTTATTTAGTTTTTTTTTTAAGATTTTATTTATTTATTCGTCAGAGAGAGAGCACAAGCAGGGGGAGTGGGAGAGGGAGAAGCAGGCTCCCTGCTGAGCAGGGAGCCCGATGCGGGACTCGATCCCAGGACCCTGCGACCATGACCTGAGCTGAAGGCAGTTGCTTAACCGACTGAGTCACCCAGGCGCCCGTTTTTTTTTTTTTTTTAATTTAGTTTTACATTAACGTTTAATCTGGAGGAGATTCATTAGGTTCTTGCCACTGAATTACAGGCACTTTTTAGTTTCCTTGCTTTACCTACTGCTAAAAAATGCAGTTGTAGCTATTCTTAACCTAACACTGCTTGGTTTTCCTTTTAATATTTTAAACTGAAAACTGGAATAAAAGCCCTTTTAAGATGAAGCAGCCTCCAATACAACTAAAGGTTTAACTTCTTTTCTTGTCTTCTTCTCAGAAATGAAATCTGTATTCAGGATGTAACGCTTCTTCTGAAGTGCTTGGAGAATCAGAGAAAATGGCCCATTTTCATTTTAATGAATCATGCTGGAGAATAAATTTACATGATGTTAATACTGAGACCTGGAAGATGGTATGGTATAATGCTCATAATAAAGGATTTAGGAACCATGACAGTTCTGGGGTATGAATTCTGGTAAGCCACTCATGTGTGACTTTGGATAAGTTACTTGAGCTCACAGTTGCTCAGTAAATTGAGATGGAGTGCTAGGGAGAGGTAGCACATCGCTGAAAACCAACTCCGTGAGGCCAAAATGAAATAAACAAGATATCAGGGCTATACTTTCCTTATGCACCCCAGGATTTTGTGCACATAAAACAGCACGATGCAGTCAGGCGTCACTCATGGTGGGTTCTTTAAGTGAAACTGACAGCAGCTGAAAGGCTTTTCTCATAGAGGTTGAGGGATATAAGCCCATCTCAGACAGTCTATGAAGAGGTAAATTGGGAGGATGCAGACCTCGAAACAGTGCGTCTGGCTCCATCTCTCTCTCTGCTGTGGAATCTTCAGCAGTATATATCTAATAATCATTTTGAAGAGAAATATGAAGGGGAAATCCATATCTATGGAGACAGAGAGATGAACTCATAGAAGCAGGGGAAAAAAAACCCACTAAGGAGGTAATTTCAGGACTCAGTAAACTAGCTGGATCAGGAAAGTCAAGTGTGCAAAGATACAAAGCTGGTTGCAAAGCTATTGAGAGAGACTTTTACCATTACCTCCCAGCATTGCCTCATCGCGCAATTAGCACTCCAGAGAGCTCTGCATTTCGAAGGATTTACTCACATGGGCGGGAGCCATTTCCCAAGTGTGAAGCAGATCCATTTTAAAATGGCTACTGTGGGCTTTAGTAGGTTGCTTTATCTCTTCTGTGTGTCAGTTCCCTCACTAGGAACTGGGACCCTATCAAATTCCACAGGCCATTGTAAAGATTAAAGTCCTAAACATATGACAAATGAAATGTCTGCATCTTTGGCCAATATAAATCATCAGCACTATCAGAAAAGAAAAGGAAATATTTAATAAGTAATTGGTTGTTGGATTCATTGACATCTCTCCACAAATAAGAGCATTTAAGTTTTTGGTACATTCAATTATTTGTGGGTTTGTTTTTGCCTTCATAATCATTATGCAATATCAGTGAGCTGCCATGAAAACTGTATAAAAATACGTTTAAAGTGTTTTTTTCTTTCAAAAATCGTACATAAGTAAAGGTAATTTTGATTATCATGTAATTTATCCTTCTTTTTCTTTTTGAAAAAATAGGCTTCTGACAAGGTTTTTGCTTGAGTAAAAGTTTATGTAGACTATTTCAAATCACGGATTATGGAAACTGCTTGCAATCTGGTTGCCCATGAAATATTCCTACTACAATTCTTTTTTTTAGTAGTGCATTTTCTGTAGTATGTTCCACCCTGGTAACACTCCAAAAAAGGAACAGGGCTGTTAGCTGATGAGATAAAATGTTCATAGTAACGATCAAACTTTATGATCCTTCTATACCATGGTAGGTGCTAAACTAATAGGGAATTAGACAAATCTACCAAGGGACAAGGAGCCTTAAGTTCACATGTCTTATTCCTTATTTCCATAAGGAATATACCTGCCATTGTGTTTGGCCTATATGCAACCTCTGAAGACACCTGCCTTGAAATATGTTTATTTTGTTAACATATAGTGCTGCGATTTATTACCTCACTATTATACATGGCAGAAAAAATATATTAGAAGCCGATTTTCTCTTTTAATATGACGTGTAATAAAAATTAGGTCTCGTTTGCTAGATTAGACTTGAGAAGGAAAGACTTGGAATGTATGTCTTCTTGACATTAAAAAAATTCACACTATACATAAAACTCAATCTGGGAGCTCATAGGTAGATATTTATACACTACTCTGGGCAAGAACACTAGGGGAAAAAAATCTAGCTCTTTAATCAATGAGGAGGACTTTGCCTGTTCATTGGGAAAAAACAAACAGGAATTCACTCATTTATTTCCTAACCACAAAATATTTAAGCCCCAACCACGATGACTCTAAGGAAGTATACGAAATACCGTGAGAGAAAACAGCCTATAATTCTATTCAATAATGTGTCAGGGTTGTGGAAGTTGTTAGGCATAAAGAAGACAATATCCAGGAAAGAGGAGAAGAATCTAAGGAATAAACACTGTGTGTGGAATCCCCAAAGTGTGTGGATTTCACTTTCGCAGTGTCCTGAGCCTCAACACCAGCAGAGTGAAAGGTCACCTTAGGGGTAATATTACAGCTGCAAGAATTACCTGAGGGGCTAGGGTTTAGAGACAGCCCATCAAAACTTTGTTTATTTAATAAACCTAAGGCATAGTGCCAAATTGGTTAAATGTACCATGTCTGTGCTTACTCAAGCATGTGACCACAGTGAAATTAAAAAAGAAATGGAAAGGGAACGGATCCATTATAACTAGATGCAATGAAAGAGACCACAGATGATATTACAAACTTTTCTGTTTAATGTCCAGTAATGTGATGCTGACAAATAGTATTTCTGAGGAAGTTCTTTATATCATCCCTGATAGACTCAGATCCCTGTATTATGTCTGCTGACTTCTTCCATGAACATCTTTATTGATAAAACTCTATTTTTAATCATTCATTAGCTTTCTACATTGTTTATTCCGATTGTATGTTTGAATACAAAAGACGCAATTGCTTGCTTATTAAACCCAAAATAAATTCATTTATAAAGAAGTCATGTGGGAGGCAACATTTAGTACAATTAGTTCCTGTTGTTCCACTTGATCCAAATGTTGATTTAGAAAAGACAAACTCCTTCCAGGATGGTCCCAATCCCTATAGCTACCCGATTCACTTAGGGAACTGTAGAGTTTCAGCGTTGGGTTTTCTGTCTGTAGCTCAACAGTGAGAAAACAGTTTCCGTAGACAGGTCCTGCAAGGCAAAATAGGTGTTGGGACTTTAAGTCCTTCCAGTGCATCCAGAAACTTTCTATTAGTTCAAAACAGATAAATGTTTTGAACACATCCAAGGAGGCTGAATTGTGCCCATATTGAAGAAAGAACTGAGTCCATGAAGAGCCATGGAAGATTGAAGGAGTAGTGGAAAAGGAGCGGCTCATACTTTTCCTAACACTATTTACAGGGTCTCTCTGCCCACCAGCCATAGGCATATGAGGTTTAATGTATTTTTAGCTGATGGGATCCTTGCATTTTCCCAGACCACCACTGGCTGCAGAATTTGTAAGGAGAGAAGGCTCTCATCCCACCTGATTGGCAGAAGCAGTGAGTGACATTTGGCTCGGGGCAAGTTGACCCTCCTAACATGACTAGTGGTGTCAGTGTCAGCTGCTTTGAATGAAACAACAGACAGGCAGAATATAGCACAAAATTGAATCAATTATCTTGATATTTTCTGAAATAGTCAGGTACCCTTTTCTGCCTAGGCAAACCCAAGTACTATGTTTCTTACTCATATTTCATGCTTTCCTACCTTTCAGTCTTTTAACTTATGCTCTTCCTTTTGCCAAAAACAGGCTTTCTTTCTTCTCCCATCTCTGAATGTCATCACACACATTTCAAATACCGCCTCCAAAATAGCTTTTGTGCTCAGGCTTCCACCTATCCTTGTCCTCTTTTTCTTGAAGTAGGTCTTCCTCTTCCGAAACGTGGAGACTTAGCTCTTAACTTGGGCTGTCAATTATGTTCACCTTGGCTGTGAAGGTTAATAATTATAGGTATGTGGTCTCATAATTCTCAATGAACTCCTTGAGGGTAGGATCTGTGTCTAGATTATATTTGTATCCTTTAAGCCACTTACTGTATTAGGCACTCAATAGATTTTTATTTAACAAACACACATATTGAAAATCAAGACAAAAATAACATTTGGGAATTGAAACAACTAATTGCTGCAATTTGTCACTGAGTTTAGGATATCTAGACAAAACCTCAGCTCCCTGGACTCCAGCACAGTCTTTCCTAACCTCCTTTCCTTTTCTTTTTAAATCTCTCTAGGTTCAGGTGAGGTCTTTCTCCCCACCCCCACTCATCCGCTCTTCCTCCTGCTTGACCTAGTTACTTTGATAGAAGAACCAGGTCAGCAGTCTGGGGACCAATCATCTCACCCTTTTTTTCTCCCAAAGGTGAAGATGACTGAATATTAGTCTCTAAATGGCAAAGAATCCTGCTCTTGAAGTTCCTCGATAACTCCAAAGAGTGTGGGGTCTAAGAGAAGAGACTCTTATCTCTCTTTCTGAGTCTTAAGGTCAACATTCACCTTGCAGGTTAAAATCTTTAGAGTCCTCTTTGACAATCCCCGTGCCTTCCTCGATACCCAGATAGCCCTGAACTTTTTTCCAAGAAAGCATCTGTGCTCTGGGTCCACTTCTGGGTTCTCACAGCTCCCACCCTAGACTGAGCCTGCAGGCACCCACTATGTGCCCTGTGCTCTTCTCAGGGTGCATGCATAGACTGGGCTTGAGTTCAACTTCTTTTGTTTCCCAGCTGTGGGAACACTTTATGGAACAGTCCTAAGGTTTTGTTTCCTTATCTATAAAATGAGAATGATAATGTCTACTTTATGAGAGGATTAAACAAGAAAAAGCATATAAATCAGGTGGCACAATGCCTAGAACATGGTCACCTTTAAGCTTAAGAAATGGTCTCACCTGTTCCCTGTATAACCACATTCTTTTCTTCTTCCATGCATTGATGTCCTTAAGTTGTCTTCCTTTCTCCTTTTTTTTTTTTTTTTAACAAAATCCTATTCATCCACCACTTAACTGTCAGACTGGCCTATATAATTCTGCTTCTCTCTTCTGTAAGCATCACTTATTTTCTGTAGCATATAAGTTAGAAATAGTATGTATGATCTTGTATTCTTTCATGTTGCGTTGTATAAACTTGACTACAGGATCTTTAAGGACAGGGTCGTGTATACGGTCAAGTGTTCTACATGGGCTAAGCCCAGTGCTAACATGCAGACAGTAATGAACATTTATTTATCGATAACTGAAAGAAATGCCAAAAGACAAAAATTGTGCATTTTTTAGTGGAATAACTCTGTGGTTTTCCAAGATTGTTTATTACTGTTCTGGCTTGCTAATTTTAAGCGTGACAAAAATGCACTAGCCCATTCATAAAATTCTCTGGCATCGTGACATGTCTTTAATCTTCTGTAGTTAAATATCATCACAGCCAAATGCAGTGATATAATAAAAAGCAATCTATTATCATAATAAGTTGCCAGGAGTACAATCAGTCAAAATGGCAGTTCTCTGACATCTTGCCATCCCCAGGCTCTCCCTCCACAGTGTGTGGCATAAGATAATTTACATGTTTCCATATAAAGGGGAATCAAGGAAATCTGGTAATTGACGTAGAAACACCAGGCATAGATTAAAAATGGTAACATCAAATTTGCCTACTACATCAGGATGCAACTTAGATAAGGGCATTTGTCTATTAATTTATTATAGTGTTACTCAATTCTGAAAACGTCTACCTCATATAGTCCGGGTGCCACAGGTACTTGAACAGCTGAACTAGTGTAAGAAATTGAATTGACCAGGTATGATGGCCCAGGAGTCTCATTAGTTATACACAGAATTTCTATAGGATACGAAAGACTTCATTGCTCTGACAAGAAGTTATTCATCTATATTTTAAAACTGGCAAGACATTACCAATTTCATGGTTCTATTCCTGTCACTAAGCATGCCACGAACCCTAATGCTCTGTTAATGTGTTGGAATACCACACGTGGGAGATGGTGAACGCAGCAGGAAGCAGCATCTGTCTCACACACTCAAGCCGCACGCTCTTTCGCCTCCAGTCCTTTGGACATGTTGTCAACACCCAGCTCCCAAGACTCCTACTCTAAGTAATATCACACCTGCTGCAAGGCTTAGGGATTCTCTACAGCCAGCTCATGGCAGTACTTGTGGTAGGTTCCCACGTGTGTAGCTGTTTAATGCTTTGATAGTTGTTTAAAGGCTCCTTTCAAACACCTATTCCTGGATGACAGAATTATAAATCCCAGCCAAAGCAAAAGTCACACAGTGGCAGCAACATCAGGAAAACCACGGAGATTGTTAGGACAGTGGAGGAGTAACTGAGCAGTTATGCTCAACACCCTCCTCCTCTGCCCTACCCCCATTTCCACACCCCCACGGCACCTACTAACTTTGTAAATTCATAAAAGAAAAAAAGGATAGAGTACTAGCTCTCCAAAAGAGAGAAAATGACGTCCTTTGCTTATCTGCTATCGAGTTTATTCATATGTTTTAAATTAAACTCTTATTTTAATAGCTAAATACAAAGAACAAACATTTGGAAAGTGGACTGTCTGTGTAACATTTGCTGGGAGAGTTTTCCATGCTGTAGTTGGCATTCTGGTTTTATTATGTGACTTTATGGGCAATAAGATTAGATTTTTTTTTTCAAATGCAATTTATCTGAAGGAAAATATTAATTTGGAGGTTATTATCACAGTACTGAATTTCAATGTAAATCTCCAACTCATTAAAAACCATGAAATGAAATGTGCACTTCATGTGCAAGTATTCAAAAACTGAGAAAAAGATGGGGATAAAATTTCTAAAGTCCAGTGATATTTATGCCCTACTACTTACTCTGTTCTCTTTCCAACAGGTGTGCATTACTCTTTCTTCAAGATTATTTATTGTTTATGATATTGTGACTATTTTCATTTAAAAGTTTGTTTTAAAAACGCATGGATTGCACTGTTTATCAGAAACTTAAACATCTGAAGTCCTGGTATTTGCCCAGCATTTGAGCCTTCATTTCTGAGCTCTTCCTGTCTTATTAAACCTCAGTTACAAAAAATAATATTCCTGGAATATTGTCTAGTTATTTATTGGTGATGGCAATTCCTGTTGTATTCTGTGTGATGCTGTCTCCTATTTCTGATCGAATCAATGTAAACAAAGCCGAATCATGATAAAGTTTGACTTTACTACTCAGAAATTCTCTTCAACATCCTTCATTTATTTTCAAATATGTGGGGTTCTATGTATTTATTTTCTAATATATAATATTCTTTTATATTATCATATGGTAACTGACATTTATAAAATGTATGGTACTTGAAGATAAATGATATTTATCTGGTTAAAAAGAATTTGAGAACTTTATAAATGGCCAAGTAAAAAATGTTCCATGTTTCAGAGAAGCCTTCAGTGTCCCCAAGGACTAACGTTTTTGTCATTGATTGGGGATCACTGGGAAAGAGGTTTGTATAGAAGCCTGGGACAGAATAGATAGAATAATGGCCCCCCCCAAAGATGTTCACATCCTATTCTCTAGAACCTACGAATGTGTTATCTTACACAGCAAAACGGCCTTTGCAGATGTGATTAAGGATTTTGAGATGGGAAGATCCTCTTGATCATCTAGGTGGGCCCAACATAATCACAAGGATGCTTCCAAGTGATAGGCATCCGAGCAAATGAGCAGAAGGCAATGTTGACAATGAGAATAGAGTGAAAAGTCAATGGGATGCAGGGCCATGAGCCGGGAAAGGTGGGTGGCCTTAGAAGTTGGAAAAGGCAAGAAAACAGATACTCCCCTAGAGCATCAATAAGAAACATACCCCTTCTCATACTTCACCCCCTATAAGATTCATTTTGGATTTTTGACCTTTAGACCTGTAAGAAAAAAAATGTGTTGTTTTTAAGCCACTAAGTTTGTGGTACTTTGTTACAGCAGAAATAGAAACCTGATATAAATCTAAAAAACAAAGGGTTTACTTAGGAAAGCCTCTTTTGATATTTTCTCTAGCTGCCCCTTTCTTGTGCAGATGCATGTCGCTGCTGTCTTTTGAGCTGTTCTTCCTTCCCCAGCTTTATTCATAGACTAGGGATCATTTTAAGGCAGGTGCTTTCCCTAAATTGTGTGTCCCTGTTCTCACAGAGCTCACGTTTTACTGGGAAGAAATAGATGCTATATAAATGGATGAATAGGTACAGGATACAGTAGGTGGCAAAAAAAAAAAATTAAAACAAGGAGATGGAGGAGAGCAATGCTTTAGCCCTAGTTACTTATTTTGGAGGGAGTATTTGATCTGGTTTAATAGCTTTTTTCTACAATGTATTTCAAATTCTGTTCCTATGTTATTATCAGTTATCTGTCTATAGATAAGTATTCATTTGATACTCCTAAGACTCCTGCCTTTTCTTAAATAGCATCTCACTGACTTTTCAGATTTTGGAAGGCTAGGTGTACCTCATCTGTAAGAACTAGCCATAATTCAACATGTAGAAAACAGTACAACAAATCGTTTGGATATCAGTACCACATCTGAACTTCAAGGCCTCAACTGCAACAGCATATCAACATTTGATTCTCTTCCTTAGCAGTTGGCAAGATGGGAACCAGGAGGAAGAGGCTGTGCCAGAAATCTCCAGGTAAAATTGTCCACTTCATGACATGTCAACCTAGGCCCAATCAGATCTTATTGGTCACTTATAGATCAACTGCAGGGACTTTAGAGTGGAAACCCAAGGTGAAAGCCTTTGAGATCATATTTAAACCCACGATAGCTCTACAGTTAGAAGGGACAAACAGGACAAACAAACAGAAAAATAAAGGAAAGAAGAAAAGAAAAAGAAAAGTAAGGGAAAGGAAGTCCTGGGTTTTCATATATATTGGGGCTGGTCTTAGAGACACAACTATTTGCCCAAGACTAGGTTTTTGTTTTGTTTTGTTTTGTTTTCTAAACCTCTGGATTGTTTTTAGACTCATGGTATTAGCAGTAGGACATGGTAATTCTAAACATGGTGCATTCATGTGTCTTTGATCTTCTAGGCAGTTACTTTTGAATGTACTTACTATTAATTTGGCTTGAATCAAGCTTATCTGCTTTATTTAAATAACCTTTTGGAAAGGAGGAATGTTGATAGACTGTATTCTAGTTGATGTCTATGAGGTCTGCTGAGACTAAGAGGGTCAAGTAAAGTTGAGGCCCAGGACACAGATAAAAGTTTCATATTATATGAATTCTATTATACTGCTTTTCAATATTCAAACTTAAAAAGAGAAGTCTCTTCATAATATATATTAACATATATTTGATTAGACATCATGTTCTAACATTTAGTCAGATTTTACTTACAGTCAACTGCAGCCCTTTAAATGTATCCTATAATTTTAATATGTAATTAAGAAAGTATTTGGAAACATCCTTCCTCCCCTCTACTGTTAAATTCATCCTTAAGAATTATTACACTTTCTATTTCTGTCTTGACTTGCAAAGGGCATAGTAATCAATAATAACTGTAAAATAATGTGGAACAATTAGTTTTTCTTGCATGCTCATAATTTGTGTTGACATCAGTTGGCATTAGTTAACGCATATATTGGAGAGGGGAAATTAAGGTGCCAATAATCAAGTTTCATATTCACTTTTATTAATAACATTTTTTTTTGCTTTAGATAAAGAATTTTTTGAAAATTTGTGTTCTAGAATCCCACTAGTAACAGAAATGGATATACAGTATTTTCTCTTAAAACCCAATGACTTTCTAAACAATGACTCTCTTAAAAAATGAGTCAACATATTCCTTTGATTTTTACCAGATTAACTGGTTATACCTGTTTCAAAACTGAGTCTATGCTGCTTTTCATATCCTGAAAGCTCATGATAATTTACTTGAGTAAGGCAGTTTTCACATTTATATTAAACATAACAATTGATCACAAAAGTTGAATTTAAACAGCAGAGTTGAACTTTCCTCAAATGCACATGATTCCCTATAATGACTAATGGTCTACCAACTTAAATTATCTTCCTCATCATTTCTTTCTTGCCTTTGTTATGTCCTGGGTAGGTTTGCTACTGTTTTCTTAGTCTCCCTTCATTTTGTGTGTGTATGTATGTATATATTTATATACATTATATAAATGTATATATATATTACATATATATATATAATAATAATTATTTTTTTTGCCATGTGGTTCTGATTCATCCATAGCCAGCTTTCATTTCACCGTAGATGGGAAAGTCCTCTTGAGCTTCTCTCCTCAGATTTTACAAAGGTGGGAGCTTGGAAGGTAACTTGAGTGAGGGGACAGAGCTGAAGACATAAAGAGGTCCATGTTTTGAGCCTAACAATATTTACACCTAAAATCCTAGACGGCAGTAGAATTGATTATACACAGTCTACTATTTAGACTCAGAACTTGCTTATTTTGCCACTGAGCCAAAACCCTAAATGATCAACTATAACTTTGAAATAACAGCTTAAAGAGGAATATAATTTAATTCCTTTCAGCACCGTATTTATTGGAGACTGAAAAATTTTATAAATATAAATGGAGAAAGTAAAAATTGATCCCAATGAAGGACAGAAATGGATAGAAATATACTTTTCAATTGGATAGATGCTTTTGTCAGGGTGCTCCCATGTATTATCTTATAGGTATGGCATGGTAGAGAATTCTTAAGGAAGTTTTGAAATAACAACATCATGGACTTTAGCAAGAGAAAAATGCAGTTATCCTACTTGCCTTGAAAATAAATTCTAAAAATAAAATCACATGCTTTAAAATGACAAATAAGGTCACAAACTATCCTAACTTTATTTTCAAAAGTGTTCACAGTAATATCAACATTATAAAGTTGTGGGACAACTCAATAAAACCAACACTTTTCTTGAAGAAAAAGAAATTTAGAAAACATTTTTAAAACAAAAATAAAGAAACAATAATAACACAAATCCTTATGATATAGAAAATCTTGTCGATATAGAGAATCTTGTCCCTAATTCACTCTGGAGGCAAAGACCAAAAGACTTTCCATAATGGTACTGGGATAAGTTAATTGCAAAGCTGGATATTATCAGAGAATTTAATTAAGGCTTCTAATTCAAGCCTAGTGCTTCCTGCACTCTGGGAATAAAAGTCATCTGTAACTTACTTTAAACACAAAATAAATAGATAAACTGTCAACCAACAAATGCAATGTATATAAGATAAATATGCTTCATAGTTTTTGACATAATCTGTACTTTGAGGTTAAGTTATATTCATAGGTCATATGACTAACTTAAAAATTGCTTTGGACTTTTGTCATGGCTTAGTCTTCTGTTCTCACCCTGTAAACTGTGAAGAGGTTTTTGTAATGAGAAGAAGGGTTATTATGGTATTTGGAGACATTGTTCCATAGAACATAGAAAATAGAATTTGGATGGATGTTCTACTGCTTTAAAGAGGAAGGGGTTGACATTACTTAACTTTATCTTCTGCTTGGGCTGTGACCTGGTTATCCATTAACAATGAAATCAATGGAATATTACTTGGGCCTTATTCCAAAGGACAGTTAGGATTTTTTACATGAAGAGATTTGCAACTGAAATTGAAAATTTTATATACATAAACGTAGATGAAGCATTAATATAAAAAAACCAGAAATGTGACTATATTTATTTCACAGGTGATTTTTTAATGGTTTAAGGAGTACTATTCCAAAGCTTATTCTTTGCCATTTAAAAATTAGATACACATTCTGCATATAAGAGAATGTTTCTTGCATGACTTTCTTTCAAATTAGTCTTCTATGTTTATAAACTTAATTTCAGGCTACAAATGTACTCATTTAGAAAATTATGAAGAGAAAATATATTTTAAAATTTGGATGTATCTTTAAGTTTGAGTCTTCTGAAATTGTTCTAAAAACACAAATATATTTTTGCATCACTTTTATTATTATTTTTTTATTTACATATACAAACAATATTTAATAAGGAATTAAATTATCAGATTTGTGTATACAATAAATTTTGCAGACAGAATAGTTATAAGCACATACATTTTTAAACAACTTAAGCAAATCATGTTGACTTCACCTTAGGTATTTATTGAGATAATTTTTTTAAAAATTGCTTGTACATTTCTCCATGCAAGAAGCTGCCTTAATTGTTTATTACAAGCACACTTACCACACTGTGCCAGCATGCTTTACAAAGAATTGCAAGTTAAGGACATTTCACAATAGAATTATGTGGATTTAGCTATAATTCCAGTTTATTCGTTTCCTAATTCATGTACCATATCATCTTATCTATAGCCAAAGCTTATAAACAGCGTATTTTTTAACATAGTCCCTTTTGATTTATGCTAACAGAAATATATTGTTAGCTTGGATAGCAATCACCTGTCAATTTAGACAATAATTCACTCGAACATTTCAAATAGATTTTAAGATACCTTCAGTTGACCTACCATACACTCTTCTCTCAGAGAAATAAGCATTTGACCGCTCATTTTAAATCTAACCAAAATGGAATAAATTTTCATTGCAATTCTAAGTACTGCCTTTCGTTCTTGTGGTGGAGCAGAAGGAGTAAGACAATTGTAGGTCATCATGTCTCCCTGGTACTTCACTGTGCTCTCTGACCTCCATTATTAGTATCTTTTATGGTCCTCACATTCCTATATTTAATTGGGTTATGGAAATCTGTCACTGAACAAAATATATTTCCATTCATAGTTCCTGTTAACCTAAAAATCTTTTAAATGAAGTGAAGAAGGTGCAAGGCTATGATTATAGGTACATTACATGTTATCACCTTTAGACTTCATCAAAGTGGTAATAACACTCTGTTTAAACAACAGCTTAGAAGAAAAGAAAGATGAAGAAAGGTCATAAGCATCTGTGCCTCAATTAACCAAATACAAGAGTGAAATGTATATAATTCTGTGCTTGCCATTTAATAGCATATAATATCATTTAATAACCCTTCAGTGTAGGAAGTGGCCCCCCAAATAATAATATCTAACTTAAATTTAACCACAATAGCAGGGTAAAATAAAACACTAACATATACTCTTTAAAAACAAACTGACTTTTACCCAGTGAATAATATGAAACGTAAGGTCATATTCTACTGAGCAAAAAACACTCTCAATCCAAATTTCATTTGAATGGACCCCGATCTCCTTTTGTGGAAAAAACCTTCTTTTTAAAAGTTTTATTAATGTGTAATTTTAAAACTTTTTGGTCATTATAAAATCAATGTTTTCAAATTAGTTTTCTTGCCATTCAGAATTAAAATAATTTGCTCCAAAAGTGCTAAAGTCACAATAGGTAAAGTATTAAGAAATCAAGTCTTAAGGAAACAGAGTTTCCCTGTAGATGCTTCCTGATTACATAGGAGAGTTTTAGAAACAAGGGTGAACCAAGGTTCTGCCACGTTTTCCAGTATCACGTATATAGCAGGGCAGCTGAGCTAGAGGCAGAAGCCGTCTGCTGCTCTTCTCTCTATGGGATGATAAAATAAAGCTTGAAATATAAGGACAAATTAGCTAAATTGACAGTTCAGTAAAACTAATTCCTGAAGATGTTTTCTTATGGGTAAATGGCCATCCTCTGGAAGGAAGCAGAGTAGGATCTCTAAAAGCATATCTTCTGCCAGCTGATCATCATAATTCATTACAGGTATCTGAGTGAGTATTGCAAACTTTTTCTTTTTTTTTTAAAGATTTTATTTATTTATTTGAGAGAGCGAGAATGAGAGAGAGAGAGAGTACATGAGATGGGGGAGGGTTTAGAGGGAAAAGCAGGCTCCTCGCCGAGCAGGGAGCCCGATGCGGGACTCGATCCAGGGACTCCGGGATCATGACCTGAGCTGAAGGCAGTCGCTCAACCAACTGAGCCACCCAGGCGCCCGCAAACTTTTTCTTAAAGTAAGTATTGAAAAAAACTTTGGTAAAATACCAGTCAGTTTAGTTATTCAAAAGGAATTGACATGAATTTTTCAGAGTATTTCAGCATTAGAAACCAGGCATGAAATTGTGTTTAGAGTTAGTTTTTAAAACCAGAGGTATTATATATTTGAAATTCCCAAGAATGTCAACTTTTTAAAACTACATTAGCACTTGGTTAATATTCTCAAAAGACAGCCAGGTAGCAGTCCCAGGGCATACACATTGGGAATTAAGGAAAAATCAATATAGACCTCTATCCTTTTTTTCTCTCCCCTTCTTCCATCTATTCCAGTTGTTTCTACTTCAATCTTCAGAACAAACAAATGGAATTTTTTTCTTCTCACTAGAAATAGGAACTGAAAGAACTTGAGGAATATTCACAGTTAAATTGCACTCTTTAGTAGTCAGTCAACATGCCTGTTGTATTTGTTTGATTATTGGTTTGTATGTTTAGTATCTGAGAAATATTGAATTGGGTTTCACACCTTGAAGGGAGGTCCATGAACTTATTTTTGGGAAGCTTGGGACATTAGGGACTCTGACAGATTTCAGATCCATGTTTTTATTCAAATCAAGTTTTCTTTTAAAAGCTCATTTATTTATTTTAGAGAGAGAGAGAGCATGAGCAGGAGGGGTAGAGGGAGAGGGAGAGAAAATCTCAAGCAGACTCCGCTCTGAGCATAGAACCCAACGTGGGGCTCAATGTCCTGACCCCGAGATCACGACCTGAGCTGAAACCAAGAGTCTGACCTCAACTGACTGTGCCACCCAGGTGCCCCTCAAACCAAGTATTTTTGTGTGTCCATCTGTTGTTACTATAGTGTTTCACTTGGATTGGTAACGTTCAGTTTTCCTAAACCCTTGAACTAAGACCAAAATGAGTTTCCTTATTCACAATTATGTAAGCATAACTTGAATTGTCCCAATTCTCTGGTAGTTCCAGATGGCTCATAGACAGATCCCCACAACTCAGAGAGATTGGCTTCAGTTTTTTAACAACTATGTCAAATTAATTACTGGCAGCTTCAAAGGCTGTTTAAAGGAAAAAGGGTTTTCCACTCGATTTTCTTGGTTTGGCATGCAGAATTGCATCATATGCCTCAGACTACGCTGCTACCCAACAGCTTCAGGCACTAAAAGCACATAGACGTCTATGTTCATTTCAAGATTTATTTTTCCCAACTTCATTAGGTAGACCTAATCCCACTGCCTTATTTTACATCTAAGGAATCTGTGTCACAAAACATTTAATGAATTGCTCAAAATCACAACAGCAAGTACAAATCAAGCTTGGGTAAGAAGCCAGGATCTTGTTTCCATGCCTCTACCCTCCCATACCACGTGGTAACAGCTGAATCACTCTTTTTACACCTTAGGAGTAACAGCATATTTTGGTTGCACAAAGCTTCTGGATAAAAATAGGTTAATTAACAGAAAAAATGTAGATGGCTTTTAGTTTTTCAAAACGTTTTATAAACATTACTCATATTCAAGTGTATTATAAATTTATATACCACTCTATGTCATAGACAGAAGTTTCTGACAAACGTTCACAGAAGAAGAAATATTATCCTAATAATGGATTATGGTTCTGTTCACATTTGTTCACATTTTTATTATCAAAGTTAGTAAATGCCTTAAAATAGCAAAAAAAGTTTTTTGTTTTTTGTGTTTTTTTAGATTTATTTATTTATTTTTGAGAGAGAGTGAGTGAGAGAGAGGGGGTGGGTAGGCAGGGGAGAGGGAGACAGAGAATCTCAAGCAGATTCCCTGCTGAGTGCAGAGCCCCATGAAGGACTCAATCTCAAGCCTCTGAAATCATGACCTGAGCCAAAATCAAGAGTTGGAGGCTTAACCGACTGAGCCACCCAGGAGCCCCAATAAATATTCACTTTTATAACTAATTTTATATTGTTTCTTTTAAAATTGAACTCAAAATCTTCTAGGCTTGATAGAGACTGCATTAAATCTGTAAATTGCTTTAGGTAGTGTGGAAATTTTAACAATATTAATTCTTCCAGCCCATGAGCACAGTATATCTTTCCATTTCAATTTCTTCTGTCAATGTCTTATATAAGGTTTTCAGAATACAGGTCTTTCACCTCCTTAGTTAAATTTATTTCTTGGTATTTTATTCTTTCTGATGTGATTGTGAATGGAATTTTTTTCTTAATTTCTCTTTCTGATAGTTTCTTATTAGTTTATAGAAATACAACAGAAATCTGTATATTAATTTCATATCCTGCAACTTTATGGAATTCACTTATTTTAAAATAGTTTTTTGGTAGAAATTGTAGGGTTTCTATATATATATATATATACTATCATGTCATCTACAGATAGCGACACTTTTACTTCCTCCTTTCCAATGTGGATGCCTTTTATTTATTTTTCTTATTAATTGTGCTGCTGGCTAGAACTTCCAATACTGTGTTGAATAAAAGTGGCAAGAGTGGGCATCCTTGTCTTGTTCCTGATCCTTGAGAAAAGCTTTCAGCTCTTCACTGCTGAGTATGTTAGCTTTGTGTTTCTTGTAGATGGCCCTTATTATGTTGAGGTATGTTCCCTCTATATACATTTTGTTGAGAGTTTTAATCATAAATAGATACTAAATTTTGTTAAATGCTTTTTCTGCATCTAGCAAGATGATCATATGATCTATATCCTTCATTTTGTTAATGTGGCATATCACACTGATTGATTTGCAGATGTTAAACCATCCGTGCATTTCTGGAATGAATCCCACTTGGTTGTGGTGTACGATCCTTTTATTTATTTATTTATTTATTTTTATTTGTTTTATTTTTAATTTTTAAATTTATTTTTTATTATTTTTATTTTGATGTGTGATCTTTTTAACGTATTAAGTTGAATTTGAATTTGATGTGCTAATATTTTGTTGAGGACAATTTCATGATGCATAAAAATATTGAATTCCTATCATGTACACTTGAAACTAATATAATATTGTATGTCAATTGTAATTTAATAAAAGAATTATAGGCTTGGATCCTACTTTAGGTACTATTATTTTACAGAAGAATCAAAAGGAAAGGGAAGTCATGCAGTTGGTAAATGGAAGAGTTGGGATAGGAATGCCTGTGTTCCCATTCAAATGCACATGTGCTGAATCACTAGACTATACTGCATCCTGGGCTGTACCTCAGGCTGTAACAAGCATCTGAGGATGCAGACTCTGACTTCTTGATTAGAAATCTGGTAAACATGGCAAAAGTACTTTCTCCTACTGAAATATTAGTCAATCTAAAGAAAACATCTGAAGAGGGAATTCCGATGCACAAAAACAAGTATTATGCCAACGTTAGGCAAAGCACATGCTGTGGAATTCCAAAGTCCTCTGCATTACAGTTTCCTTATCAACATAATGGAGATAATGATTAGTCTAAGTTGTTGGAGGAATAAATGAGATCCTTCATGTAAATCATATGGCACAGTATCTGGTATATACAAAGACTCAATAAATGTAATTTAGTTTTAGGGCAGCTGATCTAAAAAATTAGAAGGAATTGAAATGTTAAGTAATAATAGCATGTCAGGGAGATGTGTATAAAACATAGCACACACAAATTATTGAAGCTTATACAGTAAGACACTATAATCACATAAAAAATAAGAAAAAACAAACATAAAAAATAAGAACAAACAAAATTAGTCATTTGCTTCTCTTTTAGCTTTTAGTCATTTTGCAATGTTAGTCCAAGAATGAAGCTCATGCTTTGAGCCTACCATCATTACATAGATCATGTATTCTTCTGTTAAAAGCCACACAATGGTGGTGTGTAAGGCCCCCAGAATGTGCCCTGACCCCAACCTCATTTTCCATGTTTCTCTCCTTCACTCTGCTCCAGCTACACTAGTCTTGTAATTCTTCAAACAAGACCCAGAATGCCCTGCCCCTCAGATATCTCCATGGCTCATTCTTCCTCACATCTTTAAGTTTTTATTTTAATGTCACTTTTCAGTAAGGCTTTTCTAACCATCGTATGGGAAATTGCAACCTTTAGTGTATTCCTAAATTGAAGATCATTATTTTTTTTCCCTCTATGAGCATTCTGTGGTGTGAAATATTGAAGCTAAGTCTCCTTGAGTTTTTCCCCAAATCCCAGGATGGACCACTTTGCGACCCAAGTAATGGGAATAATTTAGAATTAGAGCTGGTTGTCCAGAAACTCAGAAACTGAGTTTTATTATTCTGTTAACCATGTTTGTTGCCCTATAACTCAATTTCTCATTGAATAATGGTTTTTCTGGATATTATCTTTTCCTAAAATTCTGTTTTCTGATTGTTATTCCTGATTCCAAGGGATATCCTTTTACTGAACAGAAGTATACCAAACTGTACAGTTGCTGCCTGTATTTCCTTTCCTTATGTCCATTTGCTAGCATCAACTGACCAATGAGTACCTTTATCAATGACATGATTATTAGATTTCCTCCCATATCATGTCATACCTATGCTTGGATCTTGGCCAATATATGGACCTTTTGGTTTTGAGTTCACCTTCATACATGTGTCCTCATGTGTTTGTCCTTAGAACAATTGGCCTTTGTTTTGCTTCTATTTAAGAATTGTGGCAATCTTTTAGTTTCATGAGGGGTCAGATCTAACCTTTGTACCTTGTCTGATTCTTTTGCCAATTATATATTAACAAAACCCTGATTGTGACTCAGTACCTAATTCTTAATAGAAGCTTTTAAGAAGGTAGACTTGCTTTCAATTCTGCAAATAAAACACCTGGTAGAGTGCTATATAAATCATAAATTATTATGTATATTGAGTCAGGCAGTCTGTCTGTTAGCATTTAGAGTTGGACTCCAGGGTTCTCTTGGTGAAAATCAAATCAATGGTGAGGTCACTAGTAGAAGGAGAATGAAAATGAAATTATATGTCTTTGTTTTTTATGCAAAGCTGCTGTAACTTTGAGATGATAGCATACTTGGTATGTCTAAAGAGCTGAGGAAAAAAGAAAAAGAGTGGGAGGAGATAAAATCAGAGATGTAGCAGGGGTGAGATAATTATATTGTTGTGAAGTTCATTGTATGACTTTTGAATTTTATCTGAATGAGATGGAAAGCCATTGGAAGTTTTGAGTAGAGGAGTGACACATTCTGACTTTTATTCATAAATTTTTATTTATGAATTTATTATATTTATTTATAAAACTTTTTATTCTGGTTGCTTTATTGGAAAGAGGCTGTAGGAAAGCAACCATCAAAGCAGGGAGAAACATTAAGAGACTACTTTAAGAGAGAAAGACAGAATCAGACACAGAGACTGACTGAGACTGAGACTGAGACTGAGGCAGAGGGAGGGACAGAATGATGGTGGCTTAGGTAGAGGTGGTAGCTGTAGGCATTTGTGAGAACACTGTATATGTTTTGTATATAGCTTCTGACAGGATTTCCTGATAGATAAGATGTGGATTTTGAGAGAAAAAAGAAGATAAGTGTTTTGGGCTAAAATTTTTGGTATGAACAACTGGAGAACGCCCTTAGACACAGAAATTGGGAGAATAAGGTGGGTCAAATTTGGGGGAGATTATCAGAATAATTTCCAGCTATGTTAGTTTTCTTTGAGAGAACATAAACCTACTTATATGAGATTTTATTTTAATGTCTGAAGATATAGGTCAAATATTTATAACCCTGCAAACTCACTATATTGTATACTTTAGCTTAGTCTTCTAATTCATATTGCAATAATATAAAACCATTAAAATAGCAATAAAAAACAGAAAGTGGTAATTGGCAAATATTTTAATGCAAAAATCTAACAATTTTAAACCTCTTCTATTCATATTGTATTCATCTTGGATAGTTTAACTGGATGAATTAAAGATAACATAAATTATTCAACTGTAAATGATTTAAAAGCAAACAGCACATTCATTTTATCATTTTTTTTCTTAGAGCCTTTCATTAAAATTCAGCCATTCTGCAATTAATTGTCACAATTTTCTGGCCAATACATTCATTTCCTATCATATTCAGAGAAAATTATTTGAATTTAAAAAATCTTATTCTACATGTAGTTTATTGAACATTTCAAGTCTTGACAGTTTAATTCTATATTTGTGTTATGAAAGGCACTTCTTTTCTTTTTACCTGTCGTATTTCTTTAAGTTAGTTATAGGTGAAATTGTAACCCTGACTGTTACCTCATGTTAACTCAAGACAAGAAAATATGTATGAATATCGTGAAGAGATTTGACCTGCAAACTTTTCATTTATTGAAAAGGCTGTTTTTGGATTTTACCACATGAATTATTACCAGAATGCTTTAAATATTCATAAGAAGTCTAATTGATGTTGTAATGTCGAGCAACACACCTTCATTTGACCTATTCCAAAATGACACAATTTTTTTTTAACCAAATTATTTCAATGTTCATGAGATAGAAGTTGATTATATATGTATTTCATGAAGTGTTAGGGAAGTGAACCTAAAGTTTAATATTGTTTTTGCATGTCCCTCTCTCCCTTAAGTAATATAATCCATTTTATAACAAATATATATAAGCATTTATTGAACATATCTACCAAATCATGAACCTGTATTTTAGGTAGTTATTTTCCAAATATTGTAGGCAAAAGTAATAACAGCTACTATTTTGCAGGGATCTTCTAGGTAGCAGGCCCTGGGCAATGCACTCTCTGTCATTATCCCACCCACCTTTCACAGTACCCTTCAAAGAAGATGCTCTGGTTATTTCTATTTTGTGAATACAGAAATGGGAGCTAAGAGCTATTACGTGTGTGGCCCGACATCACACAACGGTAGTGTTAGGTAATAGTTTAACTGGGCGGTATAACTCCGGAATTGGAATACTAAATACTAAATACAGTGGCATGTTTCTTTAATTCAATTGGCATTTCTGAACTTGCAATATTGAGTCACCATACCCTATCTACCAGGACTGTGTCATGATGCACCTACAGAACATGTATTTTCAGATGTAGAAAATATAAAAGAGAACCTTTATTATTACATCCTTAATCCCATTGCTTTTTCTTCAGTAAGGACTTTAGCTAATGTCTTTCAAGCAGATAAGAATTATAATATTTTCCAATTTTGAGGAATACTTTAGAAAATGCAGCTTGAGTCCGAAAAAGGAAGTTTAAGAAAGTCACTACCGGGCACTCTAAAGTACTCTTGCTCCCAGGAGAAACTGGCAAACAAGATAAAAAAAAGCTTGAAGGGCAAGTTATTAATGCATATGAATAACTTTAACACTATATGTATATCCTGAGTAGGATAATTCTATTTCTAGGAATTCATCCCAAGTAATGAAGATGAGCATAAAGATTAAATCTCATGGATGAAGGTTAAAATGATTTAGATACAGTGAAAAACTAGAATCTGACATTTCTAAGAACAGGGGTTATATAAACAATAAAGGAATGCTAGGCTTTCATTAAACACAATGTTTGAGAAGCATATTTATTGATATAGATATAAGGTCACGACAAACCATTATCAGGAAAACACAAACTATGGAAAAATATATAAACTATGTTCCTCTTTGGGGGTTTAAAATTTATCTTGGTATATTTGGGGGTTATCTTCAGTAATGCAAGTAAAAGTAATTTTATTTTGTGGATTTTTTTGTTTCTCATTATTTTCTAAAATAAACAGATAATGACAACAAAACCAGTTATTTCAAGAAAGCCACCATTTCATGTGTCTTCCTTTCCAGAAACATTGCCATTGCTCAGCTTATATCATTTTCAAAAGAGGTCCATGATTTACTAATTTGTTAATTATCTTACTGAATGAAGAATAAATTTTACTATTTTTAAAATGACTTTTTTAAAAAGATTTTATTTGTTTATTTGACAGAGAGAGAGAGAGAGAGAGCACAAGTAGGCAGAGAGGCAGGCAGAGGGAGAGGGAGAAGCAGGCTTTCCGCTGAGCAGGGAGCCCGATGTGGGGCTTGATCCCAGGACCCCGGGATCATGACCTGAGCCGAAGGCAGCCACTTAACCAACTGAGCCACGCAGGCGCCCCTTAAAATGACTTTAAAAAAATAATCTATACTTGAAAATGTGAAATCCATTCATTCAAAATAATGAACTTTATTTTAAGTACTTCTTGTCTGCATGACACTTTTTTAATGCTTTGGGAGATTCTAAGATGAGGTGTATATGGCCCCAGCCCCTATGGAGCTCAGAAACGGAAGAAGAAATAAAACACATAAAACCTAACTATAATTTCAGACAAAACATAGAAGTATGTCAATAGTGATTAAAAGTCTTACAGTAGCAGGGAGATGGAAAACATTTTTCAATCATTGAACCAAGAGAAGTATAATAGAGATGATGGCATTTGATCTTGATGTTACACTTGAGGAAAAGATTGGACTTTTATAGAGGAAGTAAAGGAATTCAGCATTCCAGAGGGTGGGAGTTACATGAGAAATACTTTAGAGAGAATCAGAGTAAATAGTATGGTTTGTTTTATATAGTGAGTATTTGATAAGCAATAGTGAAATATAAGTCTGGAAGAGGAGTTAAAGTAAGGTCTAAACATTCTGGGGGAAAAAAGGCTAAATTGTTTGTACTTTATTATCTATTGATCAAGGAGCTACCGAAAACTTTTGAATAAAAAAATGACATTACCTATGTTAAGTATAAATAATATTAAGGTTAAATATACTTAGGATCAAGGGACTATTAAATCATATACAGATCAACTGAGCCATAGATTCTGAGTACTTCAGCATTACATGAAATAAAGAATCTTGGTATCTTGAGTGAGCAGTACGAAAGTAAAAGAGAAAAATCTTCAGAATTTCTTTATTTCAATTACAGTATGTAGAAAATAATCTGTTCTCTTACTAGAGATTTTTTTTAAAGATTCTTAAATTGACTTAAACAATATTCTAAATCTTACCATGAATATCAGTGCAAAATATTCATGCTAGTTACAATCATTTGTGGATAATAAAGAACCATAATTAGGAAAAAAAATAGCTTTTCTAAAGCAGAACTGCCCAAAGGTATGATATTATGTGCTGATAAAACAGTCTATCAAAACAAGGGTTAAAATTTTTTGTGGACCTGGAAAATGTGCATGCATTCAAAATGTATTTATTCTATGTTTATAAGACACCAATATCTCTGTTAATTTCCCAAATAAAATGATTCAAGTGACTTCTCCACATATGTCATTATGAGTGCATATGCTGCAGTAAACATTTCTCTATCTCAAGGAGAATTGTTTCAATATATAAGTAGTGTTGGATAGTGAAGGAATCACAAGGCAACAAGGGAATTAACAGATCATCTTGCTCATCTTCTGTTTGCCTTATCAATATCTCTTGGGTTCTCTACCAAAGAAACCATGTGACCTCTTTTTTAGAAAATACTCAAAACAGATAATTTCTGTTTAATAATGTTATAATGACTATGTGTTATAAAATAAGTTCACTTTGTTGTTGTTCTGAAATTGAGTGAGAAAATGAAAATAGTTAGCCAGTCCTCTAATAAAAGTGATCCATTATCTTAGTTAATTCAAGCAGGTCAACCTCTTAAATTGATTTTCCAGGTAGGTGATTAACTGCTCATTTCCACAAACAGGTTACTAAACTGGCCAGCAAGCTCAGAATGGGTACTTTTGGTTAAATAGAGCTTGGATACAACAAGTAAGATAAGTGGCTGAATCAAAACAATTTTTTGATAACCCCAACAACAATTTGAATTGCATATCATACTCATAAAGGTTGTTAGTATCATCTACTTCCAGGAAGGACAGGACTTTATTTAAGCATAAATCTTTTTGTAATAAAAATGAATGTTAGACAATTCCATAGCCTTCTCTAGACTAAAAGATTTTTCCAGGTCATTGTGCTATGCCTTATAATTTTCATTTTTAAATTCTTTAATAATCTCATTAATCCATTGCAACAAATTCTCTATGGCAATCCTAAACTGTTAAGCATTAAACTAATACTATTCTTGAAGAAGTATCTGTGAGACGGATACTGTACATTACAGGTGCAAATGTAAAATGGTGCAGCTGCTGTGGAAAATAGTTTGGTAATTCCTTAGAAAGTTAAACCTAATTATCATATGCCCCAGTACTTTCAATCTTTGGTATACACCTGAAATAATTGAAAATAGGGACTCAAAAAGACACTTGTATACCATGTTCATTGCAACATTAGCCTGAAGGTCAAAAGGTGTAAACAATCCAATTGTTCATCAAATGATGAATAAACACAATGTAGCATATATGTACAGATAGAATATTATTCAGCTATACAAAAGCAATAAAGCTCTGATATATGTTACAACATGGATGAACCTTTGAAAACATTATGCCAAGTGAAATAAGCAAGACACAAAAGGACAAATGTTACATGATTCCACTTATGAGAAATATCTAGAATATCTAGGCAAATTCATAGAGCACAAAGCAAATTAGAGTTTATCAGTGGGGAGTTATTGTCAATTGATAGAGTTCCTGTTTAGAGTGATGGGAATGTTTTTGAAATAGAAAGTGGTGATGGTTGCACAATTTTGTGAATGTAATTAATGCCACTGATTGTACACTTACCAATGGTTAAAATGGCAAATTTTATGTTACACATAGTTTACATTTATACACAAATGCATCAATGAAAGCTATGTGTAATAAATAATTAGTATGGGTCCATGCACTATATTTTTATTTATGGATCCTAGGGTGCACTTTTAAAAAATCAATAGAGCATATAGATGGTTCATATATAATCTCCTGCAGGCTAAATCTCTACAAATCCCTTTCTGCTATATTGATGCATTGCTGGTTGCCCTTTTTACCAATTTTTCCATCTCCTCAAGGTATTTTTTTTCTCTAGTGCATTGATCCTCATTGCATTTAAGTCTAACCACTTTTATTTGAACAGGACATGTTAAATTGTTAACCAATAATAAATGGTTAATTATTGATGATGCTTTTGGACTTAATGAACACTCTCCTTATTATCACTATTATGAATGATGAGGAAGGGAAGAAGTAGACAGCTTCAAGATAGACTTTGTGTGCCAGGTCTAGCCAGGTCCATTTTACAGAATATTACAGTGTACATGGTGAGGAGGTATGAAGGAGGGACAGATATCATAATGACTACTAGGTTTTTGGCTTACAAAATTGAATTGAAATAGGAAATTCTGGAAAACCAGATTTTGATATGTGTAATATGTTTGCATGTATGTGTGGGGGGAGATTAATTTGGATCTGGACATATTAAGTTGCAGGTGCTTTTAAAGAAATTTTGAGATGTATCTAATGGCCATGTTGTGTAGGCAGTTACATTTCCAAGTTTGAAAGTCAAAGAGTTTTGTACTGGAGACATAAGTTAAGAAGCCATTAACACATAGATCACAATTAAAATCATAGGTATAGATGATACAGCTTGGGGGGAAATTTTAGAGTAAGACATGGAGATGAAACAAAAGAAAAGAGAGGAAAGAATAGTAGAGAATCGTCAACCTTCCATTGAGTAACTTTAATATTTAATGCCTGGATGATGAGGATAAGCCAACAAAAGAGACAGAGAAGTTGCTATTGGAGCTGTAAGAGGAAACAGCCTGGCAAGCCATGGAAACTGAAGAAACAGAGGGTTTTCAAAGACTAGGAGGTCAGTGGAGTCGCCTTCTTGTAAGCACTTCAAATTGAGGACTGAAAAATGTCCTTTATATTTCATAACCCATACATCACTGGTAACTTTATAGAGAGCTGTTTATGTGGCAAGGTGAGGTAGAAATCCAAGTTGAAGTGGGTTGAATGGTGAGTTGGAAGTGAAATGATTGAGTCAGAGAGTATAAACACTATTAAACAAGGAGAGAAAAGGGATTGGTACCTAAAGGTAGGAGATTTTGGTGGTTTTTAGCTGATGTCCTTCATCTTTAGAATAAAAATCAAGCTATACTGTTTTTTTTTTTAGATTTATTAATTTACTTGAGAGAGAGAGAGCACAGGGAGAGGGAGAAGAGAGAAAATCTTAAGCAGACTCCCTGATGAGTGTGGAGCCTGACGTGGGGTTCCATCTAAACCCCGAGATCATGACCTGAACCGAAATCAAGAGTCAGCTGCTTAACCAACTAAGCCACCCAGGTGCCCCCCAAATCTAACTATACTTGTATCTTCTTTTCTGTCTAAACAACAAATCTCTCCTCCCTTTCAAGGCTAAACCCTTGCCTAACCCTTCTACCTTTTCCAGGACATATATCATTTATTAAGTATTTACTATATGCCAATTTATTATAAGCAAAAAATTTTAAGATTTGTTCCAATTCTTGCACATCCTTCTGTATTACTTTCTCATTCATTAAGAATTTACTCCTTTTCTTTCTAACATAGCTGAGTCAATTTTTTAAAGATGCTTGCTCTATTAATCTGTATACATATGGCTTTTCTTCGATAGTAAGTATAAATACATATTTCACAATTTAATGTGTTTTAATTTGCTTTAGCTAATGCTGAAAGTTGTACAAAAGCACTTAAAGTTAATATTACCATTTATTAAAGGTATTTGTTGATTTCAAAATGTTTAGGCTTATGTACTATTAAAAATACCAGCACTGCAGCAAATGTTAGAAGATTATTTCAGTTGTATTCTTATTTCTACCAGTGATTGGTAATAATGAAAAGATTCATCATTGGGTAGTTTGAGTAGACAAGTCCTCATCTTGCTATTTTTCAGGCATAAATTACAATGTTCTATAGAAAAGATGACTTTTTGGGCGCCTGGGTGGCTCAGTTGGTTAAGCGACTGCCTTCGGCTCAGGTCATGATCCTGGAGTCCCGGGATCGAGTCCCACATCGGGCTCCCTGCTCAGCAGGGGGTCTGCTTCTCCCTTTGCCCTCTTCCCTCTCGTGCTCTCTGTCTCTCATTCTCTCTCTCTCAAATAAATAAATAAAATCTTTTTTTAAAAAAAAGAAAAGATGACTTTTTAAATGTAGTTTTGAATGTCTTAGTTATCATATATCATATATTAACATGAAATAAGAAAACTAACATATGAATTAATACTAGTCTTGTGATTATGAAAAGTAAAAGGATGCACAGGTTATAAAACATGTTTTTGTTTTGAATATTTCTTCATTAAGAAATTTCTCTTAATAGAAATGATATAAAATAAATATGGCATTTAACCACATTAAATTAATTCTAATAAGTTGTTTAGATTGTTTAGAATATAGATGATGGTAAATATAATTAACATCTCTAAGAATAGTAGAATAAAATGAAAGATATTTTTCAATAAATACTGAGCTTATAAAATGAACATAATACAAATCTTGAAATAGTGATTTTAATGTGGGCAGTTGCTCAAAAGTAAGCGACATTAAGAGTAGCTACCAGTTGCTGAGTATTTAGTTTTCCCTAGATACGTTATCTCATTGTTTATCTACAAATCCTTAATGAGGTAAGTATTATTATTATCCCTGTACATTGACAGCAATTGAAGCTTGGAGAAGGGGACATCACCAAAAAGCCGTAGAGCAGGCACTTAGACTTAGATCTGATTTCAAAGCTTGGCTGTTATCCTTGATGCTTTAGTAACATTCACAACCAAAGCTGATACAGGGCTTCTTCTTAGAATTACTCTTTTCCCTGAGAACAATAAAGAATTAAGTTTGGAAAATGTGTGTGTGTGTGTATTATAGCCCTTAATCGATGCTAAGTTTGGGGGTATTTTTCATTAAAAAGCAAAAAACACAAAAGCAAATATTAAATGAACAGCTCACATTATGGAGAACATGAATGTAGTTCTTAGGCCAAAAGAGTTATGTCACCTCAAGTGACTACCTCAAGTGACTACAAGTCAAGTGACTACCTCAAGTGACTACCTCAAGTGACTACTAGTTTTTGAGCAAGTTCTCTGAGAATCCTGTGTCTAATGGGCAACCACTTTGTGGTGAAAATTTCAGGAATGACACAACTACTCCACTATGATAGCTCTAAGAGAATCAAAGTTGCAACACAGAAAATTGTTTTGTGTTTAAGGGCTATATGCAAGTTATAGTGAAACAAAACATCTTTCCTCTTTCTCCAGCTCTGAAGAGCCCTCAGCATGTGCTCCATAATGCCTCCATATGATGAGATGCTCAGTAAACAGTGAAAAGATACTTGCTGAGTTTAATTATATAACTTGTTTCAGGAACTGAGAGCTTATTCAGCACAACTAAATATGAAGGCTGTTTTCTACTTTTAAAAAATTATAACAATTTATGCCTGAAAAAGATAAATTCTCTGAAGACAGGTTTCTTTATATAGCAGATTTAAAATGTTTATAAAGGCAATCTGATCTAGACCTGAGTTGTTCAGATATGGAAACTTTTTATGTTTATTTCCATTTTTGCTTCCCATACAGTTTTTGTAACCTTTTCTCCTGATGACTATTCTCAGAAAATAATTCAAATACATCTTTAAAAACATACAATTTTCACTGTCATATATTTTACCAAGATTATTTAGGGAATACATGATAATATAACTTCTAAATTGGTGAGAATGTTTACACACTATTCCCAGACTTATTAAATATGTTACCCACTTTTAAATGTCTAATATCTCTGCCTTTGGTTCTAGAGCAGAGGTCAGCATTTTTTTTTCTGTAAGGTGCCAGATAGTAAATATTTTAGAATCATGGACCACAAGGCAAATCAAGGACATTATATAGGTACTTACATGACAAGACAGAAACTAAGTTTCCACATTTTTTTTATTGATGAAATTCAAAATGTAATAAAAATTGAGTACAGTTTTGTGTAATACAGATCTACTCTTGAGAAAATGTAATTCTTCTTCGGGAGGAAGATAACATTTTGCTTAATTATGGTCCAAAGTTAGTGTTCCCTATCATCAAAATTAATTGTAAATGTTCTTCTGTAATGTGATTTCATATATTAATTCTTTGAATATATTTTTTACCCCAGTAGGTAATGCCAAATGCTGATATAAATGCATGAATACACGGTTTTAATTGAGTATATTTATCTCTTGGGAGGAATTTATAGAATTCTATTAGATCATCTTGATATTTGCCTTTTAACTTGTCTTTAAATTGTAGATTAATGACTTCCAGTTGAAGGTTAAGTGGAAGCTCCTCAAATGCAAAGTAAAATGCATTTTGAAAAATGCAAATTTCCCTTGCACTTGCATCGAGGCTTGAAAAGTGCTGTGGGACTATTGTTTGAGCTCAGAAAATATATCTGCTACAAATTTGTGTGAAAATGGAGATCTCACTTCTTGATTTAACTTTGTAGCAAGAGTGGCTAAAACAGCTTGACATTACCTGTGACTCAAACAACATCAGGGTTCTCAAAATTACTTTATAGCAGTGTGAACGTAATATGTGGTCGCTGTTTGCTTTGTAATTTTAGGCTGAATTTATTAAGAAACATTATCAAATCTGCAGCAAACACGAATTTCTAAAGCCAACTTGGCATAAATCACAGTGGCTAAAGTTTAGACTTGGCCTTGAGGTTGTAGGTTTCAGACCGCTGTTCTAAAGGATACCAAAGGCAATGCTTTGCATTGTTCCACTATAAATATTTATTGTTTTTTATTTGCCTTGAGCAAGATGTAAAGAACCCTCATAGTGGCCATTCTTTCATGAATTTCTTGAACAATCATTTGTTAAGGGCTTACCATGTTATTTGAAGTCTACTAGGTATCATGGAACTAAAAACAGTCATGTTGGAGACATGGCAGCAGGCATTCCCATATAATATAGTAAGTATTGAAAATAAATATGCAAATGTACTATAGGAGCATGGAGGAGAAAGCCAATTAATTGTGATTTATCAGATTTATCGGACTATACTTCGAATTAGATGCCAAATGAGAAGATACAGGTGTTAGTCACAAAGCATCTGTAGTAATTTCTTAAGTAGAGAAGTCAAGAAAGGGAACTCTAGACAAAGAGACTACTTTGTATATAGAGGGCTGGAGGCATGAAAAGTTGCCAGAGAAATGAGAACCAGTGGAAGCCAAGTGGAAGGAGAGGAAGAGAGTGGGGGAAAGATGTGGCTGGAGAAGCAAGAGAGGTCACTGAGGTGGCCTGGGGAACCAAGGCTTCGCAAGCTTTGATGTGCAAACAAATCACCTGGACAATCTGGATACAATGTAATTTCCCAACCAGTTGGTGGGGCCTCCACTCTGCATCTCTAACAAGATCCCAGGTGGTGGTGAAGCTGGCTGGAGGAGCACACCACACTTGAATAGCAAGACTCCATACAACAACACTAAGGTTTGAGCTCTCCCTCTTCTGCTAGTGAATCTAATGCTGTGGATATTTTAAGCCAGGAAGTAACACAATCAAATTCTGGAATTTCAAAGATAAAGCTGTAGCTAGAAAGAGTACGGACCACATGTAGGAAAAGAATGAGGATAGAGTAGAGCTGCTGAGAGAAACTTGTTCAAGAGAGAAATCCTGAGAGCCCACGGTAAGATGTGATAATGATGATACAAATTGTAAAAACATTCAACAGGTAAATATGCAAATTATGTGGAATGGCTTGATAAAAATAGTGAAGTAGCAATAGCAGTGTTCCCTGAAAAATATTCATCAGGCAGCCATAATAAAATCTGGCCTCACTCCATCCCAACCCTTCTATTCTCCAGTGAAAAAGCAAAAGCAGGATTTGATTTCCTCAGTGCTAAAAAAACGTACTTAGTAACAGGACTCATTCCAACAGGATATATACAAGAAAAATATTTTGGCATATAATAGCTAACCTCCACTCTGCTAAAAGTGATGTCAGAGGAACTTAGACTCTGCCAAAGTAGGAGCTTTATTTTAAGGTTTCAGAAAAAAATTCAGATGGTAAATTATGTGGATTTTCTTAAGAATGGGACAGGCATTTCTCCTTTTGGAGTGGCTTAGTTCTGTCAAGAACTGTGTGATTTTTACTGTCCTTTTAAATACAGTGCATGGTACTTCACTGTATAGCTTCTGTAGTGATCAATAGGCAGTGAAATCAAGCTTGTTTATGAAATTAACTGTATACAGCTGCTTGGTCCAAAGACTAATTTAGTGCAGAATAATGAGATCAGAAGATTACCCTTACAGAATGAATATGCATATGAACACTACATATAAATAAAAATATCCTCTATTTTATATACCTTTTAAAAGAATACTATCAGGTATTAATAAATAGATAGAATTATATACTTGCCTTACTCAATGTGATTTAATCACTTACAAATACAGAAAAACATAACAGAATGGCAAGAATGTAAAGGGAGGGTACAAGAATCAGATTGGAATCCAGAACTGAAATTAAGGAATGCATATTACTTTAAGATGTATATGTAATAACAAGGCACACAGATTGGGCTGTGAGCTTTAAAGCAGCAATGCAATAGATAAAGCTATTTATCTATTTTTCTATGTGAATGTTAAAACAACTTCTCCTTTATACCAAATGGGAGAAAAGTGAATAAGCTACCATATAGCTGCACTATAAAATTATATTAAAGGAGAAAATGACTTTTCAACCTTTGGCAAGTTACGTGTAGCTCATTTTTGATGTGCTAATGTTGCTGTTTTGTAGTTCTTCTGAAGTAAAGATTTGTTTTTTAGTGTACTTACTGAAGCAATATTCGTGATATTTGGCAGCATCTTTATTTCACATTTAGTTATCCTGTGCTGAACTTCTGATATGATGTGCTAATTTGATTTTCTTTTACTTGTTTTGATAAAGAAATTTACATTTTTTTCTATAGTCGAAAACTGAGGTAATTTCTCTGACTTACAAAGACACTTAAATTGAGTGAATCATGGGAAGTCAACAACACTTATTAAATCTTTGAAGTTTAGAAACATGACCTACCGTGTGCATACAGAATTGGTTTCCCTAGTGTAGCCTGTAGTAACAGGCAAATAGGTAGTAAGTCCACATGATCATTATTAGGATGACAACTAGGAGACATACTATATCTGCTGTTGGAAAAGAATAGTTTAAAACTGACCTTTCTCCCGTGGCCCTGATTTGCTATTACATCACTACAAGGGAATCCTTAATGTAAGGTTTCAAAATCTGTATCAACTGCTATTCCCACCTAAATCTTATTCTCTTAAAATCAATATTCTTGTTTATAAACTAGTTCTCTGAGTTATTGCAAATCATGATGATGTTTTGAACAAGGTAATGGTCACAAGAATGTTAATCGATTTTCCTGCTTCGAAAAAAAAAAAACTGCAGATAGCTGCCTTTAATTCAATATCTAGTTGGTTCATTTGTAGACTGATTTAATTTTGATTCAGGAGGATTATGAGAAGTAAGAAAATGTTTGAATTTTCAACTCACTCCTTTTTGTTGTGACATTTTGTTCTTTCATTCCATCATCTCCACTAGTTTGCCAACTGGCACTGACAGGAGTGTAAAACTACTGCAAATTGTTACTTCAGCGGTACCCTGCCTGCCAAGATCTGATCAGCTGCTCCTCTAAATGCACCTTTCACTCTTTCCTAACTGAAGCAGTCTGAGCCTACAGTGCTGCTGGGTAATGAATCTCATCCAGCAGCATTTAGTGGAATCACCTGACTTCCACCTCTTTCAGACAAACATGCATGAATGCAATCATTATGAAAATGAATGTCTAGTCTGCAAATTGGAGGGGGTGTGGGGTACAGTACCACAGCGGCAAGCACTCACACTCTTTTCTATTTGCGGCTTCATCTGAACTGATTTATCCATCTCTTTCTCATCTCCCCTGTCTCAGCAGTTAGAAACTGCATCCTCTTTCCTTAACCTGAGAATGCACTCAAGCTTTTCCCTATTGAAGACATTCTAACGGGGCTCTGTGGGTCTCCTGACAAAAACTGGCAGAAGTGATGGATGCTGTATTCTTCCTTCTGTGGATCTGGATGCTTTCCACCTTTCCTGGGTCAAATTAGGACTCCTGAGTATAATACCTGGATCCCCTACACAGTTGTGAAATGTCATGATCTTTGAATGGGTAAGATCAGCAAGTATTTCAAATTTATGTAGTCAACCTCAGAGAACTAGACTGAACACATAAAACTTCTCAGATGACAGAAAACATGAATAAGCAGGTAGAAAATGGGTTTCTTGGCTGACATCTGGCAAATGAAGTTTAAACACGTAAGGACAGGAGAGTAATTCATACTGATTGTAAAACTAAAATGAAACACAAATATACTCTTTCAGTATTTCAAATTTTGTCACAATCATGGGTGCCTCCTTATTTCCCATAATCCATCCTCATTGCCCAACAGGGACATCCCTTCTCAAGACTAGATATTAGTCACTCTAGAACAATTTTGCTTCTTGCATAGTAGTGACCTTTTAATCTTTTTTATCTATAATATACCCAGAATTAAGTCTTTCCCATTAGCTAGTAGGGCCTTATATTCTCTCAAAAGCTGTTATGACCAAACTTCTCACAGTAGGGGCATTAATTGGGAAAGCATACCATGAAAGAGCCATTCCCATTTATTGTCCCAAATAACATCACGTGTATGAAATTATATACTACAGAAATTTTTTTTTAAGTTTTCTCATTTGGAAGGGAACACGTTTAGAAACCAGTGTGTCTCTAAGGTTCTAAGGCTTGAGAAATTACCTTCCTTGTCTTAGCTCTAACTGAATATTATCTTAAAGTAGAAGTCAGGTCTTAAAATATATGCAGCAGAGAGGAGATAAACATAAGTAAAACAGATAAAATTATTCTTCAGCTATTATATAAGGAAAGTCCACTTATGCAGTAAGAAGAAAACTCATTCACCACAACTTCAACTTAAAAAGTATACCTTGTAATTTTTAAAAAATAAATGCTACAGAGATATAAATGTTCTTGTATTATAATCAATATTACATTGTATGGAATGTTTCATTTAGACATCGTTCTAAAGGGTTAATTTTTAGGGGCGCCTGGGTGGCTCAGTCAGTTAAGCATCTGCCTTTGGCTCAGGTCATGATCCCAGGGTCCTGGGATAGAACTCCCTCAGCAGGGAGCCTGCTTCTCCCTCTCCCTCTGCCTGCGGGTCTGCCTACTTGTGTGCTTTCTCTCTCCCTGTCAAATAAATAAAATCTTTAAAAAAATAAAGGATTAATTTTTAAATTCACCAAGAATATCCTTACACCTGAAGTATGCTATGAATTTCACTTAAGTTCAGAGAAAAGTAAAATATTTTAGAGAAAGTTTAATAAAATTTTTGTTTTAGAAAATAAACATAGAGATATCTACCAAAAATCCAAATCGAAATGGAACAATTCAGTCTATTATTCAGATATTTGAGAAAGAAGCAAACAATAAAAGTGAGGCATTTGTAGAGCACTTTCTGAAACATTTTTATCTTCATCCATTACATCTAGTTGGATACTGCTTTATGCATAAAATAAGTCCTTAATATGCTGTGCTAATTAATTAGGTGATGGGGAAAAAGTACAATCTGAATAATTTACCATTCCTTTTCTATGGAAATGTTCTCATTGTGAATACATTTGCCAAGTCTATATGACAGGCTGGGTAACAGAGAAAATCCTATAAATTATTCAAGTATCTCAAATACATTCAATTATTTGTATGATGATACTATCTGATATATTTTAGAAAAAAAATCACCAGGATTTGTATGAGAACAAAAGGTGACAACTAAAACTGCCAGTCCCGAACTGAAGATAGTGACATTTTTCAGGTCTCATGTCATAGCTTGATGCACTGTAGATACTGCCATGCTAAATGCATTCGAAATAAAGGAAAAGACACACTTGCAGCTAGAAGGAAGGGAAATGAATTAACACTTATTCAATTATTTGGTGTTTCTTAGGACCTTGGTATCTTCTCCTCAGTCGTATTAGGGAAACTGAGGCTCAGAGAGGCTGTGTAAATTCTGCAGGGTAGTAAAACCCATGTTAGCTAGACCTAAAACCTGCCCTCTTTCACTACGTGGGGCTATCTCCCAACCACATAGAAACACCTGCTTCGGCTGCTTTAAAAGAACGCCTCCTCTTTTCTCATAGGCAATTCATTGATTCATTCATTTTCTCTGTGGTCTTTATGGTTTTATTTTTATAAGTAAAGGAGTAATTCTTGCTTTGGGTGTTTAAATTCTGTTGTTTCGCTAAATAACTTAGAACTACTGTATTTAGTGATACGTTATGTCAGCGAAGCATTCTTACTCTGACAGCTATAATGCTGAGTACATGAATGAGGTTATTATCGCCAAGCAACTCTTCCCTCCACCAAGCTTTCTGACAGATGAGTCTGCAGCTCCTCCCTCAGTCTTGAGAGAACCTAGTGCACTAAGGGCATCCCGATGGCCTCGGGACCATTTCCAAATGATTCTCTATCAGCAAGGAGAAAGAAAAATTTACCGGACCTTATTGTTCATCAAGGTATAATTCTGTAAATGCTTACAGAAAGCCATGTATTGACTAACAATAGAGCAAATTATACAGGGTTCATTAAATAGCACAAGCCACCTAATTCACAGCTGTTATCTCTGTGAATTCTTGAGGGTGTTAGAATAGCTCCCCTCTGTCTTTAAGTGCTGTCCCTCTTGCCTTCTCTCCTACCTCTTCCTTTCCTAAATCCAAAATGTAAAAAATTATTCATTTCGGGAACATTTGAGAAATCAATAAAGCAGTTTTTGTTTCTTTAAACTAGATTAGAAGTTTTTCTATTTATTTTGGAGAAATCAGTGACTTGCTGGCATGGAACGATTATTTAGGACCAATGTTGAAGCATGTGCTAAGGCATGACAAGAACAGAGCTGACCATGTCTAAAGTAAAAAAAAAAAAAATGGGGCAGCAGTTCAACTTTATAATTTTAACTTTATCTTACATTAACTGAAAAGCTCAATCCTTTAAAAATCTTAAATCTGCTAGTTTGAGAAGTCGGGGGCATTTTAAGTAATAATCTTTTTATATTTCTATATTATTCTTTCTCCTAAAGATAATCTCCTAAAGATTCCTCCTACTAAAGAAACTTAGCAAAAATCCTTAAAAGTATAAGAAAAGTTGCCCACCATAACTTACACTACTACATCCATTGATCTTAATTTTAATGATGATATCATATGTACGTACTCTCTGACAACCCATTACTTTAAAGTTTTGAGATATATAGGTCTGGGCTACATTGTAGTATTTCTTAGTGCAAAGTTGCACAATTCTATTGCGCAGAACATTGATAGGATTCATACTTGCAACCTTGATTTGCCACTGCAACTTTAGATTTCAGATCACTGCCAAGTTTAGTCTTTTATATAAGGTTAGTCTTTCACTGATTAAACTTAAGTCCAAATAAATTGCATCCGTCACATTTTTTAAAATTTAGTATTTCAGATAAAGCCTATTCTCAAAAAGCTAAAAATTTTATTTTACTCAATGCCTATACATATATTTTTAATTTTTTCCAAATCTCTCAATTTTAAAAATATCTAAGAACTGACATATGAAGTAGCAACCCAGCATTAGCATAATATGATAGTCTTAGTTTTTATTTAGATTACTGACAAATATTCTAAATCACTTAAACTTTCAGATTTACTTTTATTATCACCTATTATAAATATGCTCAAATTAGTGTTCCTTTATAAATTCTTGCACAGATATTACATTCTGACAAAAGGCTATGCTAAAAATGAATACTCAAATTTACAAGTAGAAAATTAACTTCGGAACAAGTTCTGTTGCCGCCTTATCTCAAGAAAAAAGTAGACAAAGAGCATATATTTTAGTTCTTGTGAAACCCACTTTCAATAAGAAAGAATTAGTTGCAGCATTAGTAAAGCTGCAATATTGTGAATATGCCAGAAGCTTATCAGGTACAATATGTTAATTTTTTTCTAATAGTGTAATGAAGTCTGAAGCTTTCAGGGAGATGTAGCTTTGATAATGGGCCTGTTTAAAACAACATTAAGAAAACCTGGATTGTGAGTTTCTCAGCAGCTTCCAAATGCTAAAGGAGAAGGCAATTCCTTCATAGGAGGTCGTTGTTCACAGGAAATGTGTTTCCATTCCAAGTGCTGCAGCAGCACATTCCGGCATCCCTCAGGAGCGAGTGGGACTCTAGCGTGTGGTGCAGACGGTGCAGTCCAGGTACTTTGTGTATCTGATATATATTGCCATTGTAGATCTTTCAAGAGCCACATATTTCCTCTGGGACGTTCCCGGGTGCCCCTTATGTGTGTTGAGCACAGAGTAATCTTAACCTGTTCTGGCCTGGGGCTCCTAAATTAGGTATTTTAGCTCTGGTGCCAGTTTATATTTCTGTGTACCTAGGTGGGCAAGGCTGAATAAACTACTAGGACTCCTGCAATCCTCCTGCAGGCCTGAGAATCAGCTCTTTGAGAGTTCCCCAGTTGCATATTCTGGATTTTTTTTTTTTAGGTCTACAAGTTCTCTCATTTGGATACCTCTAATCATCTTAAAAATATAACCCAGTGGTAGATTTATAAGGGGAAAAAGTGAAATATACTGACACTTTTTACCAACCTGTTATTTTATATAAATAGTATTATCCTCAGAGCAATGCTTTCTGGTCATGACCTAGGGAGTCCTTGGGCTATTCAAGGAGAAAGGACACTTTTAGAGGGAAACATTTTAGTAGTTTAGCTCTTGTCACCCTGAAAAATCCCCCATGTGGTGGGATAAGAGTTTGAAAACCTCATATTTGTTCTTACATTTCAATTTTAAGATGCATCCTGATTTTTAAAATGTTAAAATATAAAACTACTGTAGCATAGAATTAAGGAAATATGATTTTATGATTAAGGATTTGCCCGTATTACTCCAGAACTGCACCGTCTGAAGACCTGGCCTTAATGTGTACATCTATGGGAAGGTAGTCCTTTTTGATATGTGCATAGAAATAGCTGGAAAGATTGAGGCACACCACACTGTATAATCTATATTATGCACATAATAAAATAGTCATTTAATTTTAGTTGTGTAATTATTTGCCATACTAAGAGTCATTAATTTTTTTAGACATCTCTTTTATTCATGTTTCCATAGCTCTTCTAAAAAAATGCACTCACATTAAAATATTCCATCTGATACTAACATAGGTCAGTTGGCCTAATTTAACTGAAACTGCATGATTTTTGGTAAATATGCAAAAAACAGATACAAAATGTCTATACTTGACTTAGATTGTGTTGCATTGTGATTTGTAATCTTAAAAGTAAAGTTGTCATTTAATAGTTATTATTATTTTCAATTATTATTGTATTATATATATTAATAAACTTAATTTATCCAAGGAAAGGAGAAATTAAAAATTCCTACAATTTTTTTCTTTCAAGATTGAGGGTATAAAAGAATAATTTAAATACAAGAAATATAAAATTAGGAACTTAGATTTTCCCCCCAATTTTATGTTATACCATTTTTTCCTGGGCTTCTTCCATTTTTTTTTTGTTTGTTTGTTTTTAAATAATACAACCTCCACAATTTTAAGTTCATACCATAATTTTAAAGTTTTCACGTATTTCAAGAAGTATTTTTTCATTCTTTCAAAATACACAGGAATCTACTAATTAAACTCGGTATTTCATGACCTATTAATTCAACAGTTATTATAATCCATCTTTAATTGGATTAGCTATAATTACAATTAAATGGCTCTCTGAATCATGAAAGGTTAAATACAAGTCATTTTCCATTTAAAGACTTAAATGTGAGTTGATCATGGTAAGAAAGGAAAGATAAAGATACTTCACCCTAAGGTTAATTGTTAAGCTTTTTCCCCTATTTTCATGAAAACAACTTCCTTATCTTGTGCTTTTTTTTATGGTTCATAAAACCTTTCAACTCTACAACATACTGTCCAAATACATGGTATCTTCGACAAATAATTTTTTATAATTTATAACTCTTATAATAAAACCACTACTTACCTGTATGTCAATGTGGAATAAAATAATTCTGTCCCTATAGTCAATAGGTTATATTTCTACTTAAATTAAGTGTATAACTATTAAGTAATAGTTAAACTACTTACAGGAGGGGACAGAAAGATTGAAGACCTTTGTGGCCAATTCAGTCTTTGTGAATTTTCTTTTTTCTTCTCTTTCTCCTTCCCTGCCTCCCTTTCTTCCTCCTCTACTTACTTCTTCCCCCCACCACACACATATACATTTATTATGTCATTTTTTAACACCAAGTTTTTAAAGTTAATATTTTTCACCTATTTCCATTAGAAGCAAGTCATCCAAAGGTGAACAATTAACTTTAGGTTTATCAAAAGAACATTATGCTCATTATACTTTCATCAAAAAGATAATATGTTATTGTTTTGAATTGCTAAATTCAAATAATTTAGAAGTAAAGCCCTGGATTTCCTATTTAGGCACTTTGAAATTAACTATATCATTTGAGAAAATTTTCGAAGGAGAATAAAAAGGAAAGAAAAAGATGCATAGAAGAAATAACAGAGTGTGTTGCTACAGCATGATATTTACTTTACTTCCATATATCAGTTAAGGAGAAAGCATATATCAGAAGTCCCTTCTTAATAGAAGTATATGTAAGTCCCCAGTCATGTATTGTACAAAGTAGTAGTTCATCAGGAACATAAAGTATGGCATTTTGTGTTCTATTGGTGTTCACCAGAGGGAGAGGAGGAGAGAGATGACATCTGATCAAGTTATATAGCAAAGGATTCATGAGGGTGGGGTCCCCAAGGGGGTATGAAATAAGAGAATGATGGTAAATATCATGCCAAGAGGAAGGACAAGCATAGCGAAAGGCCTGTAGTCAGGAAAGTCCCAGGAATAATACCTAGTCCCATTGAATTGGGATGTTGGCTATAAAGAAGGGGGTCATGAAATGAAATTCTGGAGAAAATGGTTGAAGTTATATTATCGAGAGCCTCAAATGCCAGTTTGACGAGTCCAAAATCAACAAAGAATTTTCAGCGAGGAAATGACATAATTAGGGCTGTGTTTTAGGTCAATTCGTAGAGGAACAGATCAGAGTGAAGGGAGTCTGGGAGTAGAGAGAGTAGGTATAGAGTGGCTGTTATAGTCTGAGCAAGACCAATAGCGGAGAGGGTGCCAAGAAGTTCTCAGGAGGAAATAATCATGAATGAGTCAGATTAAATGAATGTCCTCAGTTACATGCTTATACACTGAGTCTGATGGGTAACATTTTTGGAAACACTGGCAATTTAACATTAGAAGTTGAATTATCTTACAAGTATCACAATATTTTGGGTGATGCAATTATATCTGTGATATAGAAGACTCCTTGTTCAAAAGAAGTAAGTCAATAGGAAAGGTAGGAACATTCTACTATGTGGTAGTAAGTACCTCTGCTTAAAACCTGTGAGGTTAATAGAGACAATACCTGAGCCAGAATGAGTGGTTAAGGGATAATACTCTGCCCTGCTCTTCAGTCAGACGATATGGATGATACTTAACAACAGTGGTTCTCAAACTTTTTTACCCCAAGGGCTTGTTGAAATGCAGATTGCTGAGATCCATCACCTCAGTTTCCGATACAGGCATCAGAATTTACATTTCTAATAATATTTCTAATAATAATGCTGATGTTTCATTACAAAGGTCACACAAGTGTTAAAAAACAGGCAACTTATGGAAAATTAAAACACCTGGACATTTACTAGAAAGCCCTTTCTCCTAATAAAGAACATCAGAAAATTATGCTGTCATGCTGAAATACCATTCCTCAGGTTGAAAACCAAACAATGAAGGTAGTTTCTATTTGTGATTTAATTTTTACCGGCAATGAAGAGCTTAGTCCTGAATCTAAAATAATGTAAACTTTTAGAGAAAGCATGATATTTTAGTAGTTGAGAAAAGGCTACTAAGCATATCCTAATTTTTAGGAAATTATATCAAAAAACAATTTAAGAAGAAACAGCTATTATAGTTCCCCTGGGGGTTCCATGGCCAGAAAATTTAAAGGAGGTAGAGAATAAAAATTGAAAATCTGATAATACAATCACAAATGATACTGATGAGGAAAATAAAGAATCAGTATCCAAGGAAACCAGTGTGGTTGCTTAGGGCTCTCTTTCTGATGAGCTCCAATTTAAATGAGACGTGTGTAAAATATGAAGGAAAGAACATATAACCAAAGATGAATACAAAAGAGAAGGAACAATCTTTATGAATAAGACCAAGGGGCTAAAATATCTGATATTTCTTACCTATGCTAAGTATACTAAAAAGTTTTCTCTTAAATGTGCATAAAATATGTGTATATATGAGGTAAGTACAGGATCAGACTAAAAATATTTTTTAAATGATGGATACAATCACTGCTTAGGAAAAATGATACACTGTTAAATGTGATAAAATGGTGGCTTGCTTCAATTTCCCTCCACTGGGAAAATTATCTTCACATTAGGAATGATAGCATCATAAAGAGGTAACTGAAGCACAAAATAAAAGCAAAGATTATGAGAGCATTTAGCCTCTTTAAATGAATGTTCAAGTCCAGATACAGATGAATTTCATCTGAAAGGTTGTGAAACAAATCATTCTGAGTAATCACTAGGAAATGATGGTGAATAGAGGAAATCCCATAAGATTAGAGATGAGCAAATAATCCAATTTTCAAAAATGGATAGAAGTCAAAGTATGGAATTCATAGAGTTGTCAGATAATTACCAAAGCTAAAAAATTTCATAAAATATTGTCAAACTATTAGTTGGAAACCTCTAGTGAGTGGTGAACATGCAAATAGAATAAATGAATGAATAAATAAGTAAATAAACAACACTAAGAATGCGCTCAGATTTAAGGCACACCAAGCCAATTTCGTATTTCATGGGATTTCTATCATACTATAATTAAGACACTTAAAAGAAATTTCATGATGCCTCTGTAGCTACGACAGAGAATGTACAACAAATGCTAGACCGTTTAGGTAAATTTGTTGCTATAGAAGAGCTCTCCTTAGGGACTCTAATTACGAATCACAAGAATGGACTCTAGAGAGCTAGCTTCCCTCCTTAGCTCTGCTCCATTCAGTTCAACTTTTTTCTATCAATAACTTAGCTGAAAACTAAATGGTGTCCTTATCAAATATGTAGTTGACTCAAAGCTAGGGAAGCTACTATCTTTGACACCAGAAACAGGATATAAATCAGTCTTGACAGGCTAAAGAGATGAGGCAAATCCAACATAATGAAATTTAACTGGGATAAATGAAAAATCCTAGATTTGTGTTGGGATAACAATTTTATGTGTTGAAGACAGAGAATCTTTTCTTAATAGCAGTTCGGGTGACAATGACTTCAGAGCTTTAATCAACTACACATTTACTGAGACAACATATGTGGAAGGGCTTTATGATGCCTGGCAGATAGCAGGCACTCACTAAATAGTCGTTTTTTGTTGAATCTCACTTTGAGGCAACCACATGATTTGGCGGCTGAAGCTGTCGGCCGAATCGCAGGAGTGAGGTATCCACAGTGAGGGAGAGAATATTTCTAATGCATCCTGGACCAGTCAAATAATTCATAGAGCATTTTGCCCAGTTCTGAGTTCCTCATTAAAAGAAGTAAACTGATGAAATAAGTAACATTTTAGAAGGGGTGGCTGAAATGTTATCTTATTGGGAAAACAGAATGTGGGGGTAAGGGTAGGTGAGGTTTAACAGGAGAAGAGAATGACTAGGATAAGCACAGTATTAATGTTTAAAGGGTGGCCATGTGGAAGAGGGAAATTTTCAATGTTTAAATTCTACAGGAAGAGCTAAGAGCAAGGTAAAAAGAGAAAAATATTTCAGTTCTAAACAAGAAAGACTGTCTAATGATTTCAATTTTCCAACAAGGAAAAGTACTATGTAATGAAGTAATGAGATTCCACATGTTTCCGCCAGAGGCTGAGCAGTGGGGAAGGTTTAGAGGGGATTTCTAAATTAGTTTAGGAAGCTGGTCTTAACGGCTCCCATGGTTTCTACCAAATCAATTCAATAAATAATTATTGAACATTTACTCTGTGGAAGGCAACCTCCCCCTTTTGTGAGTATACAAAAGTGAATGGGATAAAGACTTTATCCTAAACATACCTGTGATCTTCTAAGTGAGCTGAGGTGTGTACTTCATTAATTTTAAGGCAGTAATAGGATTTTAAAACCACACAATGCTCTGGAGGTAGAGAAGGGGAAGTGGTGTAGGAATATTCCATTGAACTGGGCCCCAAGGATGTGTAAGATTTTTATAGGCTGTAATTGGTGAGGGACAGAGGTAGTAAAATAATTTCAAGTAGATGGAAAATTATAGTAAAGATATCAACCTGAGAGAGAAGCTAAAGAGAAGATTGTTTAGTTTGGATAAAGCATGATGGTAAAAAGGGAAGGAATGAAAGATAAGCTCAGAGAGGGCCTTGAAAGCTATGTTCTATCTTCCAGAGGCAGGAAGAATCCACTAACATGTTGGAGTATAGAATTATCATGACTGGAATTTTATTTTAACAATTGGCATATATGGACAAGTTGGATACAATGGGTACATTTGGAAAAAAGGTGGCCAAAATAGAGGCAACTAAAGATATTTGTGTTTATTGAGTATCATGTATATTCTAGGGCACTAAGTAAGATCCTTCACATAAAAACACCTCTCTTAATCCTCAAAAGCTTATATGAGCAAATATAACTGAAAAAGTGGTATAGAATCAAGTGTATGTTACCACACTGTGATAATATAAACCAGAAACACAGCTGTAAATTTCAGGCAATGGAGTCTTCTCAGGAAACATAAGAAAGCAATTCATTAGGATACTTTTTTTTTTTTTAAAGATTTTATTTATTTATTTGAGAGAGAGTGAGAGACAGAGAGCATGAGACGGGGGAGGGTCAGAGGGAGAAGCGACTCCCTACCGAGCAGGGAGCCAGATGCGGGACTCGATCCCGGGACTCCAGGATCATGACCTGAGCCGAAGGCAGTCGCTTAACCAACTGAGCCACCCAGGCGCCCCATTAGGATACTTTTGAAAGACCCTCTTTGGGGAGTCAAAGGGGAAAAGGAAGAGACCCATGTGTGTTTTCATTATGTCTAGGATCAAAATATTATTTTTAGGATCTTAGATGAGAATGTAGGTGTGCAAATTTAAATTTTAAACATGATCTAAATGTTGGGAATGTGTTTGTTGCATGTAGATTGAAAACTCGGGCTTTCCTACAAACAATGAACTTAATCTGGCATATAGAGATCACTAGTGAATGAGTTACTTCTCAGGGGGCCAAAAATGGTACCCTTTGGTTTAAAATCATACATACTTTACAACTTTGAAGATAGCACCTTTATTTATTTTTTTATTCTAGAGCCATGAATGAGTGAGTTTACATTAATTTGTATCACAAAGATAGTGGTTCGCTGCTGTTCCTGAGGCAAAAATTCTGTCTGAAGATTGACAAATAATAAAAGCAAAAATTAGTAAATTCTTTGATTAGAATCTATTTAAACTTCTGTTGTGAACCACAAATGATTGATAACTAAAAAATAAATCCATGGTCTGGAGTGCAAGAAATAATAGATAGGGTTTATCTGGTGTGCACCTGAGATCCAGTGGCCTTATGAAATGCACACTTATACCTACAGACTGAAACAGTTATCATTCATTAAAAGCCTGCACTGATAAAACACAGTGGGCTATTTCATATTCATAAACCTATGGCTGAGAAAATGCAACAAGATTCCAGCCAGATTCCAACCAAGAAATTCCCTATCAGATGTTAACCTCTTACCTAGGACAACTGTACAGGAAGACCTCTGAGAAGGGCACAGACTAGTTACTGACAGCTGTTCTTTTTTGACCCATTAGATGATTTCAATGTTTTATATTACTTGCCCACATTCAAAAATTAGGTTTTGCATAAAAACCTAGGTCTCTGGCTTCCCATGAAAAATCAGAGCTAGCAAGGGGCACCTGGGTGGCTCAGTGGGTTAAGCATCTGCCTTCAGCTCGGGCCATGATCCCAGGGTCCTGGGATCGAGTCCCGCATTGGGCTCCCTGCTCAGTGGGGAGCCTGCTTCTCCCTCTGCCTGCCGCTCCCCTTGCTTGAGCTCTCTCTCTCTGTCAAATAAATAAAATCTTAAAGAGAAATCAGAGCTAGCATGTATGGGTACAAATTCATACAGAACAACTATTAGAGAAATTAACTTGCTCATTTGGACAAGGCATGAACTCTAGTTCACTGTGGGCTTTACCAATCTCTATTACTTCTTCTTCTTCTTTTTTTAAACACCCATAGTATTCACTTACTTGCCTGATCTATTTGTCCAATATTGTTGTTTTTCTATCTTACATTAGCAGCAAAGTTGGGCATTTGAAAGCTGCTCGAATTCCATCTGAAGGTGTGGTCTAGTGCTCAGCATTATAGCAATTTTTTACACATCAGATGACTTCTGATGTATTTGGCTATTACATTCACTTTGATTTATTTTGTTCCTATTAAAAAGTGCAAAAAGTAACAAAAATTTAGACTTTTGTTTTTATAAATGTACTTACATATTTATGCAAACACATGAGAAAATTAAAGTCATCAGTGAATAACTACACTTTACTGTATTTGCTGTGAACTTCAATGACAAAATTTGCCTAATTTACATTTATTGCAAATATGGTATTTATTCATTTTTTTAATATCACGGGTGGCTAGACATTCACATAATAAATATGCTTTTACCTTGCATCAGTTGAACTTCAAGAAAAATTAATTACATTCATCATTTCCTGATTTCTTTCTTTTTGTAATTTAAGTATCTCCATGACAGTGACAATTTTTTGCTAATTTCTGAGTAGTAGGTGCATCTTCCTGTAGTATTCTCTGCATTTATCAAGTGGTTTCTTTGAAGGACGTAAGATCTATAGTCTCTTCTTAGTGGTGTTTCTTTAAAAGTCACCCTTAATTCAGAATGAATGATCATATGTGCATTACAACTGTTTATTTCTCTTGAGTTCTTCATAATATCCTGTTCTTAGTTGAGCCAGTCTGAATTCCATTTAAACATTTATTAGCTATGTGTTTATATAAGCAGTTACATTAAAAAATAACACTACCTGTGTTACTGGGTCATTTTGAAACCTCAACTGATATAAAAACACTTACAAAATTATAAATCTTGAGTTGTTTGGTATGAAAAACATATAATTCCTGTTTGTTTTAAATTTCTGTTCAAGTATACTGAGGAGAACAAAGAAAACACATTCAAGGCTTCTATTCCTTCCCAAATTGTCACCAACACCATCACTGTCCTCATTGTCTGATTTCATTTGTTAAATACCACTTGGGAACACTTCCCCCCTTTTTTCTATATTTTATTTTATTTTTATTTTTTGAAAGATTTACTTATTTATTTTAGAGGGAGAGAGAGAGACAGAGAGCATGCCCATGTAGCAGGGGGAGGGGCAGAGGGAGAGGGGGAGCAAGAAGCTTAAGCATACTCCCTGCTGAGCACAGAGCCAGACCTGGGGCTTCATATCACAACCCTGAGATCATGACCTGACCTGAGACAAAATCAAGAGTCAGATGCTTAAGTGACTGAGCCACCCAGGGGCCCCATCCCTCCTTTTTTAAAAATATATATATTTTAAGAAAGATTAGTATGAAAAATTAATTTTTCCTAATTGTCAAGGGCGAATGACAATAAGATAATGGTATTTATATAATGGAAAATAAGTAAGTAGATTTAAATTTAAATTTAAAAAAATTGACTCCACACATTTCCATCTTTCCATTCCCACTCCATTTCGTTTCCTCTGAGTATCCCACTCTCTTTGTTCACTAACAGTGGAACAAAGACAGGCCACTCTCAGTTCTTGTTTACCCATCCCTCAGCCAGCAATATTTTTACTGAATTGTTTTCCATACTTCTTTTATTTTGATTCTGTCTTTTGTTTTGTAAACAACCATTAGATGGCTAAATAAATGTGTGTGTGTGTGTGTGTGTGTGTATTTTAAGGCTGATTTAATACTTTGAGTCTCATTCCAGAGTGAATGACAGCAGGTGAAACAGCTTATTTAAATGTAATAAGGTCAAATGCAGAATTGTTTTGCTTTCATTCAGTTTTTATGTTACCTTATTCAAAGAGAAAAGAGTGCCCTTGTACATGTTGAAAATAGGTTGTTTAACATGTGTAGTTTCTCTATTAAATATCATATTCACTTGTGGGATTATTTCCCACTTGACTTTAGGCTTGTCAACTCTTCTGGTGTAAAGATTAAAGTAATTAAAGGCCAAATAAAGACTAGTTTAAGATTTGGGAGTTTCCTGGAAGTTTCAAAAAATACAAATTTTAATGACTTAAAACAATAACATCATTGTGAGTTGACATACTTGAAACAAATAGATATTATTTTCTGGAATATTTTCCCTTTAAGGAAAATTGGAAAACTTTTTTTTTTAAGATTTTATTTATTTATTTGAGGGGGGAGGGGTAGAGGGAAAGGGAGATACAGTCTTAAGCGGACCCCAGAGCCCAACCCCCAGGGCTCTATCTCAGGACCCGGAGATCACGGACTGAGCCGAAACCATGAGTCGATCACTTAACCAACTATGCCACCCAGGCACCCCTGGAAAAACACTTTTAACAGAACAAAATCCATTTTCTAACGATGTAAAAGTACATGTTATATGGTGCTAGCCATAGTACGTAGAACATTAAGTTATTTAACAATATTTAACATTAACATCATTTAATACAAGGAATCTGAGTTTGTATTTTTTTGCAAGTTACCAATGTATTTTAATTTAACCAACAATTTTCACTAAAAAGTGTGTAATTATGTATCTATGATTCTGCTTGTGTATTCTATAAAGTAGCCAATGAACGTCTTCTATTATCATTGTACATATGAACCTTTAAATACATATGCATTTTTTACTATAAAATTTTTAGCTGAAAAGGGAAGCAATAAAGAATGTGATAACCCATATACCAACTTTTAAGATAATTTTTAATTAAAATAAGATATTTATTTTTATATGAACTTGATAGTAACGTATTTCAAAGTCTATATTATGCTAGGAATCAGAACAATTCCAATTAATAACAATTTAATATTTTTAAAGTAGCATGTCCACTGATCTTATGTAAACTTCTTGGGGATATCCCTTATATATAATTGAAGAAACATGAGTAAATTTTTATATGAAGAAGAATAGAGTAGTAGCTAAAGTCATATTCTGGACACAATTTGCTTACGTTCACTCCCTGACTTGGCCAATTACCAGATGTATAATCTTGGAAAATTCTATGCCTCGGTTCTCATCTATGTTTTAGAGTTGCTGCAGTGATTAAGTGTTTTATTTTAACTGTAGAACTTATAATAGAGAGCAGCATAGCAAGTACCATATAAATGTGTTCTATTATATCAATGTGGCACTTCTAAAAATTGGAATCCTCTTGAAGAAGAAAAAAACTGAAAAGTAATTCAGTTGTGTAAGTGAACTGATTAAGTGAAAAGCCCTCACATCCAATGGTAGCAGGTGAGTGAAATAAAATACGTTTACTTCTGTGTTTACTATCCTGAGACATCCAGAAGAATGAGCTCATTAAGGGAAGATATAAAAATAACCATAAAGAATCTTTGTAAAAATGTAAATACCACACAGGACAAAATAACTGAAACCTTGCCATTTTACAAGATGCTATCCTTATTAGCAAGTATGGAAAATTAAAAAAATCTTTATTGTTAGGAAAAACTAGATTATTCTCAGAAGGTGGGCTACTGGCCAATAAAAATATTGTGAGAAAAAATAACAGAAACTCCAGGTTTGGTTTTTAAAGAGTCTGACAGTTGATATATTGGTTTTTTTTTTTTTTTTTTTTTTTGTATTGGGTTAGATTAGAACACTACGGGGGGTGGGTGTGAAAGGGGAAGGAGTATGAGAACTAGAAAAATTAATGGCCTAAAAATATTTTAATTAATTTTCCACATTGACTTTCCTTAAGTGATAATTATGTTAGATTTTTAGAATCTGATGACAGCATTCTCCCTACAGCCTGATTTGCAAGCTCTTCTCCCGAGTGTCTGCTTAGTCATGTGGACTGTTACATTTCTGATTCATTGAGAGAATGTGAATATCCTATTTTCTGAATTTGTAAGCTTTATAGAGCTCCATAGCGACAGCCTGTAATTTGTGTGTGTGTCTGTCTGTGTAAATTATTTTCCAATTGCACATTTTCCAGCAACTCTTTCAAATAATAAAAAAAATCTTCCAACAAAGTATTGGATAATACTGGCTAGAAAAACTTGAATAAGAGCACCCAATGCCATATTAATGGTTTGGTGATTACCCTTGAACTACTCTGTCCCTATTTACAGGCTAGTGAAATCTAAGCAGTGTTGACGCTCTGAGGCTGCATGGGAATTTTTTATTTGGAAAGCTCAAAGGAAGAACTTTAATCACAATAAAGAAAACATAAGCATTTCAGTTTTAATTTTCAAGACCTAACATGTAGGTTTTATTTTTAACCAGAATAATATATTAAGAGATATCATGAAGATACTCTGGGGATATAAAGATTACTACTGGATTCCACTTTAGGCTACTGTTGTTGGGGTGGGGGGGGCACACTTCATCTTTAAAATAACTTTAAGATTTCTCTTTCTTAGTATCATTGGTATCAATAGTCATATAAACAAGCAGGAACTCTTGTATATATGTTAAAATATGCATTGATATCTAATAGCATGGTAAAGACTAAATCACAGTGAGTATACATATATTCAGGTATACACTGTGGGCTAGAGGTAGCATGCAGTAGTTTAAAAGGCTTATAATGACAAAGAATGCACTTCGGTTCTCTTCCTTCATGTTTTCGACTAACATTAAAGAGAATTAATATCCAATTGTGCTTACATCTCGATTCCATTTCAACTAACCCTTCTAATCTCATTATAACCAATTCCAACCACTTGACTGAGGTCCAATGGAAGCATTTTTTTGGACTTCCAGCACCACAGCCATTAGTTATTGAATGCCTATGTTTTTCAAGCAGTAAGCAGTTTGCTTTTTTTGCCTTACATCCCCAAGGTGCAAATAAATAGATACAGTACTGTATTAATGCCTGTTTTACAAAACTGCTTCAGTTGTGATATACATTTTTAATATAATAAACTGACAGCATTATGAAAAAAATTCCAGAATGAATAAACTCATAAAAATTCATTGGTAATGCCTGTTTCTCAATTAAGGAAAGACTGTCTATCGAGCTTAGGAGAATTGCTTGTAGTGAGTGGAAAGCTCCATCATGTTTCCCACAATCACTGCAGCTAATGCTTACATTGCATGGAGTTATCAATTTGGGCTATATTTCAAGGACAAGTTCCACTGACCTTTTTGTTCCTTTCATCAGCAGTGATACTTTGGTTCGGTCAAAAAGAAAAAAAGCCTGATTTTTAAGATCCTGTTACCATTCCATTTGGAAAAGCAGCCATGTTATTTGTCCAAATATAACATGTATTCTGAGGAGAAGGTGTGCTAGATCTGAAAGGTTTCAGTTTCCAGTATAATATGAATGTCATAGAAGGGGAAGCCGAGGTTATCAGAAATTCTAATCATAGACTTGATCGACAGTCCATGGAGAAACTTGAGATTTCTGTTCCCCTAGGTTTCTGTTTCCTTGCCTTGTCCTTCTTCCCACACTTGACATGTTACAGAATTTTGACAATTGAAGAACATCTCTAGAGTACTGATTACTCTGCCTGTGATCTCCTTGCCTATGTGGAGCTGTGTAGTAAGTCACTATCAGAGGAGTCTTTAAAAAGACAGTTTACTCTTCATTATTATTGAAGAATGCTACAGTGAGTGAGTGATCTGAGGAAGTCCAAATGGCCAAAGGACAGATTTTAAATTTGTTTTGTTCCAAGGCATTATAGAGTAAGAGCATGGTGCAAAATTAATCTCATCGGCAAGAGAGTGCAGGGTACACAAAGCATCTGCTGGCTGCCTCTGGAATAAAAACACTGCATTTGTCTAGACTTTATTTATGATCCGTTTTTGGCATAACTAGTCATTACTGTTGAAAGCCAAATTATAGCAACCCTGTGTAACAGATTACCTCAAAAGAAGACAAATTCTAGAGCGGACTTTTTAAAAACATTTCAAACAAATGTATTTTTAGACTATCTTCTATGTCCAGGAGGTCCCTAAGTCCCATAGCATTTCCAGCTTTTTTAGAATGACAAGAAAACCACAAAGAGAAGAGAGAGGGAACAAGAGAATGGCTTATTTTTTTCTCCCATTTCCCCACAATCATAATCCACCAATCACTTTGTGACTACAATTTTCAGGCCTTTAATTTTGCCTTCGAATCCTGTTTATTGTCTAACGGGTTTTGGGGGATTGGGAGGTCCCGTGGTTCATGTGTAGGGCCTCGAGAGGAAGGGAGCTGCATTCCTCAGGATGGCATTCAGTGAAAGATTTTCCAGAAGTACTTGTTAGTCTGATGAGTGAATTTCAGCTTCACATCAACATTTTTTTTTTCTTTTTGCAATTTAATTTGCACAAAAAGCAAGCAGTGATCTTCTGCCTCCAAAAATATGTATGAGTGGGTGTGTATACAAGAGCGAGAGAGACAAGCATAGTGAAGGGGAAGGAAGGAGGAATTGAAGAAAAAGCTCAAATTATGCTTGTTCCATCTTTCAAGCTTCATTTGGGCTTTTTCTTTATTAGAAAGCAGTGCTTATTAAAGACTCTCCGGGGAGTTTTTAATATTTGAAGAAATGGAGCTTTGAACTAAGAAGATGGGAAGGAAATATTGGAGGCACACTGAATCTATTTTTCTTAATCTTTTCATATTTCCCTTTATTTTTTTTTTGTTTCAGGTTTTTATTTAAATTCTAGTTAGTTAACATACAGGGTAACATAATATTGGTTTCAGGAGTAGAATTTAGTGATTCATCATTTACATATATCACCCAGTGCTCTTCCTTAATATCCATCACCCAATTAGCCCATCCCCCACCCCTCCCTCCATCAACCCTCATTTAGTTCTCTATAGTTCAGAGTCTCTTATGGTTTGCTTCCCTCTCTCTCTCTCTCTTTCTCCCTCTTTTTCCCTTCCCCTATGTTCATCTGTTTTGTTTCTTAAATTCCACAGAAGAGTGAAATCCCATGGTATCTGTCTCTCTCTGACTGACTTATTTCCCTTAGCATAATGCCTTTTAGCTCCATCCACATCATTGCAAATAGTAAGATTTCATTTTTTTTTTGATGGCTGAAAAACTGTCCAAATATGAAGTTCAGAGTAAGAACTTAGTTGGTAAAGTCCTTTCTACACTTGCACCATGTAATTGGACTCAAAATTAATGCTTATAGTAATGATAGTGATGATTACACTACTATACCCTGAAGAACAGTAAGTAACCTGTGGTGAACTGTGTTGTAATCACACATTCCAATTAGAAAGTCTATCTTATCCTTACCATCATGTGCTTCTACACAATTTCTTGGTGATGGAAGTGACTAAATACAAAATCCAATGAAAACAAAATATTGTATAACCTCATGGCTAGCATTCAATTACAATAAATTAGTTTTCTGGTGCCTTTATGAAGTACAACCTCTACCTAGTATTGACTGCTCCAGAAGCCCCATTATAGAGCAATCCCATTTAAAGCTCTGGAAACCAAATTGTTGAATCACTATGTTGTACATCTGAAACTACTGTAACACTGTACGTTAACTAACTGGAATTCAAATAAAAACTTAAAAAGCCCCCCAAAAAAGTAAAGCTCTGGAAACCAATGTTTTGTTGCCATACACCATTTATAGCTGATATTAATAAGTTCCATGTGTGATTTTTGAGACATACCTTGTTCATCTATATATGGCTGCAAAATTAACTTTAAAAAAATTAATCAGTGGGGATCCTGAGCAGCTCAGTTGGTTGAGCATCAGACTCTTGATTTTGGTTCAGCTCTTGATCTCAGGGTCCTGGGATGGAGCCCCCACATCAGGTTCTGCACTCAGCATGGAGTCTCCTTGGGATTCTCTCTTTTTCCCTCTTCCTCTGCCCCTCCCCCTTCTCTCTCTCTAAAATAAACAAATAAAATCTTTAAAAAAATTAATTAGTGGGCCTCCTGGGTGGCTCAGTCAGCTAAGCGTCTGCCTTTGGCTCAGGTCATGATCCCAGGGTCCTGGGATCAAGTCCTACATCAGGGTCTCTGCTCAGCAGGGAGCCTGCTGCTTCCTCTCTCTCTGCCTGCCGCTCTGCCTCCTTGTGCTCTCTCTCTGTCAAATAAATAAATAAAAACTTAAAAAAAATTAATTAGTGAGCAAATCAACAAACTACACTATCTTTTTGATCTTTATAAATTTGTGTTTTTTTCTTAATGGAAACTCAGCTACCAAACTGTATCTCTAAAAAAAAAAATAAACAAGGATAGTGATGCATAGGAATTATTACTATGGACAATGAAATATCGACCTACACTGACCAAAGGATAAAAGGAGTAGCCAGGTGTCAGCCATGCCCCTGAGAATAAGGGCCACTGTGGGAAGTGTCATTTGTCTTAATTAAGTTTTGATTCAGCATCTTGGAAAAACCCTCACTTGCTCAGCCCAACACTGTCCAGGTGAAGGCTCTTTGCAGTGTTTAAGAAACAAATCTAAGTTGCAGAAAGCAAAATTATCATTTTGCAGGGTGATTCTGGTATATCTTACAATGAATAATTATTCTCCAGAGATAGGCCCAGTGGGCATATTCTACCCTTGCGTTGTATTCTAAGTTCTTTGTGCCATTCTCATTATCTTCTGATTTGGGTCACTTTCCTTAATGTGTATCACACTCAAGCCACTGAGAGTGTTCCCTGGGCACATACTTATGGTCCAAGCAGCAGACACCTCATAATTTCCTTTTACATTCAATCCTATTATAACTTCCTAGGGAACAAGTGGAGCTGGGGGGAAAGAACCTCCCACTCAGCATTCCTCTCCTCATCAGCCTCTCCTTTGTCTTCAGGTACAAGTCCTCCTTACTATTCCATAGCCTTGGAGCAAATGCTGAATTTAGTACATGGAGTTTACGTTTTTTTTTTTTTTCCTTCCAAGTTTTTATTTAAATTCCGGTTAGTTAACAAACAGTGTAATATTAGTTTCACGTGTAAGATTTAGTGGTTCATCGCTTACATACAATACCCAGTGCTCATCACTTGAGTTTACATTTTACTTCTTTTTAGAAAGTTCTAGATGGAGTGGGTCATTCATTATATCCTTTGAGTTTTTCTCCTTTAGAGATGTCTTATTACCTAGGTTAAGAACACAGGCACTAGGTATTTTTTAAAAGCTCTCCAGGTGATTCCAATGTCTAGCAAAATTTAAGAACCACTGACCCAAGGGGCATTTTAAGATGATCACTATGGCTATAGTATGGAGAACTGTTTAGAGAAACCAAGCATTCTGTTTTTACATGCTAATTGTGAAATATTGATAGTCTAGAACTATTAAGGAACTATAGGGGAAAACTGGGATTTTGTTTTAGTGAAAATCAAGGAAGAGATGATTGGAGTTTGGAGGTTAATTTCAAAGATCAGTCCCGTAGACTAGAGGTATACCTAGAAACTATAGAATAAGTTGTTTTCACACAAACTTTGACGCTTGGAAGTGCCACTTGTTAGGGAGCATCATGTCATGGCCTCCTTATTCTCTCCACTCCTGCAGAGGGACTTTAGTGATGTGTTTTTACAAAGTCTGACCTTGGGGTAGCATGAACAAGTGACAATACCAGTGGGAAGAAGCTGTACTCCTAGCAGGCCTGCAGCTGTTGTCCTGAGCAATATGACCAATGAACGTCAGGCACAAGAGGATGAAAATTGGTAGATGTTCTACATTGGCTGAGGGTAATTGTTCAGGAATCTTGTGAGTCATGTCCTTAGGGGACACTAGAGTAGTTGGGAAAGATTTGTTCGGGGAGGAAGAGGGCTGGAGGTCCCATAATAGCAATTAGGGGGTGGTAATCCAAAGAAACATGTGTTACCCGCAAAAGAATAATGAATGCATTCATGCATAATCAAGAACTGAGTGCACTAGGATGTCTGCCAATTTTTATCTCATACATAACTCAGTAATCCGTACTGTCCAGCTCAGGACAACACTGAGGTGACTGTGAGTGACTGTGAAGAGCTGTCTTCTGTATCGTTAAATACTAATGCAAGGCTTGCAGTAAGATAAGATAATTGGCCATAGGGTCCTTTCACTTCCATATCGATACCATTTTCAAAGGACTAAAGTAGGCACTACAATCAGAGATCTCCTTCCACTTTGTTGTATAGGCACTAAATTATTTGGCACTATTGCTATTATAATTATTTCTAACCTCATGGAAGATCGTTAAGCAAGAAAGAGACCAAGACATCATATAATACAGGAGTCATGCAAAAAAGATTTGATGCTGCTATAAAAGTAATGAATGGCCTCAGGGAACACAGTCACACTTATCAATTGCAAAAGTTCTTATTTGAGGGTTGTTGTAAAGATCGCAAAATATAACATCTATGAAGTTAGCTAGTATAGTCCTTGCACATAGTAAATAGTCAGCAAATATTTTATTAGAAGGGAGCATTAATTAGTAAAATTTTTTTTAATAAACTTAGAATCATTTGATCCATTAATGACATCTGATTTATTTAGCTAACAATTGCATTTGTCTGATATGTACAAAAGAACTAGGTACAAGCCATAAATACTAAAAATTGAGAAATGCAGAAAACTGTTGTCTAATTATTGTTACAAGCAGAGACAACTATCCTTAGAGTATAGTGAATCAAAATCTTGTTTCAGAGAATTAATTAGCATGCACAGTAAGAATGAACTGGTCTTATGTCTGTCTCCATTAGAACCCTACAATTTAGAATCTTATGCATAAAAATATTAATTTAGTATCTCATTTAAATTGTGTAACAATGTTATTTTTAAGAAAATTCTTCAATACTCAGCAGAAAGCCTACATTTAAATATTTAAATTATTATTCTTTATAATAAGTCTAAGAATTAGTTTATTTGCTCAAGAGACACATTAGACCTTTATAAAAGAAATACATTTTAGATATGAGGAAAAAAGTAGAGACTAAACTAAATTATGTGTTCATTGGGGCACCTGGGTGGCTCAGTCGTTAAGCGTCTGCCTTCGGCTCAGGTCATGATCCCAGGGTCCTGGAATCGAGCCCCGCATCGGGCTCCCTGCTCTGCGGGAAGCCTGCTTCTCCCTCTCCCACTCCCCCTGCTTGCGTTCACTCTCTCTCTGTGTCTCTCTCTGTCAAATAAATAAATAAAATCTTTAAAGAAAAAAAATAAATTATGTGTTCGTATTTTTTTTTAAAGATTTTCTTTCTTTCTTTAGAGAAAGAGCTCGTGTGCGGGTGTGTAAGCGGGGGGGGGGGGGGGGGGGGGGGGGGGGGGGGGGGGGGGGGGGGGAAAGAATTTCAAGCAGACTCCATGTTGAGGGCAGAGCCTGACCTCACGACCCTGAGATCATGACCTGAGCCAAAATCAAAAGTCGGATGCTTAACCAACTGAGCCACCTAGGCGTCCCTGTGTTCATATAATTGTTAATGCTAACCTTATAAATAATTTGAAAGCATCTTATACAACATGATATTCCTGAATAATGGTAAGTTTTGGAAAAATTAAGAATTTTCACAGATGATTCTGCATCCCTTTTTCCACTACACTTTTTCCTGGTATATAGTCACGTCATATCTGCTAACGTATGGATGCATTGTCAATTTTTCATTGCATAATGTGCTGATGCATCACCACTTGTGTGCACGCACTGATGCGGGCCAGTGATCAGGTGCTAGTGTCTACTCTTACCCTGACCATGATAGACTAACAACTATTGAGCAGGCTGACCATCATGTATTTTGCCAACCATATGACATTCTAATTAGTCTATTTAAAACTGACATTCAGAAGACAGATCATAACTCATGAGGGCTAATAACGGTTGATTTACCATTCTTATATTTCCTAGGGGAGAAATCAACACCTGTGGTATGAAAAATGCATACTGTGGACTATCTCCGGTGTTTGTTTTCTGTTTTGAAAGATGCTGATCTGTCGCAGATGCTGATGTACATTGTAATACTTGAAATACTGTACACTCGACTAGAGGTAAAAGTGCTGATGCTGCTCAACTATGCATGAGGTGGCTGGTGCCTACTTGGGAATGCATCAGAACTCCTGGCACAGCTTCAATCAGTAAATAAACATAAAACAGCTTTTTCATTTTTAGATACAATTTTATCAAAACCAGCTTATATTCTTTCATGGTGGCGGAGGGAGGGGGTGAATACAAAACAGTGCTTGTATCTTAAATTTGAAGGCAGAGGAAATTGAATGCAATGCTAATTCCATTAGCTGGTTTTTGATTAGCGACATGGTTGCTTTTGAAAATGGGCGAGATTTTCTGCGTGCTTCCAGTGGCTCTCTTGGGTTCCTTTGATTAGAGAAGACTGAGACTGTAAGTGTCACACTGCTGTGACTTGTCTCAGAGAGAAGTGGTAGGTGCACATGGGCGGGGATGGGGGCTACCAAATAATACTGTATCACACTGTATCAGCTGTCTCTGATGGATAGGACAGAGTTGGTTAGGGCTCTGTGTAAAAGAGATGGTTCTGATTGAGGATATGATTGGAGGACATAATGGTAACATGAACACTTTACACATTAGCACAATAAGCATGCTAACTTAAATTTCTGACTTAGACATGACTAATATTCACTCCTCAAATTCCACAGGTCAAGAATAGTGGAGAGTTTTTATTTAGAAACTACTTGGATGCCTCTATCTCCTATGAGAACCATAGACAGAGCTTTATATAAACTTTAATAAATTTTATCATTTTACTTTCATCATGTATTTCATTGTCTTGTAGCAATGAGTAAAGTAGCATCTCTTTTGAATAATCTATCTAAATTATGTGTGCCTCCATATTGCTGATAGCAGTTACGTTCTCTTCTCTATTTTGTCTGGAGACTGTTCTCTAGAGGGTTGGCTCTGCTTGGATTCCCCTCCACGGTCTAGTGAAACAGAGGGATACCCTCATGAGGCTGGGGACGGTGCAGCTACTTCTGCATACAGCTGATTTTAAAGGCTCCCCTGCTCTTGTCACTCTCCTCTTTGGAAAGCATCTTCCTCCAGTCTGACAGGTTTCTCTAATATTGCATCTTAGAAGAATGGCTTTAGCAGAGGGTTTTTGTTTGTTTGTTTGTTTGTTTTGTCTTTTCTCCTCCCAGAAAGCCTGTGAGATCTTGATGCAAAATCTTCCATAGCCTACCCAGAAACATTAGATTGGATATCTATAGCTCTTCCTGTAACAAAAAGTGAAGTTTCTTTCACTGGCCCATGTACCCCACTGGATGACAACCACTAGACTTTGTGTTATACATAACTCTTTGTTTTCAAGACTTCTACTTCCAATAAAATCATTTAGACAACAATAAAATACTAAAATAGTATACACCTGGAAGACACCTTAAATATCAGCATGTTTTTGACTTTAAGCCTATTGGGAGAAGTAATTTAGTTTCATTAACTAAAGTGACTGTCCTTGCCATTCTGGCAGATCAACAGTGACTTGGGAACATAAAGAGGAGCAGTTTTTTTTTGTTTGTTTTTTTTTTAAATAGGCTCCATGCCTAGTGTGGAACCCAATGCAGGGCTTAAACTCACAACCCTGAGATCAAGACCTGAGCTGAGACCAAGAGTCAGACTCGCAACCAAATGAGGCACTCTGATGCCCTGAAAGCATAGGTTTTTAAATAAAATAATATAAAAATTGTGAAAATCCTATAAACACTTGGATACATAACTGTAATTCTGAAATATTGTTACTAAAACTGAGACTGTGTGTAAGATTTTCATCAAACTTAGAAGATTTAAGATAGGAATGGATTTGTATCAGGGGGCAGGATTCTTAAATTTGGAATCTATGGTTCTAGGGCATAGCTTCTAATTGAACAAGGGATGGGAGGCTTATCAGGATTTCTGGAGTTCCTAGGCTGGTTTTCTCTCTGAAATCAGTTTAAAACCATCCGAGGTAGTTGGCCATGCTGCCCAGCAGCTGACCAAGTAGCAACTGCAACAGCTGGATCAATACAGCTACTGTTGTGACACAGAGGACGGCCAAGACCCATGAAATGTCTAAAAAAGTAGAGGTCTGTTTTTTTTTTTTTTTAAAGATGAAGCCTAATAATTGTTTCTATGATATCTAAGATTTTCAGATATATCTGCTTGCAATATCACAAAGGAACTGGAAGAGACATCGGGCTAGAGACCAAAGCTGTTAGCACTCATGTTACATGATTTATGACATACAGGATAATGCATTTGAATATAAGAAACATTAAAATACAGAGGAAAGTTGAGAATAAACAGGACAATAGAATCTTCAACACCATTTACTCTTGACCTATTCTTTCATTCAACAAATATCTACCGAACCCCTAATCTGAGCCAGGCACTTAGGTTGGCACTGAGAACACAGCTAAGAAAGAAAGAAAGAAAAAAAAGCCTGTCCTCTTGGAGCTTACCTTCAGTGTTTTTATTTCATACACTAATTCTATAGTTTCTTTAGTTCAAATAAATGGTGTCTCATCCAAAATGCTAATAGCAGGTAACATTTCATGAATGTTCATATAGGCTGGGCGCTGTTCTAGGTACTATACATACATTGTTGGTAAATTTAATCCTCACGGCAACCCTGCAAGGCAGAAACTATTTTACAGTTGAGAAAATGAAGACACAGAGCGTGGAATTCACTTGCTTAAAGTTCCACAGTTAGGAAGTAGTGGCACTTGAAAGGGTTTAAAGCCACAGTCTGGTCACAGAATGAGCCTGCATCCTTAACCCCTCCACCCTACTGCCTTTCACGATAACAAACAGTCTGCAATGTTATTAGTAGGTATTCCTGATTATTTTGTTTCTATTGATTTAAGTATTAAACACATTGGTACTTTGTTTTTAAAGAATAACTTTCTGTTTATAAACTGCATGTATCACCAGTAACAAGTCCTACATATGCCAGAAATATATGCAGGCCATGAGAGTACTTAAAAATAAACACAAAAATCACAGTTCTCCATTGTGATTCTGAATTTGGCATTTATAAATAATTACACTGAAAGTGTTCTCTTACCTCTATGTCAGCTTTTACGGTATCTATAGAATTAAATGCCATTTATTTTGCCGTGTGTGCAGAATCCTGAGGCCAAGCAAAGGGACCATTGGGATTGTTGGTCCAAACCCTTCATTTCAGAGATGAGAAACTGAGATCGAGAGAGGTGTTCTAAGGTCACACTTGAGATCTTCGTCTCACTTAGAGACTTCCCACTTGTTCTTTAAACAAGTTTGAGAATTAATGGACCAAAACACAGTTTGTATAGAAAGCTGAAGACAAGATAGCTATGAAATTCTCTCTCTGGTAATTTCCAGAATGTTTAATATGAATATGGTGACTTAGGGAAGTCAATGCCAACATTTCCTATCTGACTTTTGGGACAGTTTAATGAAGGATTTAAGTTTTCTTCAGAACAGAGAACGTTCACATTCAGATATGACGTAGATGAGGCCTGAGCAAGGGAAAGTGGCAGCACAGTATTAACCATTAAACTTGGTGTCAAACAGAACTATGCTTGAATCTTGATTTTGTCTCTTAGTAACCTGGAAATCTTGGGCAATTTTTTTCCTGAGCCTTAGTTTTCCCATCTGTAAAGTGGAGAGATGAAGGTCTATTACTTAGGTTGTTGTATAAATTAAATAGGACAATGCATTTTAAGTACTCAAACAATAAAAACACCCCAAATTGAGTTTCAGTAGCTTCTGTGGTTAAAAAAGTGAAATAATTAGCTCACAAAAAAGTGGACATCACTTTGATACCACACACTGCACTTCCAGGCTTGTCTGTACCATTGGTTCTTCCTGTCCTGAATCTCTCAAATTTTAGTAAAAGTTTCCCTGAGCAGCTTACTAGAACTTTCTTCTAGACTATGGCAAAAAAAGACAGATAAAATCTTTGATAATGCAAAGTCTTTTTAAGCTTAAAAAAATATTTCATTGTCTGGCTTAAAATAACATTTTTTAGCATCACGTGCACTCTTCTTCTCCTTGCATTTTGCGTTCGAGTCATGCCAAGCCATCTGTTGTTCCCTGAAAATGCCATGCTGTTCCATACTTTACACGCCATTTCCTTTGTCTCAAATGGCCCTTTTCTTCTTGTTCATTTGCCAAACTCTTGCCTGTCCTCTTGTACTAACGAAGCCCCTAAGAGGCAGGACTCATGCCTTTCTGGCACAGTGCCTGGAACACAGAGCTTATGAGGACCATGCAAATGTTTGTCACAGGAACGAATGAGGAAGATGGTCAAGCAGGACAATACCATTTTTGTTTTAATTAGATTTCATAATAATGTAAGGGAAATTGTGCAGTTGTAAAATGGTTCTCTACAAAAGAAAGAAACACAGACTCAGAAAATCCAATGGCTGATGGAATTATTGTTCAACTGTGAATTATATTTTCATGAAGGGTCAAATTTGAAGGACAATCCTTATTTGCATATGTTTTGATGATTATACCTCTAATATATTGTGTGTCAAAAAATTTTAAATCTAGAGTTATTTTTAATGTGACAGATCTAATCAGATCTAGACAGATCTAATACTAGCCAAACATCTTAACCATCAGTAAAGTACATTACATGGCACTTAGTTGGCACTATTAATATAGTTTCCAAAATAATACTACATGGTATTCAGTGGAAGATATATATTCAAAATCTATCTTAAAATATTTATATCAGAATTTCACAAGTCATAAAAATTACCTATGGTTACAATGATGAGACTGGAAATTGCTAATTTTTCCTATCTTTTTGTCTCCAGTAAGGTTCCCTGACACTAGAATTTATTACTCAGCACATTAGTACCTCTAGTATGAATTTTCTCTTAGAGCTAAAAAAATAAAACTGGGGCACCTGGGTGGCTCGGTCGGTTAAGAGTCTGACTTTTGGCTCAGGTCATGATCTCAGTGTCAGGAGATGGAGTCCAAGGTTGGGCTCCACGCTCAGCACAGAATCTGCTTGAGATTCTTTCCCTCTCCCTCTCCTTCTGCCCCTCCCCCCACATTCACTTTTTCTCTCTACAATAAACAAATAAACAAATAAAATCTTAAAAAAAGAAAAATAACTAAAACTATTCATAAAATGATCATCTGAAACCAGAAATAAGAATAATTTTTCAGGGGTCCTAGGTGGCTCAGTTGGTTAAGCGGCTGCCTTCAGCTCAGGTCATGATCCCAGGATCTGGGGATCGAGCCCCACCACGGGCTCCCTGCTCAGTGGGGAGTCTGTTTCTCCCTCTGTCCCTGCCCCTGCTTGTGCTCTCTCTCTCTCAAAGAAATGAAAAATAAAATTAAAAAAATAATAATTTTTCATTATCCATTTGTCAATAGGAAATGGTTAGTTTGTGAATTAAAAAAAAAAAAGCAATTTGGAAAATGACAAAAAATGCCAAATTATCAAAACCCAAACTCCTTTTCAAAGTTTAACTCATATCTTATCTCCTTTCTGAGGTTCTCCCTACCATTTGATCATTCCTTCCTAAATGACTACATACCACATCATGCCTTTTGGTCTGATTATTTCACATATGTATGTTTTCACTCTCCTAGAGGACGATGAGCTCCTCCTCAAGGAGAAGAGATTATCTTATAAAGATTCCTTCTTAACCCCACTGTGCTGTAAACACAGTAAATACATAATAAATATTTGGTGGTTCCTATTTGTTAACAAACGCCAAATGGGGAATTGCAATCACAATAACTGAGATTGTTTTGTACTACTATTATTTGTCATTAAGGAAAGCCCCCAAGGCAAGAATGTGTTCAAGGAGGAACAGAGCAGATAGTCTTGTGAGGGGAGTCAAGAAAGAAGCATAGCATCAGGGACTAATTCATCATTTGAAAAATAGATTGTCTCCTGTTCCCTAGGCAGTCTACTGCTGAGCATAGATGAGCTACAGTAACCAGATTGGTTCATTAAAATATGGTCCCTTTGGTTCACCATGACTCATCTTTATGATGAAGCTGTGACTCTGAGAACTGAATGTGCTAATTTTGCTACTCTCATGACACACAAAAGAATAACATAAAACTTAATTTTTAATGACTTCATACTCAGTTTACTGCCATTGTATAGCTCAACCTCTGTATGGACCCAACATGTAATAAAATTTGGTAATACAAAGAACTGTCATAGCAGTCACTTTGAGCAATGGCCTACTCTAACTGCTTGGTATTGAAAGTTTGTAGATCTGCCTCAAGGACACGCTCTAGATAACTCCCCATCCTTTAGTATCTCCCATTCCATTGCCCTATTCCACTAAACATCACTGCCATGTTAACATGATTATTGTTTGTTTTTCACATCTACATCCCCAGAACAAGTGCCTGATACATAAGATGTTGAATTAATAAATAAAAATCATTTGCCAGATCAGTTCTAGACCTGAAAGTCTAAACCAAGGACCTGAACTTCAGTTTTATCTGAGACAGATGAAAAGTAACAGGGGCAGTGAGAATTAATGGGTCACCATTTGCTTTAGCCATGAGTTAGACAGACTGTATGGTTGCCAGAGGCTTAGTATTCTGAGGAAATTTTCCATTGTGATATTACTGCCTAGGGGCACCTAGGGGGCACCTTGTTGGAACTGCCTTCTAAGATTTTTGAGAGGCTTCGACCTCTGAGGAGGAGCAAGTGTGTGTGTGTGTGTGTGTGTGTGTGTGTGTGTGAGGGATGGGGGAAGAGGCAGAGGTGGGTGGAAGTGAGGAATACCCAGTAGATTTCACAAGGAGCCTGGTTTCAAAGTCAGTGTAGAGCTGAAATTTGAGTCCCCGGAGGAGTCACATTAATGGTATATATCACCATTTCGTTTAGTTCAAATACTGTGCATTTTATTGAATACATTCACATAATATCTATATTATAAGATCTAGTATTAGAGATTTAAAAGGCGAAAGATTTATACGATCTGAAGAGAAACCAGGGTATTAGTATTAGAGATTTAAATACGACATCTTGTAAGAATAGTTGAAAAATCCATTAAGTTTCATTAGAAAACCTAGCTTCTGACACAACTCTGGACTAAGAAGTTGTTTGGAAGAAAAATAAATAAATTAAAAATATTCATTAAGAAAAGAACCAGCACTACCACAAGCTACCTGCAGAACCACAAAACAACAACAACAAAACAACAAAGCAATTGAACAATGAGCCAAAGGTCTGAATATTAAAACTCATAGGCAGGGACAGATCCAAGTTTCTGTAGAGCCTGAGCATCTACCATTTAGTGGAACTTCTTTAGAAACCAAACGAAACAATATTACAAAGGCACAGTTATGTATGGAGGACTGGAAGGGGCCGGGAAGTTGAAGCTACACCCATTTCATGACGTAGGAGCTTCTGCATATTGCCATGGTCAGTCTGCTCATGCAGGACTGACGGTGTTTATAGAACAGCTTTGCAGGTAAATTCAAGTCGGAAAAAATAAGATACATGGAAAAAGAAATGTGGGAAGAATAGGGAAAGAGGCATTGTAGCAGCAATGATGCCATGGTAATTAAGCACTGAAGCGGGAACAATACACAATAGTAATACTGACAGCAGAAGAAAGTCTATTTTGAGGGGAGATAGGAAAAAGGAGCTTTGCTTTGTGGGAGACAAAGAGCTATTTAAATCTGAGAATCCAGTCTAGGGTCATCACTCTGTCATACTAAAGGCTTATCAACCATGGGACAGCTATTTTATTGCTAGAAAATTGCTAGACAATTGCAAAGAACTCACCCTGAGGACACAAGAGCCAAGGCCTAGGAACATTTTTCCACCTTCCAGTCTCTACTTCCCACTTCACCTCACATTCCTCTCTGCTCTTTCTCCAAGTACTGCCACTTCCACACCAATTTTTTTTTTTTTTTTTTAAGATTTTAGTTATTCATTTGACAGAGAGAGACACAGCGAGAGAGGGAACACAAGCAGGGGGAGTGGGAGAGGGAGAAGCGGCTTCCCGCCAAGTGGGGAGCCCGATGCGGGGCTCGATCCCAGGACCTTGGGATCATGACCCAAGCTGAAGGCAGATGCTTAACGACTGAGCCACCCAGGTGCCCCCACACCAATGTTTCCATACAGATTCTATCTATGAAATAGCGCATTCTTTTGGGTGAAAATTACATAACGAAAGTGATTACATAGATAAAGTCCATCCAAATGCAGGGATTGTACACTTTCAAATGCAAAGATTTTCAAATTTGTCATACATAATGTAAGCCATTAGTCAAGTGGCCTGAGTGAGAAATGATTGGAAAGTCAAACATTCAGACTAGTTTGGAGACAGCTGTGCCTTTTTCTTCTGATGAAGAAGAAAGGCTTTGGAGCCATTCTTTCCCTAGCCCACTGGGTGGTGAATTGCCTAGATCATGAGCTTGTTGTGGTAGAAAGCAGTCTTGTTCATTTTTATTTTTTAATCTCAGGTCTCTCATTCAGTGTGGCATTAATGGGTGCTCAATAAAGTGTAAGAAATGAACGTTTCCTGTGAACACATTAAATGCCCGGAGAGAAGAAAAAACTACATTCAGCACGAGATGCTCAATGTCCACCATATTAGAGATTCTAAAATTACAGAGAGTGCTTTGAAGGGTGCTGACCACTCAAATGACATAACAACCTTGAAGAAGAAAAAAGAATGTGAGAAGGATGCTTCAGGCCCTGCGTCCTTACTGATTTGGGTACAAGTTAGCTAATAATGATCCCAGTGTCTGTCAGATAACATTTGACATCAATTTAGTAAGAAAGGCAAATAGCCCCAAAGTAAACTTATTTAACAGACATTTATGAGGAAAAACAAGTTTAAGAGCGTAAGCAGTATCCATTCAACCCCATGTCCACTGCCACTTCATCTGTGACTGGCCATGTTTATATTGACCTATAGTCATAAAAAAACAAACGAACAGAAACCCTTAAAATCAGGTGCTGTGTCTGTTATTTTTTTTTTTTAAAGATTTTATTTATTTATTTGAGACAGAGAGAATGAGAGACAGAGAGCATGAGAGGGAGGAGGGTCAGAGGGAGAAGCAGACCCCCCGCCAAGCAGGGAGCCCGATGCGGGACTCGATCCCGGGACTCCAGGATCATGACCTAAGCCAAAGGCAGTCGCTTAACCAACTGAGCCACCCAGGCACCCTGTGTCTGTTATTTATGGAGGAAAGTAATTTGATAATACACACCAGGGAAGAAATCTTTTAACATGCTTTAAAGGCTTCACATTTCAGCTATCTGACAAAATTTAACCACAAAATGCAGTTTCATTAACCAAAGCTACCTTAACTTTTACTGTAGTTGAGATTTACAACTTTAGTAAATTTTAACTTTTCAACTGGAGCAAATAACTTTTTATTCCAATCCATTATCTTTGTTGGCTTTAGAATTAAAATAGCTCCACCCTAAGTGTACAAACCTACACAAGTAACTTTGCTACAACCCACAAAATAGGCATGGTATGAGCTCCCCCTACTGGTACAACACTATTCCCACTTCATGAATCCAGTTAAGGGACAATGCCTGTGAGTTCCAGGGTAAAACAGAATTGGAATCAAATGTTCAAGTTTTAAAAAACCAAGTAACAACCCCAAACAAAACAAAACAGAAAAACAACTATACTCATTCTAAAATAATCCCTGTGAAAGAAATATGCAAAGGACATCTTTACAAACACTTGATAGCACCTTTTAAGTCCCCACCCAAGACTGGACAGGGGAAGGAGGGTGAATTAAATCACTGTCACTCTCAGGATGTTCTGGTGTCCTTATTTGCTTTTGGAAACATCAACAAGCGGAGGTGGGTTTGTTTTGAAGATTTTATTTATTTTTATTTGACAGAGAGAGAGAGAGGGCGAGAGAGCACAACCAGGGGGAGCACCAGGAGAGGGAGAAGCAGGTTCCCTGTGAGCAGGTAGCCTGATGTGGGACTCAATCCCAGGATCATGACTTGAACTGAAAGCAGAGGCTTCACCACCTGAGCCACCCAGGCTCCCCTAACAAGCAGAGTTTAATTATGGTGGTGTTTATATATCCCTCTAACAGCACATGTAATATTTTCCCCTCTAACAGCACACGTGAGAGGCTACAGGCTTTAGAGAAAAATAGGGTAGCACCATGGAGGCTCAACAAAGTCTATCTAAGGGCGTTGGGGTTGTTTTGCATTTGAAAGTGAATTCTAATATATAGCTGTGTGAACCGGGAAACTAAAGGTGGAAGTCATAAGTTTTATATTTCAAGCCACTCAAATTAGTTGTCTCCAGAGGAAAAAAATTCAATGTGAGAGTCATAGCAAATATAGGTAAAAGTGCTATTGTGGAGACATTCACACTGACAAAGCAGAAGAACTGCTACAAAGGTGTTGCTAGTGATAAGCTGTTACAGAAAAAATATAATGAAAGAAATGGAACTCCCACTCCTTGAGTCAGCAGAAGGGAACTGTTTCATGATATTTGCTATATTTGTAAGGCTGCAATTTGATTATATTGGATTCTGTTATCACAATCTGTTACATATCCTACATAGAATATAAATACATAAAGCCATTTAAAGGCCAAATTATAGAGCTGTCTATTTTTATATTTTACCTTTTACTGCCATACCAGTGGTGATGCTTAAGTGGTATAAATTAAAAACGGTAAATGAAAAACAAAAACATTAATATATGAAGGCTTTACTGAAAAGCCACTGGTTGAAATCCCAAAAGTACATCAATTTGCTTCCCTCTTGAAGTCTGAGAAAATTGCCTTAATGAGCATAATAGGCCCAATGCATGGGCTTATTTTTCATTATTTATTTTTATTTTATTTTCTTAGTGATACTTTTTACGAAACATTTTCATGTCCTAAAAGTAAAGCTCCGTATTCATTCATGCTGAATGTGAATGGAGAATTTGAGGATTACAAAATGAGGTAATGGGATTATCTGTTTTCCTTCGCCTTTCCAGATCCTTCTTTACATCGGCATATTTTTGCTCATGCCAATGTCACTATGGAAAGGAGTGGAAAGTAACTGGAGTAGATGTGGGACATTAGTACATCTGTCATCTTCTTACCATCTTTGTTGCCACTTCCCTGGCCAGGTCAAAGTCATCTTTACTTGTCCTACCACAATAATCCTTTTCACTGGTTTCTTTGCTTCCTCTCTTATTTCATCTACAACACATTCTCTACACAGCTGAGAGTAGTCTTTTAAAAAATATAAGCCAGATTATACTACTTCCCTTCTAAGTCTTCGCCTGACACTCTGAGTAAAATCCAATTCCTTATCGCTTCTCCACTCTCTGCGTCTACCATCTTCCTGCTCAATCACCTTTAGAATTAAGCTTCATGTTAACAAGGACTTTTTCTGTATCTCAAGCATCTAAAGCACAGCTGGTACAAAGGGAAGAAAGAGACATAAAGTAAGCAAATAAATAGATAAGAACGTTTCATCGAGTGATCATTCCTTTTAATAAAGTAAAACAAGGGGATGTAATACAAAGTGACTGGATTTTGTGGGAGGAGACAGATTTGCACTGAACTCCTGAATTATAGAAAAGAAAGGTGCTCTAAGATTCAGAGGCAGGGCATTTGGAGCAAAGAAAGAGCGAATGTCAATGCTCTAAGGGAGATCTTAGTGCAATCCAGAAACAGAAAGAAACTAAGTGTAGTTTGAGCACAGTGATTGAGCAGGAAAATGGTAGAAGCAGAGAGTGGAGAAGTGATAAGGAATTGGATTTTACTCACAGTGTCAGGGGAAGGCTTTGAAGGGGAGTAATATAATCTGGCTTATATTTTTTCAAAAGACTACTCTCTGCTGTGTGAACACACACATGCATAGGGAACTAATAAGCCAACGTCACGGCACACGAAACAGACAGATGTTCCTCTGACTAGTGCAAAATTCCTACTTAATAGCAACACTTTCCTTTCAGTCAAATTAATAAATGTTTAATATATTTCCACATAAAAGACGGCAATTTTTAAATTTAAATCCCTGACTTTAAAATACGTGGCAGACTGCACATGAAGCAATGGACAAATGGGAAAAATTGGACCTCCAGGGGCTTGAGTTTAAACCCTGGCCGGGCCACTAACTACACGGTCCTTGACAAGTAACTCAATCTTTGTGTCTTTTATTTTCTTCATCAGAAAAATGGAGACAATATGTCTTTCTTGAAGAGTTATAGCAGGTATTTACTGTATGGCTATAAAATACCTGACACATAGTAGGCACTCATTATAAGTTACTTAATAAAAGTATGAATTAGTCTTTGGAGTGTTACCCCAAGCTTATCAATTACTCAACTAATGTTAGTGGTTCATGTAATTATATATACATACATATTTGTAAAGTAACAGTGATGTGTCTTTACCAGTGTTTCTGTAATTACTCAGTTTGAAAGCAACATACCTAAAAGTAATGCTCTACTTGAAGCACTTTCTCATCTATTCCTTATCATTCCCAGTAAGCTCAGGGAGTAGTATGCAACTATTGCATTTTTCTCCTGCTTGGCCTTGTCCCAGACATACAAAAATTATAAACTTTGTCAAAAGAAAAGCTCCCTCAGCATTATCAATAAATACTGTGTGCTAGAAATGTCAGTAATAATACTTTTTAATTCTCAGATATTTAGAGCTAAAAACTACTTAGAAAAAGTTAGAAAAATATCTCTGAATTCAGAAAAAAATAAGTCTTTGTTGAACCAAATACATCATTAAATACAACGGAGTCCCTTTCATAAATTCATTCAGCCAATGATTTGGAGTTCAAAGTATGCATCATAAATTGTGAATTCCTTTGATTTTTTTTTTTAAGATTTTTTATTTATTTGAGAGAGAGAGAGAGAGAGAGGGACAGCATGAGCAGGGGGAGGGGCACAGGGAGAGGGATAAGCAGACTCCGTGCTGAGCGGGGAGTCCAACCCGGGCTCCATGCCAGGACCCCAAGATCAATGAGCTGAGTTTAAGTCAGATGCTTAACCCACTGAGCCACCCAGGCACCCCTCCTTTGATTTTTAGTATCTTTTTTGTTATTTATTTAGAGTGTGCGCGTGCATGAGTGGGGGTTGGGGGAGGAGCAGAGGGAGAGGGAGAGAATCTAAAACAGACACCAACCTTAGCACGGACCCTATGCGGGGCTGGGTCCCACAACCCTGAGATCATAACCTGACCTGAGGTGAAATAGGTTGGATGCTTAACTGACTGAGCCACCTGGGCTCCCCTGATTTTTAATATTTTTGTTTAAGAAAAATGTTTCATGGTCAGGTGTTCTTGAAAAACACTGTTTAAACAAAGTGTAACATGCTTCTTACTGGAAGATTTTTCAGTCTTTCGCATGTGACTAAGGTAAGCAATGGCTTCAGTTTTAGCAGAACTGAGGAGTTTGTTGAATTTTCTGTGCTAAAACTGGAAAAGTCTTGGGCAAACGGAAACAAGTTGGTTATCCTACATGTCACTCTTCAATAGGGGTGAAAATATACTACATTTCCCAATCTCACTTACCTGGATACCCTCTGGTATAATAGCATCCTGAAGCATTCAAGTTCCACAGAACACATTTTCAAAAGTGCCAGGAGAGGGGAAGGTTGTCAGTTCTCCTACTCGGCAGTATTAAACATTGATTTCAATCTTTGTCTTGTCTGGAAAGAATGAAACCAATTTTTTCCTAATGAAATATGTTCTGGCAGCATTAAATGCTGTTTTAGAGGGTGGGGAAAATGTGTGTGTGTTAGAGTTAAGAAGAAAACCTACAGCTGGGACACATTTTTCTTGGTTTTCTTACAAAAATGTGTTAGGGGTGTTAGGGGTATAAAAACAATTGAGAGGGGAGGTGCATTAAATGAGTAAATATTATATGGACTAATAATGGAAAGAAATGTTAAGAGTTGGAACATACAAAAAACAGTAACAGTCTACCCAAGCCCAAAACTACTGAAAATTCCACCTGCATTGTTTCTTGCTTGGACACTAAAACTCTATTTCTACAAAATATTAAACATCACTGCTTTCTCCTTTCTTCTTCTGACGTTTTGCATTGAAACATCCTTTTCTCTCTCATCAGATTGCTCTCCTATCTTGTTTCTCCAAACTCTCCTTTTTATCTCCCGCAAATACCTTCTTTTATATCTGAGCACAGCATTACCACATTGCTCCAATTTCATTTATGGGGGGAAATAGATGGGATAGAAAAGGATGGGGTGAGAGCTGTGACTCAGAGTTGGTAAAAGAAATAGAATCACTCTCTCCTCATTTCTTAAGGAATGATATCTCTTCTGGCATTTCCAGTGCCTTATCTAAGTAAGTTGAGGGGCATACTTAGCAGTTATTGGGAAGGAGGAAGGTGGACTCCGTATTCACATATGCATCAATTAATTGCAATTGTAGGAGTTGATATCATTGCCCTGTCATTCATTTATCCATCCATTATTTTGTCTGATATTTATTAAGCACCTACTACATGCCAAGCACAGTTCTATGAAATTGTGCTGGCTGCATCTTTACTTTATACTCAAAAATCATTGCTCTAGAATCCCCATGACATCACATGCAGGCTCCATCTTCCTCTTCCCTAGATTGTTGCATATTTCTTAACAGCTGAAGTTCACAGAGTTCTGCTTCCTTATTTCATTAGATCAAGAAAACTTCTCGGTGGAAGGAACTAATATCCAGCGTTTTATTTTGCAAGTAATATTCTTTGATGCTAAAGTACATTTTATGTGGGGTAATCATTGTAATTCCTTGAAAACTCAGAAAAGACAGGCTTTTTTCACTGGTTCAATGTCAAATAAATGAAGGCATCAAATGGATTTCCAATTGATTCTATTCTCTGGCCAAAGTCATTTGGTATTTTAATAATTAATCTGGATGTGAAATAAAGTATTCACATAAGGTAAAATTACCTCAATTATCTACAAACTAACTAACTAGAATCTTAAAATAACCTCAGTTTTTTTTTGTCTGCACACTACTTTTAGGAGAATGAAGTAAATCACAAGGGAACAAGCTGATATACTAGTATCAGATCATGCTTTTCAAAAATAAAGAAAATGCAAATGAAAAAACCTTTCAGATTAAGCTTGCAGCCTATTTTTGCTAGACTCCTCTTTGATTATCTTGATTTTCTTTGGGTCTTGGATATATAAGAGGGTGTTTATTTTTGAAGCTGGTTTAGGTTTGTAAATATCATCTTGCATATTCTTGGTGGGATGGGTTATGCTCTAATTTTTTATGTTGCTTTTCAGTCCTCTTTCATGAAATTAAAATAATTCTACAGTTTTTTAGTACACAAAGTCCTACAAATTCAACTTTTATTTCAGATTTCAGATAATTTAATCTGTAGCTTGTAAATGTGAATGGAGACATTTTGAAATTCAAGCACAGTTTTTTGCTGTTAGTGTCAGAGCCTTATTTCAGCTGAACAAATATTTAATGAGATCCTATTAAGCACCAGGTCTTTTGGTCTGTGTATAGGGGTATTAATAACAATTATCTCCAGGCAAATACACAAACAGATTATTTCAATGAACCAGGCTGATGATACAAAGTAGAATTGAGGAGAGGTATTTATACCAATGAGGGGAGAGAAGGAAATCTTCCTGTAGAATATGATCCCTGATTTAGTCTTGGAAGATGAATAATATTTAAGCAAAATCATGGGAAGAGTTTCAGGAAGAAGGAAGAGCATTGGCAAAGCAAAGAGGCATGAAATCAACTGCATTGTATCCCCATGAACTACGGTCAATGAAAAGGTATGCTGGAGTGTCGAGTCTGAGGTGAAGAAGACTAATGATGAGGATGGAGAGGCAGGTACTGGAGTAATTCTGGAGGTCTTTGTTTCTCCTACTGGAAGACTGACTTTAATCTTAAGGATGATGGACAGCCATTGTTGGGGTGTAAGCAGGACAATGATATGTTCAGGTAAGTGTTTTATATAAATCATTCTGACTCTGTGAGTAAGAAAAATTTTAGGATGACAAGACAAAGCAGGGAGACCTGTTAGGAGGCTTTTTTTCAACATTATAGACGAGGGATGACTAGGGACTGAAATAGGGGATTGGTGGATGGTCTAGAGATACAGATTTGGGAACTATCCACAATGGAAAATCCACAGTGTGTGCTGATTTATAGGATAAGATTGGCTTTATAACTCTGCCACATCCTATTTCAAAGCACAGCTTGGCATACGGGAGCTCTCTCTTAGTGAAAGACCAAGGGAGTTTCCTGCATCGATGTCTGAACATTGGACACTATGGACCTCAAAAGCAGTGAGAGTGTGAGCTTCCAGAGAATAACCATTTCATATCATCCCACCATTTAAGAAGCAGTATAATAACTCTACTACGAATTCCCTTCTTTTTCTAAACTGCCAGCTGTGTTTCTCTTTAATTATATTTTAAAATAACACCTACTTTCAAAGACAACCATATTCAAGCTGCTATTATGGTTGTCTTTTGAGTAACTGAATAAAGTCTTCAACATTGTACACTCTCCAACCCTTAAAGTCTCAAAAAGCATCATGAAGCTGGAAGGGTTGAGGAAAGATAATGCTCTCTAGCTCAACATGTCTTTTCACAAGTTTCCAACCAATACCCTTTAAATCAATGCATCAGAAATTCTACTTGCCAAAGGCCATGTTTTTCCGTTAGTGCTACGGTCTCTGGAGAGGACTGTCAGTGTAGCTGGAATGACTCTTGTCCTAATTTAGTGCTTACAAGATCATGAGAAATTTCTCAATTTTGCCAGGAACAAATATGTATAGAGCACATCAATTTTACATAGAAGCCATCATAAAGATGGGTTTCCTTTTTAACTGATTTCATAATAATGATCTTTCTGTTTGTGGCCTTTACCAAAAAAAAAAAGAAAAAGTAATAACAAAACAGTCACTTATTCAGGCAAACTATGGGATTAAGGTATGAGAAAAGCATCTGGAAAATGAGAAAATGGGGGAAGAGATTAAGGTTATAAGAAATATTTAATTAGGAATGGATTCAGTTTAAATGATCCATCTGAAGAACAGGTTCTTGGAAGCATCAGACCTTATTTAAAATTCAGTTAGTTCTCTTTTTATTCTTCTCAAAGGAATCAGTAAGAATACAAAACTGTAAGATTTTTCAGAACGAGTTTACGAACTGACAGGTTCTGGAATAATTCTTTTGGTTTGACTCACTGAGCCAGGATGCTAACATTATTTAAACATTGTTTTCTATTTATTCCTGGATTTGTTTTTTTAATTCTAAAGCTATAACAACTATGTAATTTACCAGAGAAAATGAAATTGCTCTTTGTTAAGTACACATTGAAAATCATATGCTACAACATGTATTGTACATTTAGTACAGTAAAAAAAAAAGCTATATTTTCATATCCAAATTTGAAACCAATTCAGTGCAATTTGGCATGCACTGCAGCATACAGAGAAACTCCTATGTATTGGTAACAAGTAAAATTTTCTGCTTGCTTAAAAATATCAAAACAGAAGAAGGACATCTTAAATAAAACCCCAAATAAAAAGTACCTTAAGAGAAAAAAATGGATTAGACTATGGTAAAACCTAGAATATCTGTTCAATATAGGACCGCAGACAATGTCCCTCAGATGGGTAGCGGATTGATATATCTAAGATACACAAGCGATACTCTAGAGAATATAACACCAACTCCTGAAAATCAACAACCACCAGACAAAAGAAACTTTATCTCCTTACTTCAACACAGTGCATTCTCAACACAGATCTTGTGAAATCACCAGTCAGATCACAACATCCTCTTCTGCTCCGGACCCCCGATGGCTTCCAGTTCAGTCACAGGAAGAGCCAAGGCCTGCATGAAGGTATACGGGGTCACCCCCACCTCTCTTTCTCATCTCCAAACACCATCTCCTTCACTTAGTCCAGCTACCATCCTCGGATCCCCCAGGTATGCTTTCGCATTTGCAGTTATCCTGGAATGCCCTCTCTTTGCTTATCTGCAAGGTTTGCTCCTTCATTTCCTCCTTATCTTTGTCCAAGCCTTCCTGATCATCCCAAACTAATTAATGGCCTCCCCCCACTCCCCTCCACACACGACCTTTCCTTATCCCACTTTTTTCTTCCCACAGAGAAGTCATTACCATATGACGATCTATATTTTCCCTTGCTTATTTGTTAACTGTTTGGGTCTCTTCACAAGAAATAAGCTCTACAAAATCAGAAATGTTGTCTGTTTTTTTTCCTTGTTTTAAATTTACAAGGATTATAAAGGATGCCTTGCTGCAATGTTCACATTTTCCCCTTCTCAGCTACTAGGAGTATTGTATACAGGCAGTTCATAGCTGAATCTCTCCCTAGGTCTAGTGTGCAGTTAAAGAGAGCCACCTGGCCCAAGGTAGCACTCCCTTTCTGGGGTTGCCCACATCAGTGGTGATCAATGGTGGATGTGAAGGCCAGCCCCACTGTTCTGATTCAGCACGACTAAAAGGGGCCCTCCCATCTTGAGAGCTCCATTCCAGCCCTGCCATGGCTTTTCTTTTTAACTGCACCAGTTCAGCTTCTCCTTCTGCTCAGTCTTAGTTTCCACCTTCCACAGACACTTATTGTGAGACTACTGCTCAGTATACTTCGAATGCACAAATTTCAACCTTAAGGTCTACTTCCTGGGAATCCCCGACAGGATCACAGATGAAGGAAACAAAAACAGAGAATCTAAGTAAACCGCCCATGGTCACTTTGCTAGTAAGTGGTGGAGCCAGGATCAAACCTACAGACTCTAGCTACAGAGCTTGTGTTTTTAATCATTTCTTCCTGCTGCTACACACATAACCATACTTCCCCCTCCCACCACCAATAATTTAAAATATACTGAATTCCTTGGAGTGAATACTTAGGAATGGGATTAGGGATGGAGGATGAAGGGAAAAATTAACAGAAGAGAATAAATGGCAATCATTATGTGCCATGGACTGAGGAGTATGATTAACTTAGGTAATAGACAACAACAAAAACCCATAGTGGTTTGAGTACTGTGTTGAATAGACCAGATGATTTCAGTGGGAAATGAGAGTGGTAAGGGGGCAAGGCGATGGGATAATGAAATCTCATATGATTGTTGATAGGATTTATGATTTATATAAACCACAGAATATGGGGGCTGGTGTAGTTGCGGCAAACAGCTACTGCAAGAGGTAGGGCAACCTTGTGCCCTATCATTTCCTCCATTCTTGGAGTTCAGGGACTGATTTAGTTATCATATTCACTGTTGTTGGGTTTGCAGGTAAGCTGTTCATCCTTCATTGTCATCATTCACACATCCAAAGGCTATTGTTGTGGATAAATAAATTAATGCCACGATAGTGCTTTTTATAAACCATAGAGTGTTTTACAAATAGTTAAAAATGTGTATAGACATCCTTACAGATTTATCTAATCATGCTCTGACATCAAGTGGAACTCTAATAAAATCTTTCCACCTACATTATATATATATATATATAATAATTATGTATATTATACTATTATATTATCCTATTGGGGGAAAAGTTATTTTTTATTTTTAAGATGGTAGTCATGTGTGAAAACAAAGTATAGCCAAGTGGAAACAAAGGTTCCTTTCTCCTCCCTTTTCTCACTGTTTCCCCATTCTGTTTGCTTTTTGTATTCTTTTCAATTTCATTATCCATTACATGTTCCTCATTCATTCTACCTCTATTTCATTACTCCACTGCAATATTGCTTTTCTTTGAGGTAAAGAGAAAGTAAAATGGATTGCAACCCAGGAAAAGGGGAGATAAAATTTCAGTTGCAGTTCTGATGGCTATATGCCCATCTCCAGGCAAAAGAGCAGCTCTCAGGTATAGGAGAGCAAAAGCAAGGATAGTTTCCACTTTCTCCCCATGTGTATTGCCCTGGAAGAATCTCAGACTTTGCATACATGGTAGGATTTCTTTATCGAATCAGTACTTCAGCTGAAGCTGTTTACAAATGATGCCTGTCAGACTTTGGCTGTCATGGAGAAAATGCATGGTGAGGCATATTGTGCTCACTAGAACTTGACCCCATGACAGTAAGGTAGAGAAGGTACAAATCGAGGTTAGGAAAGGGAATGTGTACAGCAACATGGAAGAGAAGAATTACTGAGCCTTATATAAGAATATTTTATGGAATGAATATTCAGTTTCTTGTTATTTACAGTATATTTAACATTTTATTTCTGCAGGGGATTATTTTTCTTTTGATAATTAGAATCATAATTTTTCCCATTGTGGGCTGAGAAGAGAATTTACATGTAATCTCCTTGAGAGTAAAACACTGTGTCATATTCATTGTTACAGCTGTACAAACCTTGCCACAATACCTAGATTATATTATGTTTGTTCAATTCAACCGAATTCCTGAATATCATCAAATTTAGATTAGAAACATAAGGATTTTTAAAAAATAATTTTCAAGTTCTCAAACTTCTTACAATACTGTTTGCCAGTTTTTAGCAAGCCCCACAATCAGAAATAGTAGCTTAGGGTCTAAAATTTGTTGCAATGTGAACATCTCTTGCTCTACCCAAAATGTATATAAAGTAAATGTCTTAATTATGGACATCTGAGTAATATCATATACAGTTAATTTGCACAGGGCAATTTTGCATTAAATAAAAATATATCATAAATGGTTTCACACAGTGAAGTTATCACAATTACCTGGATATTAAAAATCAGCCTTTATAATAATAATGGATGTAAAACTGATTTGTTACTATACATATCTGACAATCATCTATTAAATAATTCTTTTAAAACTATATAATTATATAAATTCTATAATAAGACCCAGGGCTTCCTTTAACCTCATGAAATGAAAATATACCCATGATATCTATGCTGTATACCTTAGAGACATTTCATTTCTATAGACATTATCATACAACTGCCCATAAGACGTTATTAAAATTTAATTGTGGATTTTCCCAGACCCATAGCAGGATAATACATTTGTAAATATTTTAATAGTTAAAATATAGTTTTCACTTTACTGGACTAATTTTTTGTTTTTAGGAATCTATCAAAAATCTAATCAATCCAGAAATATTTTTAAAAGAGAAAATGGAAAATATTCATAGCTTTGTCTTCCTAATATGACTAAAAGACTGAAAGAAAAGCAGGGGTTAAAAATTATCCTTTAACCACCCACACACCCCTGGATTTTGAGAAGGGGTTTCTTTAATACTTTTTTCTTACTGCAGTATTTGTTGCTTAAGGAAGTCTGTGGGTGGATAAGATGTTATTATCCCTCCTACACACACCTGTTTTCTTATTTACAACATTAAATCTCCATTTATATAAGTCCTTGAAACACCAACCCTTTTCTTTCAACTACGTTCTGAAATTCTTCGGAATTGGGTCCACACATTACCACACATTACCTTCCTATAGGACACATTCATAGTAAATTGCAGGTTATCCTGATTTTTTTCAAGGGTGAGTCTATCCAAAAAGGGTGTCTGAAGTGGATGCCTTTCCAACTTTTTTCTGAAAACAGAATTCCAACTTCTTGTCAGAAAACAGCAAGTCTTATGCTCAAAACTAATAATACAAAACTATTCTTTGTATTAATGTGTTTCCTTAAATACTAAGAAGATACAGTCATTAACATAGGAAAAGCCAACCTTTAAGATTTGTATGCAGTATTTCTTATTACACTACAGATTACCTTTGTAAGTGAACGCACATTTGTAGTTCATGCTGGAAACATAATAAACATGTTTTACCTAAATATAGTTAGCTCCTTGAGTTGTTTCATCTGAATAAATACATCGATAATTAAAAATTTTTTAAACTCCCTATAAAATACATATAATGTTATGAAACCTTTATATCCCTTTCTAATTGTAGTAAAAATGTTCCCTCAAATATAGTAAATGACAGATATGCCCTTGTGCAAATGGGTTAAACTTAAATTATTTTAAAGTGATCAGGTCTCATCTTCATTGCTAATATAAAATTTATTCATTTAAAAAATACAAGACGATTTTTAAAAAGCAAAAAATTTATGTATTTTAAAGTGATTTTGGATTTGGAGATTTAATGATATCATTTATAATAGCCACACATACAATGTGTTTTGCAAATAGATTTTTTAACTTCACTATTCAGATCAATTCTTTCCAGATGAGAATTATATTAACTTTTGTTAAAAGAAATTAGAAAAATAATCATTAACCACCCAAAGTGCTTACAAAGATGCCTCAATTATTAACTAAATACACATTACTGAGAATATATCCTACAGAGGCCAGTTAGAACAATCACTACCTAGGATTGATGCATTAACCAAACAATCACAGGTAATTTAATCCCTTTGGTTAATTCAAAGGAAACTATTTCTGGCTCTTCTGATACCTTGATAATAGGAACTGTCGGAATACAGAGGCAAGTCCATCTTCTATATAGCAGAGGTAGTGAGTCAAATATATTTTATGAACAATGCAATGGATATGTGAATTGGAATTCTGCAGGTTACTCTAAACTAGGTTTTTAGGTTATAGTTATTCAGCTTTTTTGGCACCTTGTAATAGAGTAAAAAAATTAAAGAAAATTAAAATCATTACTATTTCAGAGCAAAGGAAGACAAAGACTAGAAAAAGAGTAATTTAGTTAAAAAAAAACTTGTTTGGTCTCTAATTTAAAAAAATAGTTTATGCAGTAGGAGTAAATACTCATTATCACAACTTCCAGAACAACAACTATTTAAAAAGAGTACAACTCAGAATTAAATAGGTTATATGGTCTTTTCTTTTTCTAAAGCAATTATCTTTAAGAAGTTGCTTTGTTTTTTTCCCCTCGAAGTTACTATAAAGTACCTATAATTGAAAGGAAGAGTAAAAAGCAAACAGGAGAAGAAAATAAGAAAAGGAAAGTGGTTTCCAACTTAAGTACAAAGTTCAAGTTATAAACATCATATCCTTGACATCAAAATTATTTCCTAAAAAATTACCTTATTTAGATCACTGGATAACATAATGAACCCCAAATTTCAATATGGAATGCAACAAGGAAGAGTGAAATTGATTTCATTTTCACTTGCATGAGCTAATTACAATGAACGAAAGCTGGACACCAGTGTCTGAGACATAAACTATGTCTTCTTAAAAAATCAATTAAAATGAAGAAATGATATGTGATATGATAAGGGACTCAAATAGAAAAAGCATATCATGACATTTTAATAGAAAGCGCAATGACGATTTTCTGTGTTCTGTGGTCTAGCTTGTTTTGTTTTTGAAGATGCTAAAAAATTAACAAGACTTGTTGCATGAAAAGTGGCACAGTTGAAACTCAACACAGGATCTGCAAGATCAGGTAATCTATATATAAAGACTAAATGTATCTGGGAAATAAACAGGATTTTGCATAGGAACAACTCCCTTCCAAAAGCAACACTATTAAAATTGATTAATTCCTTAATATTCCAATGGTGAAATATCTACTTAAGCAACTATCTTTTTCCTTTCTTTTTCTCTTTAAGATTTAATTTGTTCTTTTAAGCTCTTCTTTTCAAACAGCTGGAGAAGCTTTCTTAGGAATACTATATTAATCAGCCAGAGGGGTTGGCAGGAAAACAATTTCTTAGAAGAAGTGAAAGACTATCCTAACATCAAATGACTGTCCAATGTCATGTAACACTGAAATAAATTTTATGCTCTCAATGTACTAAATCTTGACTCCTTCAGTTTTAGTCTTTATGGGAGAAAATTGTGCTCCAATATTTTGCTGTAATTGTGTTCTCTACGTATATTAAGCACCTTGATAAGTCTTTGAAATATTGCCCAAACTAGATAAGGTGTGATAAGTCAGATCTTTCCTGAACCCAAAATCTTTTATTTATCTTTTATCAAATTCTGTATTTAAAAACTAAAATTTACTTTGAATCATACATTTGATCAGTTTATACAACTTAAGCAAGGCCTTAAGAATGTATGTTTTTGTTCATTCTCTTTTTATTTTTCTTGTTGAAATTTTATAGAATTTTTTTTCTTGCTGTGTATAGGGGTAGAATTTTGTTGGGATTTCATTTGAAAAAGCATTTTAAGAAATTTACAATGAAGATTCAATTCATAAATAAAGTCTTATTTGGCAGGCAGTACATCGGATAAAATTTTAAAAGTTTCTCCCTCTCTTTTATCTTACATACTTCCTTAAACACATAATTTAATAATGAAAACATGTCTTACTTAGCAAAAATTAATTTAACCAAAGAAGTAAAGATACTATATTATTTTCATTGGCTTAAATTCTGTTTATCATTTTTACTTGCTTTTATGAAAAGAAAGTTTTCAGTTTCAAATTATTGATTTGGTAATTAAGACCTGCTCACATGGTAGTTATGTGTGTGTTAATATCAATACCTGGCAATATCAATATTACATATTTTAAAATCTCATTATTTAAGTGATTTCTTCATGAATTCTTTCTGCCCTGCCAAATGATCTTGGAAGCTTCTGTTAGGAAGTTTTGACATGCAAATCTATCTCAAAGGTAAGTTGGGCACAAACAAATAAAGGAACAAGAAAGATTAGATGAGGTAAAGTTCTTAAGTAAGAGTCATAAATATATTAAATAATTTGCATGGTATATACATTTGCTTCGTAAGTAGTAGTATACATTTGCCTCTTTCCTAAAATGCAAAATGTGAATTTGTCTCAGATACCTGTAATGGTAAATACATAAGCAAATATCCATAAATGATATCCACACGTAAGTCTTCAAATATATAAAAAGACAAATCTTACCTCCATCTCCAGATCCTGATCCTGCATCTGCGGGGGGAAGAGAAATAATTTGGTTTTGTTTGAAAAACATATTCAAAAACTATTTATGACTTTATTTAGTTCATGCTTACTTCCTTTATTAAGACAGTAATATAATGGAGAAAATTACTAATATTTAATCTGAAAGTGTATATTCACATCAGTTTAATTTAATTTGTGTAATATAACTTATCAAATAAATTTTCTATTATTTTCATTCTTAAACTTGGTAAAAAATTATTATCTAGCTTTGATATTATAGCTTATTTTAATTATTACATTCTAAAATTGACTATGTAAAATCTGTCATATTTTTATTTTAACCAGGATGAATTTGGTGCCATTAACAAAAAAAAAAAAAAAGAAAATGAAATGCTTATAACAGTGAGATTCAGAAATTAAATAGGCTAAGACATGTGGCAAATAAACTCATAATTAAAGCTTATATTATTGTAAATCACATATACACAAAAAGAAAAACAGTTTATAGATAATTATCTTTTATATAATTGCTAATATGTTTTCCAAATACCACAGTTGTGGATGAGTTTATCTGCCACCAACATCCTTTGTTTTTTTTAAATTAATTAACTTATTTTTTTACTATGTTAATCACCATACATCATTAGTTTTTGATGTAGTGTTCCATGATTCATTGTTTGCATATAACACCCAGTGCTCCATGCAGTACGTGCCCTCTTTAATACCCATCACCAGGCTAACCCATCCCCCCACCCCCCACCCCTCTAGAACCCTCAGTTTGTTTCTCAGAGTCCATAGTTTCTCATGGTTCGTCTCCTCCACCGATTTCCCCCCCTTAATTTCTCCCTTCCTACTATCTTCTTTTTTTTTTTTTTTAACATATAATGTATTATTTGTTTCAGAGGTACAGGTCTGTGATTCAACAGTCTTACACAATTCACAGTGCTCACCATAGCACATACCCTCCCCAATGTCTATCACCCAGCCACCCCATCCCTCCCACACCCCACCCTCCAGCAGCCCTCAGTTTAAGAATTCCTCACATCAGTGAGGTCCTATGATACACGTCTTTCTCTGATTGACTTATTTCGCTCAGCATAATACCCTCCAGTTCTTTGTTTTTGAAATCAATAGAAGAGAGAGATTAACTTTTGTCTTTGTGTTTAAAATTGGATACACCCTAAATGATGCTGGCAGAGAAAAAGGATACCCTCCTTCTGCATTTCTCTTTATTTCTTCTCTCCCCTCCTTCCTACAGAATTGCAGTTGGTCAAAGTTGTCTATTTCTGACAACTGAGTTCCCAGAGACACCCAGTTTTCTCACTGGGAGTCAAGACCATTGAGTTTCCATCTGGTTCTACCTGTTAAGTGTAAACATCATCTGCCTTCTGCCTCCCTACTTCTTTTCATTCTAAATACATTTGGTTATGTATTTTTAATGTTAATACTGGGGAATAAGACTAATATTGGTATTTTCTGTCTGAAATGTTTCATCTCACACTGAAATCTCAACCAGGATTCAAGAACTATACTGAATGCCACTTCTATGAATTTGTGTTTGATGCTTTAGTACAATTTAAGAAATAAAACAAAGCAAAAACCCAAGCCTCCATTATTTCTACTTATTTGGCTCCATGACAGTTTATGAGAGGCATGGTGTAAAAAATGATATGGTATATGAAAATCCACAGAAGGCTGACATATGGAAGAATAGATGCCTCCTTCAACAGCTATGCTTGTCATCATGTTAGGCATTAGCAGTGTCATGAAGGAGCAGTAGTTTAAATAATGAGCCTTGGTGGAGACTCCTATTAACTAAATTCACAGGGTCTAACACTGTATTAAATCAGAAAGCCAAGTTATTTATTAACTGCTAATGTGACTAAAACATATGTCTTTAGGCCAACAGATTTTTTCTTTAAAGCAAGCTAATTGGTAAAACAATTTATAATAAAAACCCTTCTTAGTAAATATATAATCAAATAAGGATTTTAAGCATACGCCTTGACTATTTAATGATAACAGATCAAGAAAGGCTGAAGCATTTGTCACCGTAATAGAATCGTCTTGTCAACTGAACTGCTAATCATAACTCATGGCACCGTCACTTTTGGATGGGACAATGCTTGAATGGTCAATGTTTGTACACTTCCACAGTAAAATTTTAACTAAATTTCTTTCAACTAATTTGAAAGTTTAATTCAGTATTACTTATAATTATCAGAGGCTAACAGGTTGTACTATTATAGCACTAATATATTTTACGTGTTTTGGTTGAATGTGTAGAGTTTCTCTTTTCTTCCTCATTACAACTGTAAATTTCTTTAAATCAAGAACCATGTCTTGTTCAGCTTTATATACTTATATGCACATAAGAGGAAATACCTAAAAGTTATAGATTCAAACCTTCAAACATTACTCATTTGATAACATAAGGAATGTTATCTAATCTTCCTAAGCTTATTTGTCCTCTATTCAATGAGTATAATAATGTCTATCTTATTGATAGATTTTGAGACTTACTGCACAATAGCAAATTGTAAATGATTATCACTGTGTCTGGAACATAAAAATTAAGATTTTGAATAAACATCTTGCCTATTCATCTACAGGTTTTCTAATAAATACATAGGGTTTGGAAAAAGCAAAAAAAAAAAATGGCAGTAGTATATTGGCTTGTATTTCTCATGTATCTTTCTAAAAAATCAAGGGGCATGGTTCTTAAGACAACTTTTGTTTGATTTGACCCAAATCAGGTAAGTAGGAAACAAAAAAGGAATAGGTGGAAAAAATAATCACAAGTCCACTGAATCATTATGAAATAGTGATGAGAAGCTTTAATGGTTTCTCTAGTATAAGATAAATAAATAGCTTACTGAGGTCTTACTGGTGAGACAGAAACACCTAAGAAGTCATGCTCTTGATCCTGAAAGTCTGAACTCCTAGTCAATGCATTTCTTATAACACAAAAAAGCAAAATTGACAGCAAGGCTATTGAGCAGACTGTCCAGTAAGAAACAATTTTTGGACCAAAAAAAAAAAAAAGATTTGTAAGTTCAATGAAGTATAATAAAGTTATATCTTCTACTGCCTTTTATTCCTAGAGATCACAATTTGCCATCTCTATTCAGTGTCAAATAGCATTAAAAAATAAATGGAAAATCTGCAAAGAAAAGAATGAGAATTTATTTTAGATCAAAAGTCAGAACTCTAATTTATTTACAGTCAGACCTGGTTAATCAAAATTACTTTGGTTCCTCCATCATTATTCAGATCAAAAATCTTTTAGATTTACAAGTCAATGGGAGACACATTCAGCAAGATTGGCTTACTAATTAAATCCTACAGAATTCTAAGTATGTGACTCAGCTAGGTATGGATTACTCAATTGTGATTAAATGTTCTACTTGGCTAAGTATTTATTTTCATAGTATAAACAACATGTTAGAGTCTAGCATGTAAAAACTTGAATGAATCAGGAGAATGTGATTGCCTAAGCCTATAAGAACTTGGAGGTTAGCAAGTAAGAAAGAGAGATTTTGGTACCAAATGTTGTTAGCCATACCATAACTTCCTGACTCTATTTTGACAACTGCCCACTGATTCTCATTTGGCTACTGTCAGAGACAGATTGGTATCCTATATGATCTAGAGTAGATAAACCCTTCCTCAGTACTCACTGGTGTTGCCTCTATCATTCTTGGTTTCTAAGAGTCAGAGTTTCCATATTATTTTTTCCTATGCAATTTGTCTTAAAATATCACTTTAAATTTTCTCCATAGATATGGCAGATTGATTTTTCATAATTAGTTTGCTCCTTGTTTTTCTTTCTGTTTCCCCCATCTTTACTATGAGAGTAGAACGCTGGTCCTCCTCCCTCCCTACTAGGGAAGCAAGTCCAATGACTCTCACCTGCTGCTGTCATTTTCATTCATTAATTCTCAGACAGATGGAGTGGCAATGATCTGTTTGCTTTAGCAAGTAAGAAGCAAGTGGGGCACCAGAAAGGACATTCACTTCATGAGGCAAAGAATCATATAAAAGAAAAGACTACTTAAAAACCAAAATCAGGGCGCCTGGGTGGCTCAGTTGGTTAAGCGACTGCCTTCGGCTCAGGTCATGATCCTGGAGTCCCGGGATCGAGTCCCACATCGGGCTCCCTGCTCAGCAGGGAGTCTGCTTCTCCCTCTGACCCTCCTCCCTCTCATGTTCTCTGTCTCTCATTCTCTCTCTCGCAAATAAATAAAATCTTAAAAAAAAAAAAAACCAAAATCAACACAAAAAAGCCTACATCATCATCTGTGAGTAATAATATCATTCTCTTCTAATTCTTAGGAACTTTAGTAGTCAATGATATAATTTGGAACACTATCAATTACTAACAATCAATAGACTTAAGATAATCTTTTAAAGAATACAAGCCTTTCTTCTTGGTCATTTACCATCCTGCCCCAACCTACATACGACTTTTAACATAGTTCCCCAGAATACTTTATCAAAGAAATACTTGTTACCTTTCCAATAAAATAGATTTTTCCTGGCACTCTTCTATATTCTCACTTTTGAAGAAAGTTCATACTTTGTGTCATTATTATTTTTCCCTGATATGCTTATGCCATCCAATTCCTCAGAAATTATGACTTTCTAGAAAGATACTTATGTGTCATTCAAGACAACTATCATGGATACTAAAGTTTCTTTAATATATGTGATACTAATATGTCAAGCCTAACCTGTAAACTCAGCTTTATTTTAAGGCATTGCTCTATCAAGTTGGGCTTTGTTCCCTTTGTTTATTTTTCTTCCTGTAATGCTGTTCAGCTCTAACAGTCACTGTACACGAAAGGAAAACCTGAAAAACTGAAGAGCATATGAGGTCACTCTTCCTCCTCACTTCCTTCAGAGCATTCTTGGTAAAGACAACTAAAAAGCTTTGTGGAATCCCAGGCTGACTGTGTTAAAAAGGATAGATGTCCTTCACAAATACATTCTTCAATATAATCAGCTAAATGATAAGAACATTTTATAGCACTGCTGAGGTTACCCACATTTTCACTTTCAAACCCAGATCTGCAAACTACCCTCCAGCAGACGATGCTATTGTTCGAAACAAACAAACCAACTTTACGTGTGCGTGGATAGGTTTCTCTATATTTGACACCTAGGCAGGAAACCTAGATTTCTAATTATATTATTCAACTGTCTGCACTTCATTAAATAACATATGTATTAAAATCAACATCCTTATGGCAGATTTTCTCTTTCTTCCAGAAGTGATTTGAAATGTAAAAAAGACAAAATAAGAATAATGTATGCTTTGTACAAAAGAATGAGAGGCTTATCCAGCCAGTATATAGTCTGAATTATTTATTTGGCGATAACATAACAGAAAAAGCAAGACATGGTTTCCAAAGGTTTCAGGGAGTCTTTAGGATCACACACATACCTGTGGCACATGATCCTTCAGACACTACAAGTATCTCGCTCTGCTGTTTGCAGGCAGCCTGCCGCAGGTAGCACTCATTCTGGTAGCTCTCCCCATTGGAGCCACACACAGGCACGTAGTCACTGTTGCACTGGGGGGGGGGGGGGCGGGCACAGAGATAGAAGCTTATGGTTAGTACTGGAGCCTGCATACCTTTGACACCTCAAACAGAAATAATCATTTACAAAAGAAAGCGGTTGTTTTCATTTTCAGCAATCTCCATTGTATCCATGAAAGTCTTTGACCTTGCAAGAGCATCATTCAAAGATACACAAAAGTAATGTCAAGTCAGCTAATCAGTCATTTGATTCAGATGGGGTAAAAAGAAAAAGCTTCTAAATTGATCAGGGTAATTCCAACAAAGTGATCTGGGCAACAATACTGAAAAGATACAGCAACAAAATGTATCAACATTATTTAATACTGTTTTTCAGATATACACCCATCTGGCTTGGTGGAAAAAATCAAAACATGCTATAATATTCAAGTTATTAAAAATAGGTAATGCCTATCTGTGTTTAGAATAGAAGTATACAGTTGAAATGCCAATGAAATCAGTTACTCCTTAGTATGTTTTTTTTTGTTTACTTTTAATCTTTACAAATTTCTAAATATTTGGATAAGACATTTGGATTACTAATTAATTTGTCATATATCTTTAGATATTGGCAGATATAGTGCAAGAAAAAACAACAGAATATGGAATACAGGGGGAAAATCAACAACTATTGAACTATATGTAAACTTTATTGATTATTGGAAAGTATGACTATTAATATATATTTCATAAAGAGAAAAGTTCATTTTTAAAACAGCCTCATTACATAAAAGTACACATTTTACAATGGAAATTAGGCAACCTACAAGGTATACTCATCATAATATAATCACACTCTAAGGCATTAGAGATACTTGGCTGTGTCCTATACCTGCTAATTACACTAGAGATGTGATTATCTCATGATTACTACTACTGATGTGTTTCATTGTTTAATTGTAACAAATGTAATAACCAAGATGATTATTTAAAAATATCCACCTATGCCAGAAACTAAGTAAAGCAAGTCATACACATGCATGTGAAAACACTTTTCTGTTTTCCAGTTCTTATCAAAATATTTGGATTTTTGATGGCTGTAAATTTATAACACATACAAAATAAACGAACGATCTAGTGAGATGGCTAGGAAAGTTTTAATATATATGATAATAAACCTAAAACTCTATCGTAAGTTAAATTCAACTCAAAGATATATGCCAAAAAAGGAACAAATTTCCAATAAGGTTATAATCTTATAATAAAAACCTGAAATTTATTTTTTTTACTCTATTTCCTTAGAATATCTGTACTTCCTCCTTTTCCATCAACCATTTAACTCTTGATCTTTGCCTTAATGTAACAATGGCTTAATCATCCTAGTTATTTATACATGAAATGGGATAAGTCAATGTTCTCTGAAATGAAAGTCTCATTTTATGAGTCTTTGTATCTGTTATTGAAAAAATGAAATATAGCTTAGTAACAGTGATATACTTTTCTTGCAATACTCATATTATGATCTCTATAATTGCTAAGACAATGATTTAGATGTTAAATCATATCTATTTAGAAATTACTTACATGTGATTAAAATGATTTAAATATTTTAAATATGACATATTTTAGAAATCTTCTTTATTTCTACAATTTCTAATCTAGTTATTCTGGAAGCCCTCTATGCAGTATTTCGTTTTCACAGTTACACAACTGGCTCCCAGACTCAGTCTATCTATGTGACTATATTTTAAAACTGTTTGGATTAGAACCTTTTACTAATGAGGATCTTTAACTCAACAGGCATTCATTTCTGATCAGGTGATACCTGTATAAAGGCTGCCTTCCACAAGATTTCTGAAGAGATATGTATTTTTTAACTTACATCTGAGAATTGACCTACCATAGGACCCCAAATCATTATCACTACTGAAGAAAAAAGGCAATGGCAGAATGTCAGTGAGGAGTCGAATTCTCCAGTGAACAGCACAGAGGTAACACCAACTAAATGGGGCTGGTGCTTATGTCAGAACCATAGCCTGAGAGGCAGGTGGATGGACATGTGCTTGATAAATGTGCTGTGTTCTGGACCAGGGAGGATTTATGAGGACCCACTAACACGAAAATGGTATCTGAGCTAATGGAGGAGAGATCAGAAAGAAATGAACAACTGGTAACATATAATAGTCATATTCAGTAGACTTGCTGACACTTTTAGTAGGCAGAAGAGAGTCAAAATCAGTGTGATGGCTGGACTAGTTAGCTTCTCATGTTTGGGTCCTAGGATTGTTGTCTTTGGCTACCTTTTAATCTCCATCTTCAAACCTGCCTATAATAGTTTGTAGATTATTTGGGTCCACATTTTCTTCTCTCCAATCCCTGGAACCTCTCTATTTATCTTTCTTATCTACTTCTGCAGAATACTCAGATGTAGTCAGTGGACGGGGGTGAAGGGTGGGAAGTATTTATTATCTCTGTCAAGTGCTAGTACACAATGCTGATATGCATCTTAAAATATGGAATAAACTGATAAAGCACTCATATGCCACTTCTGAGGGATGCAGTAAGCCAAATGTGAACAGTGCGAAAAACAGAGCTGCCAAGTTCCATGCACAAGCCAAAAGGGAGATTTGTATGGAGCTGAAAAGAGCTTAACTGTAGATTATCAGCACGATGTTTTTGGCCTTTAGTACCATGACTTGCACTCATTAGTATGAATAATACGAGGAGGAAGCATACTTTAAATCATTATGGCTCAGGAACAGGAGTCTGGTCCTAGTTTCACCGATTTCTCTCATTGCTCTTGTGTACATCACTCAACTACTAAATATTTAACAAGTTTATAGCTCAATTTCCCCAACTGAAATGGTTAACAAGGGTATTTGGGAGGATTAACAGAGTCATGTTTTTAAAATACTTTGGAATATTCATCTATAAAAAGAAATGTAAATTATTTGTCTCATGATAAGCATTTTTAAATATAGTTGATGCACCGTCTAACACTGACACCAAATGCACATATTTAAATTAGAGAAATAAAGGAAAACAGAATAACCCTGCTCATAAAAATAAGCTAAGTACTATGTTAAAATACGCCAAATTATTGGAAATAGTTTTTAGTGGTAATCATGATACTGCTCAGTTTCAGACGAAGGGACAGATTCAGATGTTAAGTGACTTGCTAAAGGCCACCTAGTTGGCTGGTAAGAGAAAAAACAAGACTCAGGCCCAGATGGTTAGACCCATAAATGTATGTGTTGTACAAACTTCCTCTCAGGGGAAAAGTGATTATATTTTCTTAAGATGTTATAAAAATCCGAAGTTTATTTTCCAAATATGTGTTTTTCAGTGGAATGATTTTGCTCCAGTGTCCACATTGCTTAAGAAAGTAGCTACATATCACACTCATGGATTCAATGACTTGACACTCTAGAATATATGGAATTCATTTTACTACAAATGAACAAAAAATGTATGTGAGAAGTTTTTCCATATGATTTATTGCTTGTTTGGTTAATAAAGATTTCTTTCAGCTGAGATTTCAGCATCTAGAAGCCATGTATAACTTCTTTTTTATAGATTGTCAGCACCTTCCATACAGTCTGGCATGTAGAAGGTACTCCACAGATGTTAAGTGAATTCTTGTTATATTCCCAGTTGTCAAAGGCTTAAGAATAATGGCTTAGGATATGGTATGTTTCTCTTCCAAAAAAGAAAAAGATAAAAAACCTGCACGTGTCCCAATCCTTTGATCATTCCATAAGTAACTTTTTCTTCTCTGTAACCACATTTCTTTAAATGAAAGAAAATATGACTTTAAGAGTAGGCAAGCCTGCGGCTATGGTGAAAGTGACTCTGTGTGACTTCTCAGGCTAGGTCATTAAAGGATACAGCTTCTATCTGGCTCTTTCTCTCTTTCTGGATGCTTGCCCTTGACACCCAGCCATTGTGGTATGAGGAAGCTCAAAGTAGCACATATGGAGAGATCCACATTAAGGACCAAGGTGTGCAGCTGACATATGAGTGGGAGCCCTGAGAAGAGTACAGGACCAAGCCTTTGAGTTATCTCCCTCCCTCAGTTAATGTCAAGGGAAGGAGAGATGAGATGTTTCCATTAAGCCCTGTCCAATTGTAGATTCATTAGCAAAGGAAATGTTCATTATTTTTGAGCCACTAAGTTCTGGGCAATTTATTATGCAGTCCTAGTAAGTGGAACAATTGTACATCTAAAGCATGCTTATTAAATGCAAATATTGAGTATTTGAAATAAATAATATCTAAAAAACAGAAGGCTTCATCATATTTTTAAATTACAAACTGATATTTGGTCATTGTATGACCAATGCTATCTATCAATAACTACATATGCACACTCCTTCCTTCCTTCCTTCCTTCCTTCCTTCCTTCCTTCTTTCTTTCATTCATCCATCCATCCATCCACCCATCCATCTAATTGTCTCTAAATTTTTCTCTCCACAACTGATTTATCGGATTGACCAGAATGCCATCTGATAGATAGGAACCAGGTTCTGCCATTTCTGGAACTCACATCATCACCCAAAAATCAGTTGTACTACCTTTGATATTGAATTGTCTACAATAACTTGGTATTGTTGTTGCTGTTACTGATATTTTCATTTGCATGTATAATGTTTTGGGAGAAAATTAGACTTGGTTTCAAAGGACCTAGGTTCTTACTTTAAGATCACCACTTAATGATTGTTATTTATATTTCTGGGCCTTAATTTCCTCATCTGTAAAAGGAGGAGAAAATAATTACCTCACTTGGCTGTAATTAATAAAGAGGAGAATATGTTTATTTTCAATCATCTAAGAGAAGTGAAGGCAAATATATGTTTATTTTAGTGCTCCAAGTTGGAAAACTATAGATCACATACACACACTTCTCTTTGAAATTTATCTCTCAGCTAGAATGACCATAGTTTGCATCCTAATTTGAATGAAAGAATTTGTGATTGTATCTGTAAAAACAGGAGAAACAGAGAGTAGACGACCTCAGCTAGTTTAGAATAGTATGTAGGAAAATAGATTATCAGGACATCTCCCTTTTCATCAGAAACTGAGGGGGGGGGGGAAACCCTCAAATTCATTGTAATGTATTGGAAAGGACTGAATCAAGATAGTTTTAGCCTAAAATATCCTATTATTCTTTGCACAACTTGCACATTTTCTTTGATCTTCAACTTAATCCAGCCACTCTATATTCTTGCTATGTGTAGAGTTTAAATTTTCCATGAAGGAAATGTTTATTTTCTCTTGACAGACGTCTGACAACTATCACAAAGCACAAGCTAATGGCAGTAGTAACCTCGCAGCAAATTTAAATGCTACAGGTATTAGGAAAAAAAAAAAATACATTTTAGTTCCTTATTCAAACTTGCATTCATTGCCCACTCCCTGACCTACTCCACTCAAAAAGTATTTAAATTAGTGACAAATGTAACTGGCTGGCCAAAGCACGAAAAACACAAATATTTTTGTTGATAAAAGTTTTACCAAAATCCTTTGTGGAACCTGAAAACTGAACACAATTTCTTAAATAAGAAAACCATACATCCCTTTTAGTAGCATGCATCGATTTAGATTTTGTGAACTCCATTATTTTTCTCTTGTTGAAATCTTGTTAGAATTATGGCTTTCCATTTGAGGAACATTCTTTTTGGTTCATTTTGTACTGTTTATGAATTCACTTCTTATGTCTACCCTTGGTTATGAAAGCAAGACAAATTTATGGGAATCACAAACTGAAAGGGGGGAAAATCCACAAGATCCTTTGGGCCTTTAATTAATGATTTATCCCCCTGTATTTTCTCTTTAGTTAACATTTGGGGAAAGTATGAATTGGAGAGTTTTCATGCTCCATCTCTCCCATGTAGTTCATTGAAAGAACATAATTACATTGTTCAGCATGGCTGGAGACCTTAGAGGTTGGTGTCACATGCATATTAAGTAGGCACAAATATGTTTTTTAACACTATAGTATGGTCTGAAGGAGTGTAGCATGGTCACACCAATACTCACCCACCAGCAGGTGGTGCACTTTGCAGTCGTTTTATTGCTTTTCTTAGAAAGAATAATGTCCAAGCAACTTTGAGCTTATCTACAAACAATTCAAACTATATTTAAATATGAATTCCCTTATCTCTCTCACTGGGAGGTTGAATTCAATTTAAAATATTCAGTTTCATCAACAATTCTAAATACTACATACTATAACAGTTGTTTAGACCTGAATTTGAGTTTATGTTTTCATTTGTTCTGTACCTTTTTTCTTTTTCTTTCTTTCTTTTTTCTTTTTTTAGTTTTGCTTACAATCTTAGAAAAGTTTTCCTTGATCCCACTAATATAGTTGTTTATGAACATATTTCCTGGTTGAACCCTGTGTTAGATTTCATGTGTATTTGAAAAATCCAACAACACTTAAAGGTGAATATAAGACATTAGTACAACACCTATGATAGTTGAAGGTATGTATGCTTGTATAAACATTTTGAGAGGAAAGAAGGTTTATAATTTACACGGTATAAAGCATTTGTTAGATGATGACTATAATAATGACATGAAGAGTTCTATCTTCGAGAAATACTCATAACCTAGTTTTGATGATGTCCCTTTCTTTTAAAAAAAATTAATTTTTATTTATTTTTCAAACATGTGGTAAAGTACATTTTTCCAACGTTTATGAAATAACTTGCAGCTATTTGCGCTCTCTTGGATTCCTGGGAGATTCAGCTGTAATTGAATGTGGTACCCATGAAAAGTTGATATATATATTAATAAGTTCCATGATTTCAAAAACTAGCACAGTAGTTTTGAAGTCCCGTTAATAAGGAGTTTATTTAAATACATAACCATTTTGCCCGGAGAGTAAAACTCAAAGCCATTAAAACAGAGCAATATGATCAAAAAATGATAGCCCCAATAAAAAAGAACAAAAGTTCGAATCCATACTTCCTATCCATTGATTATTTTGGCTATTAACCCCAGCAGTTGATTTATAAAATGCATGCTAGATGGGACACATAAACATAATTTACCTCGGACACACCAACAGAACAACCTGAAGCTTTCTACCTCCAGTGGCATTTATAACTCTGGCATACACATTTCTCCAAAAAGCTATGCCTTTTTGACATCCGTTGGCTCTCCTGGTAGTACAGCGCTTTTGTGTGGTGTGAGATTTCCTCTTAGCTTGCATAGCTATAAATTGCCAAAGGAGATCCCTCCTTTGTAGTCTCATTAATGAATAAGAAGATACAAAAATCAGACTTCTTACCTTGAACTGACAGACGCAAGTCACAGTGTCTCCAATTCTTAAACATTCCCCATCAAATTTACAGGTGTTGGTGTCACAGAGGAAGAGATCATTTTCTCTGTCATCATAACCTCAAATTTAAAGAGAATACTCCAGTCATTAAAAAATGTTATAGACTTTAGCAAAAAAAAAAAAAAAAAAGCACTATCTTGAAGCTTTAAAAGAATTGCTCTAAATTTTAATTCTAATAACCACAGCTGTACTGCGAGGTCATTCTCTACTGATCACCTCCAAAATCTAGTTAAGTGATCAATATTCATTTCTTTTTTTCACAATTCCTTTCTAGTCAATTCTCTTTTAATATTCTTTTTTGATATTGCTATTTTATTTTAACCAAGGTTAATACTGGCAGCAGTGAATGAAGGTTTAACACTTGCTTCCTAGCTTCCTTAATTTTTTCTTATTAAGTAGACTATAGTTTATGACCCCCAAACTCCACATTTTAGAAAAGAGCTGGTGATAGTCTCTGAGTGTCATTTTACCATTTCTCCATTCTTAATCATTCTTTTGCTTTAAGATCTGGAACAACCCCTTATTTGGAATGTCTCCAGACAAAGAAGAAACAAAGCCCCAATAATAAAGATAAACAGGCACAGTGTTTTCTGTGATGGTCTGTCTGGCTTAAATGAAGATTGATCACCTCTAAGTTAACAGGGGTGTAGGGGTGTGCCAGGTTCTTGAAAATCTGCTTGGAAAACAAGTTTATTCTTCTTAGTTTCTGCAGATCTCCTTAAGATACCTGGCTAATAATAAATTTCTTAATTGCCAACCTCAATTTCAAATTTAAGTTAGTTATTTCCTAAAACAATACTATACTTGGGATGAAGCAAACCAGTCATGTTGGACTACAAAGCTGTGACCATTTCAAACAAGTGATTTTTGCAGGTTGTTTAATATATCTATGATAAGGCACCTAAAAAGTAATTAGACACCTGCAAAGTGGAACTTAGCTTTTCAAAAATAACATATATGCACCCATGAACCACGAATAAGTTAAAGTAAACATGTTAAATTTTATAAAAATACCAAATTTAGAAATTTCCAAAAACAGAACAAAGGCAATCTATTGACCCAAATCTAATAGGGTTGCAAATCTCAATCTGTCTTTAAAAAGCACAAGCTACAATGATGCATAATAATTTTCCTCATGCAATTTACATCAGTAACAACCTAGAACTACATATTCTTTCATCCTATGAGTTACAGTTGGTCATTCCCACCTCTCCAAAGTTACATACACTTCAGCTTACATACATCCCTGGAAGCCACTTTATTCAGAGCCAGATTTAACTACAGCAGAATTATATTTACAGAAGATGAAAAATTACATGCACACTTGCTAAAACTAGAACAGACCAGACCTAGGGGACAATACCCAGGCATGTTAATGCAATTTAAAATGCCAATGAAATCACACCAGAATCCCGCCAGGGTATACTATGGGCTGTCATACTGAAATGCGAAGCCAGCTCCGAGTACAGCAACTCCCGTCCTCGGGCCCTATTTAATTAGGAGGCTTCAGCAGAGCAAAGTCTGCCAAGCTCTCGCTTTCAGACTCTGAAGGGACCCAGCGAGCAAGAAGAGCGCCTGACCCATTCCAAGGAAGCCTGCCCAGAAATGGAGTCAGCGTCCACCCGGGTCGGTTCCGCCCGCCTGCGCATAAGCCTGCCTGGCTCAGTTATGCCCACCCAGGCCTGGGAGACCGACGAATGAATCTTTTCTCAACTTCCCTTCACCATCAAGGAGCTTAGGGAGGCAAGAGAGAAGCATCTCTGGGCTGCAAAAACAACGTCTTTTGCAGCCAAGTAGACTAGGAGGATGTGAGAGAGAGGAAGAGAGGGAGGGAGGGAGAGAGGGAGGAATGAGGGAGGGAGGGAGAGAGAGAATGAATCTCTTGAAACCTAAGCTCCTTCGGAATCCGTGTGACCTGGTCTTGAAAGCGAGACCGGGGCACCTCATGGCACTTTTGCCAGGAATCAGTGTTTCCTCTACAGTCATTATTTGATTTATTGCTTTCTCGCTTGTTCTTTCTCATAAAGTTATTTCTCGCTCGTTTTAGCCAGACTTTTTTCTTTAATGATGCGAAAGGTTCCGTTTTAGTCTTTCCCCCAAGGACTGGTGCTCTTTTCGATGGATCCACAAAACCATCCCGTTTAGTATTTCTTAACATACCCGCAGTTCTAAGTGCAAGGATGCGAAGGTCCCTACACCTGCACTTTCTGCCCACCCCAGACCCCCTCGGCCCCCAGCTTCCTTAGCGGCCTGGAATGGTTCCCTGTGCTCCTCTGGGTGGAGGTCGATAGTCTCGGAGGTCTGGGGCAGTAGGAAGCGAGGGGCCGAGGAGACGCACTAAGGTAGGCTGGTCTGTGCTGGAAACACGTTTCCCCCGCGGGACTAAAGGGGTCGGCGGCTGCTGTTCTGGACTTACCGGAGCAGTTCCAGCCGGTGGGCGTTTGGCAGTCACTTAAGGAGGTAGGGAAAGCCGCGAGCTTCACCGGGCGGGCTACGATGAGTAGCATCACCGGCAGCAGCAGCAGCCAGCAAAAGCCCTCGCAAAGTGTCCAGCTGCTGCACTGCCGCGGGGACTCCCACAGCACCATGACTAGTTCGCGCAACTCTGCAGTAGCAAACGGCTTCCGAAGAACACGCGATCGCGGGGGCCGGGCAGCGGGCTACTGAGCATCCCGCGGACGGCGGCAGCACGGGCGGCGGCGGTGGCAGTGGCACCCGACAGGGAAGCAGCGGCCAAACCCGCGCATGGTCTCCAGAGTTTCAGAAACATCCAGCGACCCGGCCCAGCCCCGGGAGCGAGAGGGTCGTCCGCTGAGAAGCCGCGCCGGAGACTCGGGAGGCTGCTGCCATAGGAGGGGGCTCTGGGCAGCCAGGGGGTCACGAGGAACCCGGAGTCCAGAGGGCAGAGGAGAGGAGTCCAAGGAGGCTGGCTGGAAGGAGAGTCAAAGCGCCCCACAGCCCAGCAGCCGCCTCTCGCGCTCTGCCGCCCGCATCCCTCTGGCGTTTGGGAAGCAGCAGGTCCTTAGCCCGCCCGAGATCACGTGGGAAGAGGCACTCGGGCGCTGATTGGCGGAGCGGGATGCAGGTCCCGGGAGGGAGGGGTCGGCGAGGAGGTGCAAGGAGGAGGCGACGGCGGATGCCACAGATGGGCTAGCTCGCCAGGCGCTGGCCCGTGTGGGGCTGCGCGGGGATGGCTCAGGGGAGAAGCGCGGGCTTCGGAGTGGGCGACTCCCACACCTTTATATACCACCTGTCCTTTCACTCTCCGCCCCAGGACGCCCCCTACCGAGCCCTGGGTCCGGTCTAGGGCCCCCGATCTAGCTCCCCTCTTCAGTGCGTGACCCCGGGCCTCGAGTACCCGCCGCGGCTGGGTGGCGTCTCTCCGAGCTGGAGCTGGTGAGGGCGGAGGTGGAGGAGAAGCGGTAGCAGCAGGGCTGAGAGGGGAGAGCGGGCCCAGAGAGGGTGTCCTGCTGGAACCCGGGGCTCCTGCGTGCCGGACACGCCGCCTGTAACCGGATTCAAGCTGGGAATATCGCGGCCAGAGCCCAGGGACCTTTCTTGAGGGAGGTGCAGAGACCGGGAGAGGGTGAGAGGCGGTGGTGTGAGAAGAGCTCTGGCCGGCCTGGAAGCAGCCCCGGTTCCCACAGGAACCTGCGACCCTGAGGCTGCTCGCCTAGCTGACTCAGCCAGCCTTCCAGGCTCTCTTCTCTTCCTTCCTCCGTCTCTCTCTCTCTCTGCTCCCCTCCCTGGCCCCCTGCAGCTCCGACCCTGCCTGAGGAGCCGAGGGTTTGGAGCCTTCTCCTCATCACACGCTCCTCTCCAGCCGGGAACCTATTAGTGTGGCTGCCTGGGAGGTGCGGGTAAATGTGTTTCGGAGGTCAGATTTGGTCCGCACAAGTGGTCCGAGAGAGGCAGGGAGGGCTCCTCGGCATCAGCAACGGGTGGGTAGCCGGCGCATCCTCCAGGAAGCGGCTTCCGAGAAGAGCGGCTCACTTTGGCGGCGCGGTGGCGGCCCTGGGCGCTTTAGCGGATCTCTCTGCCGGATCTCCGGTGGCCTGGGGAGGCGAGAAGGTCTAACTCCACAGGAGTGTGTCGCTCAGTGCCCTTCGTTCTTTCGCTCCTGCCGGCGCTGAGCAAAGGCGTAGCGGGACCCGCCTTCCGCCTGCTGCATTCTTCACGCAGTTAGACACTCGTTAGCCTAATGGTATTTCAGTCGCTAGTAACTGGTCCAAGAGCTTCCCGGGACACGGATGGAGAGGAGCATCTTTCTGTAGTGACCCGGGTCGTTTTTGCGGTCACAGTGTTTTGGATGACCTACAAGGAAGAATTTTCTTTTCTGTGTGATTGCTCAGTGATTCAAGATTTTTTTTTCTCCCTTTTTTCCCCCAGCACCCTCCTTCTAAATCTCTTTCCCTCCTTCTTGCCTTTCTTTCCTCTTCCTCCCTCCTTCCCTCTTACCTCCCTTCCATCCTTCCTTCCTCTCTCCCACCCTCCTTCTCCTTCCTTCCTTCCTTCTTTCTTCCTAACTCCCTCCCTTCCTCTTTTTCTCTCTCCCCCTCTCTTTTCCTTCCTTCCTCCCTCCCTTGCTTTCTTACACCCTTCCTTCCATTTTCTTTCCTTTTCTTTTTTTTCTTTCCTTTTCTTTCTTTCTCTATTTCAAGAGCTCTCACCTCTGTTTCTCTCTTTTTAAATCTCATGTTTCCTTCTGGTCCCCCGAATTTAGAAAAGCATATTTGATGGCACCTCACAGGCAATTAGCGTCCATCTCCAATCACTTAAAAGAGGCACCAGTACACTTTGAAATCAGGGACTATCTATCTTTCGCAGGCACCACCAGAAAAACAAATTGTGCCCGAGCTATCCTTTTAAGTACTTTAACCTCTAACCTCCTCCCACTTCCTTGCTTTTTAACTTCTCCTTTGAGAGATGTGATCGTGCAGCACCTCAGAGCCTCAAAGAAATCTCATCTTTTTTCCTGTGTGAAACCCATTCCTTTATCTTACATCTCTGCCTCCGCCCCAAGATTACCCCCCAACCCTCGCCCACGGCCAGATTTCTGAACCTCAGTGTCTCTCACTCCCGGCAATTAAGCAGCAGATCCCAGCATTCTAGTCGGTGGCATCTCGCTCCTCACCAACAAAGACTCCATTAAAACAGATCAATTAGACCAGACGTTGGAGGCATCAGAAAATCGGCTTCTAGACAGCGCAGCTAAATTCTTTAAGGAAACGGAATGCCTGTTAGATAGAGCTGCCAGCCGATATTGCAAAAACAAGGAATCAGAGATGTCTTTCGCTGCACCCTTTCAGCAGAAGCGGCAACATAAATATACGCTTAATGTAGATCTAGATTTAAGAACTCCCAGTTCAGAGTGAGAACATGTCATTTTCCATAGCAAGGCTGGTGTGGTAATTAATCAGGCTTATGAAAATAAGTCATGCTTAAAACTAAAGGCAAAGTCCTTAAAAGTGTTTACCAGTAATTATGATAATGAGACAGGACCTGCTAGGATTTCAACACTTGGCTATATAAGTAGAATTTTACAGAACCTCTTAGCAGAGTAGTACTGTTATTGAATTCTCTGCTAAGTAAGTTTTTGTCATGCTTTCTAATAATATGTACTCTTCCTAAGACATTTTGCCCAAAGTAACTTAAAACTCCAAAGGAGTTAATTACTGGTTGTGACTGGTTAACAAATGCAGTTACTTCCACAGAGGTTCTTTAAATTATTAAACAGTTTCAAGCAAAGCCTTTCCAAGAGGAATGCTGTGATTTTGTTCAGCTTGCTTTGTACTTAGTGTTACAGTGCCACCAAGAAACAAATTCTGAAACTGGCAAGCACCACCAAGTGGCAGAAGAACATCACTCACTGAACAGAGCGCAGTATCATTGAACATGTAAATAAAAATATATACATTATTTAACCTCATTATTAGTACCACAGAAATAGACAGGAATTACATTTTATGACAATGAAGATTGGATTAGTGATTGGATGAGTGCTTGAACTTTTCCCCCAACAGGGTCAAATCAGTTTACTTATTAGAACTGAATTTAAAACTAGGTCTACAAATTGCACTTTGCATTGTGCATCATATGAATACTAGTTATACAATCCAATTGTGTCATGCCTTTGCAAAATTTCTTATTTTAAAAGAGTACAGGATATTTGCTTTCAATATTCCTGAGTTAAAACAGCTTATTTGTGGTATACACATTCTAGAATCGACTCAGAGGGTATAGAGTTAAGTTGTCATATTTTTAGTAGAAACAGCACAGAAATTCTTTCCATAGAACTTTTCAAAAACATTTTTTTCCCTCTACGTGGAAAAGGCATTGTTAAGAATTGTGAGATTACTCAGAGCTTTAATAGGGGTGCAGTTGGGGGAAGGGAGAAAAAATTATTCTAGAACAAGAATAATTTAAGATAAATAAATGAATAAATTAAATTATTCTAGAACAAGAATAATTTAAGATAAATAAATAAACCTGGAGAAAATAAGACACTGCCAATCAGAACTCTATCCTCTTTCTGATCTCTACTACTTTCTGATATTTCAATAATGGTAAGCTATATAGTATGCTTCTTAAGGGTCAAACATTGTGTCATGCAGGGGGAAACACATTTTTAATCCCCACAAAACCCTTATGAAACAAAGAATTCCTTATCCCCATTTTATAGAAAAGACATATAGCTTTTAAAGCATCAAGGGACTTGCCCAATGTGACAAATCTAGTCGGTGGCACAGCTGGGACTCAGCACAGTTTTGTCTGATGTCAGAGCCCAAAACCTACATCATCATTTTCTGCTGTATGACTACCTCTTAGCCTCTGAGAAAGGAAACTAACTGGAATATATTCATTCTGTCCATGCAGTCTCTTTGCCTTTTCTACGGAGTACCAGTAAGACCTAAATATTAAATCTCAACCATAAGCAATGAGGTCCAGTGGTTTCCATACTTGCAATTCTTATGAATTAATTCATATGAATTATTTAAGAATCTTTTTAAAAGATGGACAGATTCTAGGTCTCAACAGCAGGGATGCTAATTCAGAAAGTTTGGGGTTGGACCATGGAATCTGTATTTTGATATTCACCCTTGTTTAAGAAGTAAGGTACTACTCTACCTATATGACAAATGAAAGGATACCTGGATTCTTGCCCAGCTGTCACAGGACTTTTGGCAGAGAAGTTTCTAAGACAAGATAAGGTTTTATACTAAAAAACAAACAAACAAAAATGGTGGGGGGGGGATGCCTGGCTGGCTCAGTCAGTAGAGCATGCTACTCTTAATCTTCAGGTCATGAGTTCATGTGTTTGAGCACCACATTGGGTGTACGGATTACTTAAAAATTAAAAAAAAAAAAGATAAAGGCTTATACTCAGTGTGTAGATGAGCTGTTATACACATCCATGTCTATATCTACCATTAAGTATTGAATTTCTCTAGCATATCTTTACCAAATATGTAGTAAGCTTCTGTTATGTCTGACTTACTAGCTTTGTGACCATGGACAGTTTCCTCATTTGTAAAATATAGGTAAAAGTAATATCTACCTCCAAGGGTTCTTCTGAAGATTAAGGGATATATATGATTTAATGATAATGGCCTTAGGGTGAATCCCTATGAATGAATGAATACCTAAATATGTATACCTGTAGTCAGCTATATATTTCTATATAATAATCATATAAATATATAATCAAAAATAATTGAGTATATACAAGTTATATGTGTGTGACATTACAGTGCACAATATGTTGATTACTAATAATGAACTACAGTATCATTTTCATATCTAATCCCAAACCTTAATATTTTATCTCTTAATTTCTAGCCTACATAAGATATGTAGACTCAAATAATTATTTCATCAGCTTTCATTTATAATTTATTAATATAAAAATACATATTATATTATCAGTAACAAATATATTGGTATATCAAGTGTTTAATTTGTAGATCAAATGCTATTGATAATGTTTCCAAGAAGTCATCTTCATTTCAGGTTGATTTTTTTTTTTAACTGAAAGTAAATTTGCTGTTTTTCCACCCTTCGCTGTAATTATTTAATGATGCATAAATAACGAGCCATGATTTAAAGAAATCATTTTATAATGTAAGTTCCTATGCCTTATTGATTCCTGTGCCTTTAATTATTTCTGATAGTTTATGTGTAGATTTATAATTTCAGTGCTAGAGAAATAGTTTATTTCCTCTTAAGGCAATGGGCCCCAGTCATGACTGTACATTGTAATCACCTGGGGGATTAAAAAAACACTGATGCGGAGTCTTTACTCCAAGGCTTTGAATCTCTGGAGGTGAGGTGGAGGCACTGGATTTTTAAAAGTTTCATGATGACTGTAATGCACAGCTTTGGTTGATAGCCACTGCCATGGGGGAAGTAAATGAGTGGGTATTTCCTCATTATCCAAAGATCCAAGTTTCAGCAAGTAAAAGGGTAATTGTTTTTCACTTAAAACTTTAAAATAAACATTTCACAAAAGATGTTGTCTGATTAAGATATTTAACCAAAGTAATATGCAGCAGTTAACGTTTGCTGCAAGCTTGCCAATAGTTTGAAAAAAAAAACAACTATTGTTTTTGAAAAGCTACATATAAAAAGCAGTGGGCATCTCAATACAATGTGGTGTCTTTTTATTTACAAATTCAGACAGTTCCCTATCGCTATTTAACTTAATCATAGCCTTATCTTAGAGCTTAAGACTTTTCTTCAAATCATGATGAAACTTTATTTTTTTGCAGTTAGAACCAGAAGTTTGAAGCAATTTGGAATGAAACTGCTTTTCAAGTCCCTCTTTGTTTTAATTTAGTGGGGCTTTTGGTTTTTGTTTGTTTGTTTTTTGGTTTGGGTTTTGTTTTGTTTGCTTTTTGCCCAACTTACTTGTCAGTGGCAGACTAGGTCTCTTAGGAACTAACATTCTCAACTATTTTGACACTTCTTTTACCCAAGTGTTTCTTCCTCCTGTCCCTCACTCCCCCAAAAAGAGGAAAAAGACAAACTGAAGAGGCTTCTCTCATAAAATAAATTTGGGAAACGCTTCATAGGAACTCTACTTAACTTCACAATGCACATTTGCATATTAAGGGCTCTGAGGAGCCCTGCAGTAAAATCAAACCAAAACAGCATCAGATAAAACTAAACACCTATTTAACTTTATTGAACTCAGGTTTTCCAATATTATTTGATCATGGAATCCCTTTTAGCAAGAGAGCACTGCAATAAACTATGGCAATGGATTTCATTTATTACACCATTAGTAACAATAGTTTAAAGGAATGAGGCTTTAAAAAAAGTTGTGTCCACATGCTAGAGAAGGCTGGTCATTTCCTCTGACTTCTGTTTCACAGAAACAGCAGAAAGCCAGCTCACAGTCGGGTAAATATTCTGCAACTCTTATCATCTGATACAACTTGGCCTGTCATTATGAACATCATAAACATTTACAACCTTTAATTTTTTTCCGCAGTTTTATCTTACAGAGCAGTGATTGTAACACAGGATCGGATACAGATCGTGTCTAATAACACTATTTTCTGAAAAGCTGTATTTTACACTGTTGAACACGCTAAAAGTGTTTAAATAGAAAATTCCGCAAGATTTTAAAGTGAGTTTAAATTGACTTCTTTACACTTCTATACTTACCTCTTTGCTTTGCAGCATAAATCTGGACACTTAGCCACTCACTGGCTATTATTAGAGCTTCTGATATAATGGGAAAGCAAGGCTATATGGCAGGGCAACAGTGCATGCCTGAGTTGGTATCCTTGCCCTGACACAAGCTGGGTATTCATGGGCAAGATACTTAGCTTCTCTGAGTCTCAGTTTTCTCTCGTCCAGAGTTATTGTTATTACTTGAGTATCAAGAAAGTTAGCCTGGTGTAAGAAAATGGAGAATCAGGTGTGGGGCTCTGGAGAAGAAAGAAGGCAAGTTACAGGAAGGACTAAAGTCTATAAATAGAAAGCCATCCAGAGAGTTAAGGTGGACATTCATTTCATCTTTCTGGGGCAGTAGCATCTTTTTTTTCTTTTTTTTTAACTTCGCTATTTCCATTATTCTTTTTCCTATAGTTTTCTCTGCAATCCGAACGTCCCCATCTCACATATGTGTTTATAAATTGCATTTAGCTGCATTAGATGTCTGCTGAACATTATCTATGTATCATTGTGATATTGTAAATATTTTAAATTTTAGTACATCTGATAATGGAGAAGGGATGTTTCCATGGCAAATTATTTAAATTATTTAACAACTATAAAACTAGTTTATTTTTTAGTTTATATAAGTTCTCCCATTTTTTCTTTCTTTCTTTCTTCTTTCTTCTTTTTTTTTAGTTGTTGTCAATAAGGAATTTACTTGTTTAAAAAAAAAATCCAAATGCTGGTATTGTCCAGAAAAATTTAACAGGTTTATTTATAATTGTTATAAAGTGGAACTGCTGAGACTTGTTCACTGGAACATTTTGACTTGCATTAATGCTTTATGTCCCCACATTTATATTAAAAATTCACACACAAATGAAAATGGAAAAACTGCCAAGACCTGATTTCTGTCCCCTATTTTTCCGCTTGCAATAATATATTTAGGTACTTTTTGATCCCATGGTGGGGAAAAATACCTGACGTTCAAAACTACCAATAACAGGAAGAAAAGAAATTTTGTTTAAAGAATGAAATATGTTCCATCATGTGTGTTTCGTACACACATTCTCCACCTATGGGGTGTGCTAGCTAGATGTCTTTGGCATAACTGTTACACATTTGACACAGATTGCACACAGGCTGGTATCTTCGGAAAAAAGCCCACCAGATAGGCCTCACTTGCTTCCTGCAAAGCACCAACAGCTGCACTCCGGAAGCTCAGATCTGTTTGAAGTCATAAGCAATTTCTCGCACCAGACTCTGGAAAGGAAGTTAGCGAATCAGAAGTCCAGTCACCTTTTGATAAGGTCTACTTTCACGGAGGTTGCCACAGGACCATGCTTTAACTATGAGGTTTCTCCACTAGTCCAATAGAGGGCGCACTCTTGCGAGCGCGTTTTGTAGCTAGTTGCTTCCTGGGTGCTTTAAGCACTGGTGGATTTGTGGGCAGTTTTGGCCTTGTAGGAGCCATGTAACTAAGAGCTACTTAGTCCCCTTCTCCTTAGGCGGGAGCCTGGTGAGCTAGAGGCGGCGCTGGGGTTAGAGGAGAGCGACCTTCCCTATTTACTTTTTATAAATCCTGACTTTCATATGTAAGATTTACTTTCCATGCACAATAATTAGTCAAATAACATTGAATTTCAAAGATCTTTAATTTCAGCTCAGGGACATCATTCTTTGTCTATGTATATTCTAAGGATGTAGCAAAATGCTTTATACATAGTTGGCAATCAACAGATGACACTAAATTAAGTTAAAATGCTAAAGCTAAGCACATTAATCAACACACTCCAGAAAGAGTGGACCTATTTACACTTTTACCAGAAAAGATAGTGAAATCCCTTTGGAATAACCTGGGAGTTCTTAGGAAACTTCTTTTAAAAGGCAAGACTTGGGGCGCCTGGGTGGCTCAGTTGGTTAAGCGACTGCCTTTGGCTCAGGTCATGATCCTGGAGTTCCGGGATCGAGTCCCGCATCGGGCTCCCTGCTCAGCAGGGAGTCTGCTTCTCCCTCTGACCCTCCTCCCTCTCATGCTCTCTGTCTCTCATTCTCTCTCTCACAAATAAATAAAAAAATCTTAAAAAAAAATAAAATAAAAGGCAAGACTTATTTTGGAGTAAAAAACTGGCACTAAGAAGGTGATGTTTAGGTCACATCAGGGAGTGCCTCAGCAATGGACGATGGTGTTGAACTTCTCACTTCCTCTACCCGGGTATTCCCTACTAAGTCGCTATTAGTCTCAGTGCGTCCCATGGGCAGTACTTTTTTCTATTCCCAGACTGTAATTGTGCCTTTATTTTTTACCGCCTTTGTATTTCCCATTGCTCAAGTCAGGAGATCAGCCACTCAATTCATCAGACCGTGAAACAAATAACAATTATTTGATGTGAAATTTGAGGTTTTCAAGTGATATGAATAAAGAGAGAAGAAGGTAGGCAACAGGTGGTATTTGGGGGCCTCTTACACACATACCATATATATGTGTGTGTGTATCTACGTGTATGTATATACACATGCCTATGCATACATGTATATAATATATACGTATGTCTGTTTATATGTTTGTGTGCATGCATAACTCTACACATGATAAACAATTCCAATAATAAATAGATTATACAGAGTCATCCTGGCATTGTAACTTCTAGGTCTTCTAATTCTATAAAGGTAACTGGTGCCTACTTTTTTAGAATCCTTCTACTTCATGTGATTTGGTAGAATTTCATGTTGGATGTCTCATAATTTATTCAGGGCCTTGTTTATGGACATTTAACTTATTTTACTTTCAAATAAAAACTAATGCAGCAGGGTTATATGATATACTGTCTTTTCTATAAAGGTATCTACCCCACTCGCCCAATAAAGAGACTAAAGGACACATTGACAGCACAGCTATGTTTTTAGAGGGGAATGCTGAGGTAGCTAACAAAACAAAGCCTCACATTTTGGTTCTTAACTACTCTCAATGAGGAATGTATTTAACCTGAGTATAATATTGGAAATATTAGGAATATCTTTCAAACTTAATTCTGATATTCTTGCACACAAATGTTACAGTTAGAGCATAATTTTTTACCAGCTGATTTTCTTCCATTTGCTGTCATACTACATAATGACACTGGTGAAATCTAATGTAATATCAGCTGCCATATTATAAAATTCAGCGTAATGTCAGTTGGTCTTGAACTCTTTCCAAGGAAGTTTAATTATATCGTACAAAGAGAGTTGCATCTGTGAGACATACAAAGGACAGTGTTTAACACGATACACCAGTGTAGACAGAGTGAATTAGCTCTTTCCTCTCATAAAGCTAACTCTTTCTTTGTCTGAGTTACAGAATCTTTAAAAATGGCATCTTTTCCCCTTACACAGACAATTGCCTAGGGATTAGCAATGACACAAGCCACTTTAGGGTAATGACTAGGACTCTGAATTTGAGATGGAATCTGATTTCAAATTCTGGCTCTGACCCTTGAAGCATGTGAAGCCTCATCTCACTGATTCTCTTTATACCCTTTGTAGATATGTAACTTGACAGTTACAATATGAGGATTAAATGAGGTCTGTAATCTGCAAGGCTCTCTGTAACAGAATAGGTATTATGGCTGAAGTGTATATAAAACAGAGGCAGTGCATGTGATTTGATCTTTGCTGCTCAAGTCTGAGTCAGAAACCGTGACAATGACGGGTGACATCTCAGCCCCCAGCCCTCTGCTTTGAGAAATTACTCCTAATTGAAGAGCAGGGTAGATATAAGAAAATGTAAATATTTGGAACTGTTGGTTAAGTATATTGTAAATCATCTTATAAATGAGATTTTCCATTTTTTGTATGTGAACTAAATCCACTAATTCCAGAAAACTAGGAAATTTTATAAGATAGAACTTATGTACTATAAACACAACTAATTCATTTGTCTAAAGCAGAAAATAATGGGTTTTCTTCATAAATCCATCATTGTTTTGAAAGTTTGATCTATGATTTTCCTTAAGTAGATCAAACTTAATAATTCAGAAGTTTTTTAATGTTTTTTTTGTAAGAGTTTTGTATTTGACTTTTACATCTTTAATGTATTTGTGACATATGATGCCATGGATAGATGAGGAAACAATGTCATTGGTGAATGTGGTAAAAGCCAATGTTAATTTTATGACCAAATATACTTTTTGTAGGTCAACTATTTAATTATAAATTAATACTAATGTTAATAATATCTACACAGCACTTGCTTCTTACAAAACTGTTTAAATAATTCCCATCATCCGTACAACATAGGTATTTTTTATTTCTATGTTAGAAGACAGGAAATTAATACTAAAGATTTATCCAATGTTTTCTAACCTAAGATTCAATGTTAAGAATGAACTTACTTTTTGAGTTGTCAAGATAACTACAAAGAACTGGCAGAAAGCTTCTCTAGCCAGACTACATGGATTGCAAATATCAGTTTTTTAAACTGTTATTATAAGGTAAGTGATCACTTCCTTGTTGCACGGATTCTCTCACTTGCCGAGTTGTACTGGAAATGGATGCTAATAACTTGCATTTGGCTTCTGCTTTAATGCAGTGAAATAGCACATTTCTTAATTGCATATCCCTTAGAATGGTCTACCATTTAGAAGAAAGCTCTGTTCAGAGGCATTGCACACATGACCGGGAGGATACTGTGGTGAAAAGATTCAACAATAGCTCCATTAATGTTTAGCTTATACTTGCATCTAATGGGTACTAATGCATCTTACATGACATATGCGAAGATAAATTTACAACATTAATAGACTTACATTCCATAACAATAACCTATTTCTCTAACAAGTTCTATTTCTCTAATAAAATATTGTCTTGCCAGTGTCATCTGATTGAAAGGTACAGGGTTAGATGGTGCTGCTTCTATTGACTTGCAATAAAATGCCCTCGTCTTGGCATACAATATGTATTTGTTTTCTATGTAAACATATTAAGAGCATTACTGTTTTGTTGATAGTTACATTTCATGAAAATGCACATTTAAGAAACATTAAGTTATCTATCTGGAGACACAGGTCATTTCCATATAACATCTAAGATTTCAGTTCAATTTTTAAATGTTATTTATTTTTACTACACTTTCTGTCAAATAAGATTTAAGACAATTTAAGCCAGTTGATTTGTCATTTTGATATCTCTGAAATTGTGCACATGAGGTGGCAATCAATCATTTCAACCATTTTAAAATCTGACTTCAATAGACACACCTAAGTTATTTCAGTCATAGATTCCTGATCTTAAAATCATTTACCATGAATTTTAAACACATGGAAGTCTAAATAATGTTAATCCACAGATGAAATAAATTTTAAATTCATTGTTTTTCCCATTTTAGTACTATTATGTATAAAAAATCTTCTGAAATCTCATTAATTTCACTACCTATTTCACTGTGGACTTGTAGATCCTTTTCTATATATTATTGGTACTTGTATTTTAGACAATCACATAACTGAGAAGTGGTTAGAAAATAAGGTTCTTCTTCCACAAAAATCCTCAAGAGCGTACACCGCAGTATTTTTGAATGTGGTTTCAGGAAATCAAAAACCCCCTCCATTCATGACCTAATAGACCCCTCCAGTCTATTTTATATGAGTCATTTTTTATTACTTATGGGGAAGATAACATCACCAAATTATACAAACCATTTTCATAAAAAAGAAGCAATTTGGTATGGAAACATAATAGGTTATTTCCAAATTACTTGGTTCACTTTCTCTTTCTATTATATATATCTACCCTTTGATTTAAAAAAAAAAAAAGTAGCCTTTTTAAGAAGTTCAACTGAGGAAGTTGGTTGCATATGATTAATGAGCTAGTTAGCATTATATTATTATTATATTATATTATTATTGTTATTATTATATAATATGTAGCTATTGTATATATGGTAATGATATTAAGTTGCATAAAATTTCCAACTGGGCAACATAGGAGGTGCAGTAAAATATGAAGAAATTCTATGTTCAATGCATATCTTATTACCGAAGAACATATTTGTATACATGTCTGTGATTGTTTCAATATTTGTGTATTTATCAATCTAAACTTAGGTAAGAGGACAAATATATTTCAAATTTTTGTACACTGGTACAGCTTATAAAGCACGTCTATTGATAACATTGTCCCACTTCTTTCATTATCCAGTGCTCTCTTTAGGAGTAAAATTTCTTTTTTTTTTTTTAAAGATTTTATTTATTTATTTGAGAGAGAAAGAATGAGAGAGAGCACATGAAAGTGGGGAGGGTCAGAGGGAGAAGCAGACTCCCTGCCGAGCAGGGAGCCCGATGCGGGACTCGATCCCGGGACTCCAGGATCATGACCTGAGCCGAAGGTAGTCGCTTAACCAACTGAGCCACCCAGGCGCCCCAGGAGTAAAATTTCTAACTAAAACCAAAAAAAATCAGTGTTCCCAAAAGGATTTGTAGACCATTTTTAAAATTATGGTGACTTTGAAAAATATCTCTGTATCTTTGAATAAACTACATCTCAGAACCTTGAATTAGATAGTTTTACTGATAAGTACACAGACAGTATAAAAGTTCACTCCATTGTTGCTTAGTATATGACTGCATATTTTTTCTTGATTCACATTACTTGTTATAAGATCATCCAGTGAATTTATGATAGGATAAAATAAGCAAAACAAAAAACACCTTCTATAACAAGAGGGAGGTGGGAATGCACTTGGATCTATCAGAGTCTTGTATTTAATTTTCTCAACTTTTGGCCTCATTTCTCTTCTATATACTCGCCTCTGCAACATTTTAATCACTATCTGTTTTTACTTTCTAGGTTAAGTTAAGGTCTAATTGGGAAACATTATTAGAACAGTAAAATAACAGAAATACTTAAATCCCTCATTGATGATCATTGGTAAAATTAGCAAAGATCATTTTGCTGCAGGAGTAACCATAACTTACTAGTACTTTTTATTTTCAGTTGTTGGGTGGCAACCTTGAGAATTCCCTCAGTGAAATCCAAAACTGGCCCTATGTATGGAAAACAAGGACAGACCAGAAAAACAGGCAGACAGACCACTCCAGATAATAGACAAGGGAACCTACATACAAAGGCTTGTCTTGGCTTGTCTTGGGTGGCCTCAAGATGAGTAAATCTCCACATTGGCCCATCACAAACTTAAAAGTTTATGTAAAGGCCTTACCCGTCCAGATGGTCTCAATAACATATTGCTCTCTCAAGACTGCGTCCTCGAAACCAGATCTCCCTGTGGGAACAATGGGCAGAACATCCTTTCTGTGGACTAGCAAGGGGGTGAGGACCTTCCAACTGCTCAGGTCCAGCTCAAGGGTCAACCAGTGATCACATTCTGTCAATGATCTCCCCCAACACTCCCCGCCTTGTGACTGGTCTTACAATCTTAAGCTCCCCTTTTCTATGATGTACCCTGAACAGTCACCAAGAGGGTTTTTTTGTTTGTTTATTTAGCATGGAGGTGGCTTGTTTGGTGGCTGTTTGGTTGCCCTGGAGGCAGATACCTCAGCAACAGTACAGACACATGCAAGAGAAAATACAGATTAAGATAATGGTTCCCAACATAAGTAACTTTTTTTTTTTTTTTTAACACCAAGAGCCCCATGATCTGAACAGCTGATTTATTAAGCTCCGTAGGCTGAGGGTCAGGTCAAACAAGGAATTCACCTGTGTCTTCATGTGATTTAATAAATATGAGAAATTAGCATACTCATCAGATATGAACCCATAGCATTCTGTTTGGAAAATGGCACACGTGCCTCCTTGCAAGGCAGTAATAACGCCCAACGCCATTCTATTTTGGAGGATAGCTTTTCTCATTAGAGACGTTTCAGCATTAACTAAACCTAGGTTTTATTGGCTATCATTTAAATCTTGCTGGGTAAATTTAGTGAGAAGTTTTATATGTACTATAGTATGTAACAAAAGTTTAAAGTCTAAAAGACAGTTATTTAGTAGAAACTTGTATGGGAAGATATTCCCCTTCTATAAAAAATTACAAATGTGCCCTGATCCTTAGATAATGAAGCTGCAGCTTTAGGAATTCGACCTGGTTGAGCATACCATACATGTTGGCTGGGGGAAGCAACACTGTCAGGCATGAGATGGGCTGGGGGAGGGATAGGACCCCCAGCTTCTCCCCTCTTTCAACGGTGTGTGTTCCATTTCAGGTAGTACATTTCAACACTCTGGCCTGCAGCTATTTTACCCAAGCAAGCAACTCCTAAAACCTTTGCAGCAGTGCCTGGGCCTTGAATTTTCTGTGGCAGACTGTTCATGTGCTCTCTCATAGATGTTCCGGTAAAGGCAAATCTTCACAGCTTACTATTATACCTTCAACACTGGGCCTATTTTACTGATGTGGGGAAAGAGAACAGGGACAGGTCTTGGGCTACCATCCCATGACATATTGTGGGCCTGTGCAGGTAGCCTTTGGGGAGCATTTGAAAGATCCATTTTTGCCTTTCTCTTGTGAAGGCATATTGATACTGTGACTCAGAGGCCATACTCAGCAATATACTGGATAAAAAAAAAATGTTGAATTCAATACAGCAGAGTACACTCTTAGGATCATGAACAAGGAATCTAAGATGGTGACAACTTTGGACACAGCTGCATAGATGAGGGGACACCTCCTTATTCAATCCTCAGTAGTCCATGATCTGCCATGAGTCATCTGGCTTTTTTACTGGCCATACTGAGCTGTTGAAAGCATTATGTGCAGAGTGTATAATACTCATTCAGTGTGATTCTTGGATGGTTTCTCCTCTCCTTATGCTCCCAGGCAGTTTGTATTATTTGATGGTTACAACTCTTTGAGGGGCCAGTAGACTTACTGGTTCCCGTTGGTGTTTCCTCTCAGCACTGGTGTGAGTACACTAACCCAGAGGTAAAATTCACTGATAGAACCCTCTTGCACTGTTGGTGGGAATGAAAACTGGTACATCTACTCTGGAAAACAGTATGGAGGTTCCTCAAAAAGTTAAAAATAGAGCTACCCTAGGGTGCCTCGGTGGCTCAGTTGGTTAAGCGACTGCCTTCGGCTCAGGTCATGATCCCGGAATCCTGGGATCGAATCCCACATCGGGCTCCCTGCTCAGCGGGGAGCCTGCTTCTCCCTCTGACCCTCTCCCCTCTCATGCTGTTTCTCTCTCTCTCTCTCTCAAATAAATAAATAAATAAAATCTTAAAAAAAAAAGTTTAAAAACTAGAACTACCCTATGATCCAGCAATTGAACTACTAGGCATTTACCCAAAGAATCCAAAAATACTAATTTGAAGGGATACATGCACTCCGATATTTATAGCAACATTATCTACAATAGCCAAATTATGGAAACAGCCCAAGTGTCCATAGACTGATGAATGGATAAAGAAGAGGTGGTATATAAATACAATGGAATATTACTCATCCATAAAAAAGAATGAAATCTTGACGTTTGTAATGACATGGATGGAGCTAGAGAGTATCATGCTAAGCGAAGTAAGTTAGAGAACAACAAACACTATATGATTTCACTCATATGTAGAATTTAAGAAACAAAACAAATGAGCAAACGGGAAAAAAAGAGAGAGGGAGAGGGGCATGAGTGGCTCAGTTGGTTAAGCATCGACTCTTGGTTTTGCCTCAGGTCATGATCTCAGGGTCCTGAGATGGAGCCCCAAATCAGGCTCCCTCCTCAGCAGGCAGTCTGCTTCCTCTCTCTCTCCCCCTGCCCCTCCTCCTACTTGTGAATTCTCTCTCTCAAATAAATAAATAAATAAATAAATAAATAAATAAATAAATAAATCTTTTAAAAAACTGAAAATAAAAGAGAGAGGCAAACCAAGAAACAGCCTTTTAACTATAGAGAACAAATTGGTGGTTATCAGAGGGGAGGTGGGGGGATGGGTAAAATAGGTGATGGGGATTAAGAAGGGCACTTGCTGTGATGAGCACTGGGTGTCGTATGGAAGTGTTAAATCACTATATTGTACATCTGAAACTAACATTACACTGTATGTTAGCTAACTGAAATTTAAATAAAACTAAAAAAAAAAGAAGTTTGCAGAGTTTGACCTTGTAGGATGTCAGTGCCTAAAATGTTCTCCAGTATTGCACAGATGAAAACCTCATATTCTCATGGGAGAGAACACCCAATTTTCAGGGACTATCGTGACCATAACAGTTTGCCCTCTGTAACCACTGAGGACACCAGAAAACTTTTGAGGTTACCATGTATTAGAGTATATTCAGCTCTAATATCAACCAGAGCTATCACTTTTTGTTTATTTTTGGGGGACCAGTGAACACTAACTCAACATGAGACCTACAATGACTTCCAGTGTCTCACCTGGAGGCAATCTTGGCCTACATGCTATGCCCTGAGCATGGGAGGCACCCCTCCTGAAAAAGACTGTATCCCTGAGGCCTATTCTGGAGCAGGCAGGGCATCAGGGATGGTAGAAGCAGGTGGGGTAGATGTGAAGTGTTGTTCAGGTTTTAAGGCTTTCCACAGGCTTACCAACACAGCACTGGGTTGCCAGTCTATATTTCAAATGGGGTCCTGGCAGCAATGAGGTCAAACCACATCTATATCCAGTTACTTTTACTCTATACTTGACAGCTGACTGGGGGGAATCTTTTGACTTCTCAAGTTCCCTCTCTGTCTTGAGCCTTTCCCACAACCTGTACCCATTCCTGAGATCTGTCTGTTTCCCCCAGGACAGTAGAGCTGATGCACATCAAACCAGCCAGCTTTTTGGGGGCATCTCTGTACTTATGGTGGTCCACAAGCATCTAACACTTGGGTCACCCCTCCCCGCATCGAAGTTGATTGTCAACTCTGGATCTCCCTTGTGGATGCTTCTTTCCCAAGCCATATTTCTTTGGTCTCCATGCTGGCTCACCAATTGTTGGTTCCCAAAATGGCCTCCATACGTGGAGGGCAAGGATAGACCTAGGAAAGATGCCGATCACCCCAGATTGGTAGGTGGCAGCTTTCAGCCTGAAAATTTACATGAGTCTTATCTTGGGCAGCTGCAAAACAAATATATCTCCACACCAGCCTGCAAAATCTTAAAAGTTTATAGAGAGGCCTTAATGACATTCAGTCACATTAAGGTGGCTTCAACAACACATAGTATTCTCAAGCCTGCATCCCTGAAACCAGTTCCTACTGTGGGAACAGTGGGCAAAACATATATTCCAAAGAGAGGGGAAAGAGGAAGGGCCTCTAATTGCCCAGATCCAGCTCAAGGGTCAATCAGTGATTACATCCTCTTGATGACCTCCAACATCAGTATATTGATTTATTGTTAGTAATTTAAGGGCAGTAATCTACCTTTTTCACCACCTGAGTGTCATACACACAGTCACACAACTATGCACTGAAAAGTATATATATATATATATATACATATATATATATATATATATATATATATATACACACACACACATACACACACACAATTCTACATGGTAGGATTGTACACTCATTTATTCCACAACATTAAATGTTTACTATGAATCAGACCCCAAGCTACCTCTGAGGATGCCACAGGGAACAAGATTGACAACTTTAGGGGGTTTAATGGGGTAATGGGTTTAGTGGGAAAGATAAAGATTAAATAAGTAATTACACAAATAAGAAACTCTGAAAATTTCCGTGGAGGAGGAGTAGTAGTAGACTACAGCACTTGAGTCTATAGAGGTGTACAATAGAGTAAACTGATCTGATTTGACTCAGGCAGCAATCCATTCTTTTCCTACTCCCCTCATTTAAATATTAAAGTTTCTGGGTGCTTCTCTCTCTCTCCAACTTTTTCTCATCTTCTGCCTTGGGTGAATTGTTATAGGAGTTGAAGAACGTGTCATTGTTTAGGTAAGGAAAAATCATGACACAAGGGTGCTTATAGGGGGAGCGAGGGGACAATTTGCCAAAGGTTTTGGAGATGCTGAGTAAGATTAGGGTTAAAAATATAACACTTGATTTTTCATTGTGATGTTCATTGGTGACTTATTAAGGGCAGTATTAATGGGATGGAATCCAGAGAGATGTTGGGTTGGGAGGTGGTATAAAGAGATTGATTTAGCTTCATCTGACCAGCAAAGCAAACTCTATGAGGGCAGGAGTTCTGCATCCACAGCAAATAAAACAATGTCTAGCATATATTGCTGTCTTAAATATTTGTCAAATAAATGACTGATAGGAGTTATGGAGTGTAAGTGTAAGTCAAATCTTATAGATTATGCATGGTCTTGTAAATCATGTTAAGGATTTTGGCTTGCTGATTTCTGAGTATAATGCTTTCAAGAGTTTAATTCAGAGCCTCAACAGACTAGATTTATGTTTTAAAATGATCCCTTGGCTCCTGGGTGTAAAATGGATTTTAAAGGAGTAGGGAGACCAGTTAAAAGGGCTTCCTTAGTTTTCTTGATTGAAAAAGAGAATTTGGAGTGATTGATCAAGCAATCTACAGCAAATGACCAGAGAAAGGGTGGTTAGAAAGTAGTATGTTTGAATCTGTTTTGGGTAATGACCAGATTAATGATCTCATGCATATAATGATGGAATGTGGTATCTCTACTCTTTGGATTACTGATATTTACAGGTGGCATAATTCCTGATGCTTTTATCATTTAGCAAATACGACCACTCTGTGACTGAGGCCTGGCACTGTCCCAGTATAACTCTGAACTTGTAAGGACTATTTCAAACCTGAAAATCATTCACTATTTCCACAAACTAGTAATTCTGTACTAATTTATTTAGCTCCTACCATATTCTAAGCACTCTTTTAAGTATTGTAGGTAAAATGGTAAATAGAGACATGATCTCTGCCTTCACAGTTTAGAAGGAAGGCCAAAGATGAAATAAATCAAGTATGAGTAGTATGAAAGAGTTAGAACCAGAAGATGTTTTGGGACATCATAAAACATGGAGATTAAACCTAGTCTAGAGGGTCAGGAAAGCCCAACTCAAGAAAAAAAAAAAAAACTGAGACTTTGTTATCCTGGGTCAGATGGAAATGGGGAGGAATAGCTTTTTGGTAAAGAAAAGGTGAAATATTGGGTCCAGGATTTATACAGAGTCAGGCTTACTAAAAGGAATTTAATCACTACAACAATGTGAACAATGATGTTGTTTTGGTAGACAAGGGCTAAATGAAGTAGTCTTATAATTCATGTCAAAGATTTTGGATGTTATTTTCAGGACAATGGGTAAATGAAGAGGCTTCAAGCAGACAATGATGCAACTCACAATTTAAATTGAAGCCAGATGACATATCATGGTTTCTTGCTCTTGAAGATTTTGTTTGGCTTGGCCTGAGTTCCTCCATCTGTCATGGAATTCATATCCTTCCCCACAGTTTCCGCGAATTTCAAAAGCTTACTATTTTATGCTTCTCTCGATTCTGTGCTCCAGGTTGCTTGAGGATTGTATCTGCTCTTCCCCCACATAATGCAGGGATTTACAATTCAACTGCTGAATCTATTCCATAAGCAATCTACACAGTAAGCATTACATGGTTCTAGTGGGCTTTCCCATGGCTCTAGGAGGTTGCTGGGAAGAGACTCATCTCAAAATATGTTCCCTTTGCCATCTTCCTTGTTTAATCTCATTATCTCATCTTTTCTCTTTCAAGGAACCATAAGCAATGTTTTTCCATGTCTTACTTAGAACAATTTCACTTATAATAATAACTCAGTGTTTTATCTTCTATAATCAAACACCTATCAGTACATTTTTCCAAACAATACAGTTCTCTTCCTAAGATGAATTTTGGTGATGACTATTTACATAGACTATATTGTTTTATCCTGTAATAAATTTAACTCTAACCTCTGCATGGAGCAGTTATAGCTTATTAGAAGTAAATGGAATTATTCACAAAGATAATCTAATCTAATTCTTTTATATAAAAGATGAAGACATTTAAGCTCAAAGAGATCAAGTTACTTGCCATATTGATCGTAGCAGAGTCTGGACAAAGATTTAGGCACATCTATTTCAGTGTTCTTTCTGTTGGGATAGTGGCCCTTCTTAGTGTGTTCTTTATATCTCAGGAGAACACATCTAGGCTCCTAAGTTCTCTCCATAAATATATCTTTTCCGCTAATGCCAAGTTGCCTATGTGTCTTGGTCAATATATTCATCCGTCCAAAATATTCATCTGGTAAAAAGTAGCTTTTATTATACCAGTTGTGTTGCAGAATTATGCCCACTCCTTCACATACCAGTTCTCCACCATCATAAGTTTATTTCCCATAATGCTATCTGTTTTAATGTGCCAATGTGTAGTTTTGAGGTTGTAACCAAGTACAGAAAAAACAAAATTAAGATTCAAAGCTAAAGACCTCAGTTATAGGAACTCTTGAGCTAGAGGTACAAAATAAGTGAAATTATGTATGAGGAGATACTATAAAAATCATCCATTAGAAGGACCATTTTAATGGGGTGAGGGTAAATCTGTAAAAGGCACAGTTATGAGGCAAAGATACCATGTTCTGGTATGGCTTGTCAAGATTTTATTTCCTGGCAAACGGTTCTGTACAGCAGGTAAATCTTAGAAATATAGAAGTAAAATGAACTGTTGTATTTGGGAAATATAGCAAGTAGAATGTAGGCAGTTGCAAATGGACACAGAATCAAAGTGATAATAGTAATGCTACCTTCTTTCTTAAACAAAGAGAAGAATACAAAGATTGCTTATGTATTATAGTGTAGATCAGCATACACATAAAATAACCAAAATGCCTAAACTTTAAGGTTTAATCCTCGACTCTGTCCTCCAACTTTCCTGTCTTCTTCTGGTTCTGTGTTCCAGGCTATTCTTTTTTTCTAATTTCAAGATTAAGTTGTTCCTACTAAATGAATGATTCTTATATCTACGTAGATGGCATCATTTTTTAACATTTTCAAATACTAGTTTGCATTTTTAACAACCTTTTGGAAGTTTTGATGTGGATGTACAATTATCAATCTCAACTTGTTTAAAACACTCCCTGTCATTTTCTCCAGTTTTTCTCCTAAGTGCTCTTCTAATGTGACTCTTACTTTTGTGCTCCATTTTTTTGTGCTATCATCCTATTAACCTTCCATAAAAATAAATTCTATCATGATCCTACCATCAGGAAGGGACTGCATCATCTGACCCTAGCTATTGAAAAAGACCTTGTAATAAAGAATTTTCTCCAGGGTCTGCATTGAAAAACTCTACCTGATACCCATTTGCCTGATAAATAAGAGGGCGTGGTCATCATTTCATCTTCTCAAGTGAGATCATCAATGCAAAAGAGCTCTCTAAATTTTAAAGAAAGGCTGAAACATATTTTATGTATTGCATTATTATTTTTATATCTTATCATTAAGCTTGTTGAACCCGCATAGAATGCTGCCAAGGTGAAACAGCAAAATTGCAAATATTCCAAGTTAAAACTATTGCTATAGGTAATATCTATGGCAATAGGTAAATTTAGTTTCTTCTATTTGCTTTGTTTCCTGAATTATTTATTTTTGCTCTTTTACAAACAATCCCATGTTCTATTTTAAGAATTATAATGCATAACATAAATACGTAACTTTTTCTCTGCTTACATTTGTTACATATTAAATTGCCTTAGAGAAAAAAATAAATATTTAATGAGTTACAAATTTATTGAGCTTTTCCCCAAAACAGAAGACTTCTGTAGTAGCTGTCTTCAAGTGCTAGTTTTCAATTTTTCAATTTGATCCTTTATAGTCAAGGAAATGTACCCAAACATAGTTGTAGAAATACAGACTTTTTTTTTAATTGGGGAATTATCAAGACCATTGACTCCAATCTCTACATGATCTAAATATCATTTAAATAGTAAATTGAAGAATAAGTAACATACAATGTACTTAAATGTTTCTGATTTTTTTCTCACTTTCAATGAAAAACCTTTTGAAAAAAAATCTTTAACCACTCTACTATTCTTTATAGACATCAAATTCTATGTAGACTGGGTTTGAATTCCAAGTGCCACCCCTTAGTAGCTGTATGACTTTGTGCAAGTTACTTAACCTCTCTATTTTTGATTTCTCATATGTGAAAAATGGGGATAATATGAAGGTTGTGAAGAAAATTACACTGAATAACATATAATAGACAACACTAAAAGACTCTGGTGTCTGGCACATAATAAATGTTCACTTAATGTTATCTCTTATTCTTATTATAAAGAAAATACTAAAGGGTAAAGACTTAGGAACATCTTAAAAAAGAGATTCTCTAGTTTCATTCATATTACAGAATGCCGTAATTGTTCTATTAACTAGCATGAAGAGTGGAAGATCAATGTACTCAGCACATTTTTTTTTATGTTATGTTAATCACCATACATTACATCATTAGTTTTTGATGTAGTGTTCCATGACTCATTGTTTGCGTATAACACCCAGTGCTCCATTCAGTACGTGCCCTCTTTAATACCCATCACCAGGCTAACACATCCCCCCACCCCCTCCCCTCTAGAACCCTCAGTTTGTTTCTCAGAGTCCATAGTCTCTCATGGTTCATCTCCCCCTCCAATTTCCCCCCCCCCCTGCTATCTTCTTTTTTTTTTTTTTAACATATATTGCATTATTTGTTTCAGAGGTACAGATCTGTGATTCAACAGTCTTGCACAATTCACAGCGCTCACCATAGCAATACACGCCCCAATGTCTATCACCCAGCCACCCCATCCCTCCCACCCCCCACTACTCCAGCAACCCTCAGTTTGTTTCCTGAGATTAAGAATTCCTCATATCAGTGAGGTCATATGATACATGTCTTTCTCTGATTGACTTATTTTGCTCAGCATAACACCCTCCAGTTCCATCCACGTTGTTCAGCACATTTTTTTAATGAGTCTGCATCAGTTGTCTTAATCCATTACAGGTGTTTTCAGATTCCTCCTTTACCCAATTCCTGTACCTAATATGGAGCTTTTTGGCCTTCAGTCTCCTCTCTATATTTTCAATTGCGAAGGAAAATATATCTAAGTCATGATAATAGGAACATTAGGATAATAAGTTCTTATACCCAGCTTAATACAAAAAGAGTATCTTTATTAAATACAGTTAATAGGGCGCCTGGGTGGCTCAGTTGGTTAAGCGACTGCCTTCGGCTCAGGTCATGATCCTGGAGTCCCGGGATCGAGTCCCGCATCAGGCTCCCTGCTCGGCAGGGAGTCTGCTTCTCCCTCTGACCCTCCTCCCTCTCATGCTCTCTGTCTCTCATTCTCTCTATCTCAAATAAATAAATAAAATCTTTAAATACAGTTAATAAAGTGCAAAGTCATCAATATATCATCTGTTTTGAAGCTTTACTGGAACATGTAAAATTATCATAATCCATAATGATATTAATTCTGAGAAATTATAGAATCTAAAGCTTTTTCCTAAAGTTGAACAATGTGTTGTTGACTGTTTTATATTGTGGAGCAGATTATTCACAAATATCATAAATCCTAAAGAAATGCAATACTGATTGCACCCAGGAAGCCAATACAAAGGCGGACTAAAAAAAAAAAAATTAATCGAGTTTACAATTCAACTATTTTTAGCCAATAGTTATTCTCTAGCAAGCATTTCATCAGGAAATAGCATTTTAGTTTCTATTCCTGCTTAGAAACAAAGGACAAACACTAAAATTTTTCGATGGGCATTTATTTATCCTTTCCAATATTACTTAAAAATTAAAAGAAAAAAGAGAAAAAATTAAAAGGAAAAAATTAATGTGATGCTTCTTTTTATGGTTTTTAAAGAGATCACCTCTTTGCCTTTAGTAAAATGGAAGAACTTAGCAGGATTCTTAGCTATCACCTTCAAATGTTCAGCGCTGAGATTGTGCCAGAAAGGGGAGGTGACATTGCTTTTTACAGGTGCAGCTCACTGCTTCACCCATAGGCTTCCTTAGGAGCAAGTTGCTCAGGATATTCCAAGGAGGCTTCACTATTTACAGTTGCTCAAGTTGAATAAAATCCAAGGATTTTATCTAGTCATTCTGCTGAATATCTTAATAATATTAGGATGAAGGGGGTTTGTTTTTGAGGTTGATTTCTTTTTCTTCTGAAAGCATGAAATCTGAACAGATGGGATCACAGATTCGGCTTAGTCAGAACTGAAGTTTTTTCATACACTTTTTCTTTCTTTTTTGTCTTCAGAAACAAAACGAACAGCATTATTGTCGCCCGAATCTGTACAGTACCAGTATTGTCCATCATAGCTCAATGATGGAATGTTAACTGCAGCTGTAGATTCAGTAACTTGAGCTTTGTTTTATTTTTTAGGGTGCAATTAATAGGCACTCTTTTTTGGCTTAGGGCTTTTCCTCTTTTTTATTTGCATATGTTCTTTCAACAAAAAACTTAATTTGCTAAAAGCTGGCATCAGTAATAACAAGCATGCTTCGATAAATTATTTTGGAATTAAACTTGAATTAATTCTCATTATCTCTTACTTCCTTAAGAAGGGAGAAAGAAAAAATTATATGTTGTTAAATTTATGATTATATTTATTGGCAACTATTTGTAAACTTCTGTCCTGCTATTGACTAGTGGGTTGTAAAAAATTTCTGTTATTTCCTTCCTTACTGGGTAAATCATTATAATTAAGTCTCAGAATTTCTCTTGTATTAGGTGTGATATAACTTAGAATCTCTGGGGTTCTCATTTACCAAAAATGTATTTTATATCATTTCACTTTAAGAGTCTTTCTCTGTATAACTCAAGATAGTTAGGGCATTAATTAGAGATTAAAAAATGTTCCGTGTTACCTCACACAGTACTTTTCTGAGCAATGATCATATATTCACTCATCAGGCAATAAAAATGGTTGCATTATAGAGTTTTAGAGCCCAAAGGAAATACAGAGCTGATGTAGACCTACCCCCTTGGTTTTCAGATGACGCAGCACTTTTTTCATGTGAGTTAAGTGACAAGCAGCAGGTCACATATCTGCCCAGTGACAAAGCCGAGGTGAGATTCCTGAGTGCCAATGCAATCTGTTTTGTGATACCTCATGAGTGTTTTCAGTGGGCTTGATCCTGTGGTTGTTGCTTTCCCCTGTGATGTACAGTTATTCATTGTTTGACCCTCTAGTTATGTTAATTATATAAACTACAATTCATCCATTGCACGAAAGCAGAATAAAGCCATTCATACATGCCAAGGTTGAAGCACGCTTTGGACAATGCATTTTATTGTGTTTTGTGAATAAAGACATTACAACTTTCATATCCTGTGAGCTAAGCTCACGTGTACCTCTCAAACCCAGAAAGAATGCTTCTCAAAAAATATGAGATTCTTGAAAGTACGATGAAATTCTTGATAATAGTTTATGTGATATGTATATAGTATATATATATATAATAGTATATATATAACATATATATCTCTGTATTTGTATTTGTATACAAATACACACACATATATAACATATACATATATTTGTATAAATGCTTACATAATATATACATATATACAAATATATACACATATAAATATATGGTATATGAATATATACATATATACAAATACATACATATGTATATATGACATATACAAATAAATATCACCTCTATTCATTCTCCAAAGTCCCATCTGCATGTTATTTTTTTTTTATTTTTTTATTTTTAAAGATTTTATTTATTTATTTGAGACAGAGAGAATGAGAGACAGAGAGCATGAGAGGGAGGAGGGTCAGAGGGAGAAGCAGACTCCCCGCTGAGCAGGGAGCCCGATGTGGGACTCGATCCCGGGACTCCAGGATCATGACCTGAGCCGAAGGCAGTCGCCCAACCAACTGAGCCACCCAGGCGCCCCTGCATGTTATTTTTAAGAAGAATATTGTCCAACCCATTCTCCAAAGCCAGCTTAGTTGTTCTCTTTGCTGTATCCTGACAGCAAGATGCTCAATTATAATTACCTACTTACTTTTCTGAAATTTAATCTGCCTGTGAACTCTTCAGTGATGGATCCCAATCATATTTCTATTGTTCATCATATTGCCTGGAATATAATAGTCACTTAATAACTTTTTTGTTGATATTAAAATAATGAGCAGTACAAATTACTTAATAAATCAATATTGTAGTACTTATATAATTAAATAAAAACTTCTGGAACTTAAAAGAGGAGTTAAAAAAAACATGTATAGATGACAGGTGGTGGCATAAAACCTGGATCTAATAAGGTAAGGTTTGTAATGACCATCAGATTTCCAAAATTACATTTTAATTCCAAAATAATTTTGCGTTTCTGTATAGAAAAGGCTTAAGTATGACCTATCCGTTTAGAAACATCTTATTTTACTATTGGTTCCTGACCACATTCACAGTCTTTTATTTTATAAATCATAAATAAGATAAAATTATTAATTCTTACATACCATCAGAACTATCATTTTCCTGAAAAAATTCCTCTTCTATTCTGTTTTGTTCTTGGAATAACATGCCAAAAATTATTCTAATACCCTTGAAATGTTTACTCCTAACATTAAGAAAAATCTTTTATGTAACTATTATTTTAAAATTTTAATGTATTAAATTGTATTTATTTTAAAATATTGACATTAAAATGGGACGCCTTGGTGGCTCAGTCGGTTGAGTGTCAGACTCATGATTTTGGCTCAGGTCATGATCTCATGGGTCATGAGATGGAGCCCTGCAAGGGGCTCTGTGCTCAGCAGGGAGTCTGCTTGAAGATTCTCTCCCTCTGTCCTTCTCCCCACTCACACACGTGTGTGCTCTCTCTCTTCTCTCTCAAATAAGTAAATCCTAATAAAAAATAAAATAAATAAAATAAAATATTGACATTAAAATAAGCTAATGTTTATAATTTAGTTATCTGCTATTTCAATCTCTTCATTAATTAAAAGAAATGAAATCTCATGTTTGAATCTGGTGGTAAACAGTTGAAAAGACAGAGATCAGAGTTTGTGGAAGTGAAGAGAGCTCAAATTTGTAGTGTAAAATACCTAAGAGGAAAGAAGAGAAAAACACAGAGAGTTATAGAAATCTGCAAAGAGGTTTTCCTGTCTTTAGCTGAATAGCAATCTATATATGCATAGGGAGAGACTCCATGAGGTCAGTCAGGCTCAACTTCTGATGAAAGGAAAATTACCGTGGGACTGTAAGATAGAAAATTTCCAGAACTCACACAGGGTTGGGTATTTTACTTTTCACCTTGTTAAATACGTGTGCATTCAGTAACCATCCTAGAAGGACCAGGTCTTACACAAAAGGTTAATTCAACCCTATAATAAAGGCCACTCTAAAATATTATAAAAGAAAAGATCCAAAGATCACAGTAATCTGCAAGTAATTTTAGTGCCTGCCAGAAAAAAGTAATCACTTAAAAGAATACCAAAAAACACAGCACTCGGCATAAATGCATGTCTGTAATCCAATAAAAAATTACTAGATAACAAAGAAACAGAAAAATGCAAATCAACTCCAAATATAAGTTTTAAGCTTCTTCAATTTCAGTTAGTCAAAAATGGGAGTTCAGGGCTGCCTGGCTGGCTCAATCGGAAAAGCATGTGACTCTTGACTATGGATTGTGGGTTCGAGCTTCAATTGGGTATAGAGATTACTTAAATAAATAAACTTCAAAAAAAGGTGAGAATTCAATTACTAAACTAATAGCTATAATTCTACTGTCACTAGAATATATAAATACCACATGTTGTGGACACTTTCGTATAAAAGCAAGCAATATAATTATAGCTTATCATCACTTACCAAGAGCTTTTCAAAACTTTAAATAAATAATAACATTATTCATAAAAAGCTGTGTGGTCACTACTATTATTTGTTAAATTTATACTTTGGGCTAGGGAGGCTCAAAAATGTAAAAATACTTGAAGTGTAATAACTGGGACTTCAATCTACTGTCCCCAAATATACTTAATTTTTTATTCCAGTGCATTATCTAAAGTAGGTGTATAATTATTAAAAGTTGCATGGTTCCATTAATGATTTATTTAATGATTCCATTAAATAAACATTCCTGACACTAATGATGTCATGGTTTGTCTCCTAAACATATATCTCTCATATATCTGATGGTGATACTTTCCACCTAAAAGGTCTTCCCTAAAAAACTTAAAATCAAGCCTCAAAGGATCATAGTAAAAAAGCTAATACTATGTTATGTATTTTTAGATGTCTCTTATGGCAATATCAAAAGGGATTTATAAAATCACAAAGAGAAATGATTGACAGCATTACATGAATGGTAAATATTGTAAAGCAATTATTTATGGAGAAAAGAAAACTAACATTGATTAATTATAATGTGCCTAGTTTTTCTTCTACATCACTAGCTGATTCTTCTCAGTTTCTCTTATTGTTTTGTATCTAAATCTAATCCTATTAGATTACAATAATGCTACTCTAATCTGGCCCAGTTAGTTGTTTCTTTCTAATTATTTATTTATACATTGGATCTATCATGTAGATTTTGTTTATTGGGTTTGCTTAGGAGTGAGATCATTGTTTTAGGATTCTGGTAAGAATGACAGAATTGGGTTTGGTGCAACCAGGAAGTATAAAATAATGGAGAGATACATATGCATATACATTTACAAATGTATGAATTACTCTGAAGTCTTAAAATAATAATGTATCTAATGAAATTTCATGCATACCTTCTTTTTTTTCTTTTAAAGATTTTATTTATTCATTTGAGAGAGAGTGAGAGCACAAGGGGGGGGAAGGGCAGGGAGAGAGGGAGAAGCAGACTCCCTGCTGAGCAGGGAGCCCGACATTGGGGCTCAATCCCAGGACTCCGGGATCATGACCTGAGCCAAAGGCAGATGCTTAGCCAACTGAGCCCCCCAGGTGCCCCTCATTCATAGTTTCAGGAAGCACTGGTAATGATCATAAAAGTGACTAAGTCCACATCTATAGGTAAGTCAACATGGAGCTTCAGTGGTGGTTTCAACCTCAATTTCAAAGAAATGAACAAGTGATTATTAAATATTCATAAATCTTAAGTAGGTCAGAATGGGATATTGAAAAGAAAAAGTGAAAATCACATAAAGAAAGATTTTCTGGAGAAATCTGAAAATCACCTGTGAGGAAACACAGCCAAGGGTAATTGACCTCCCGATGGTGAAATACATAATAGAACAGACACTTATCTACCTAGTAGCTTGAGTGTTTTGTTGATTTTCTTATTTTTAACATGAAAATGAAAGTTTTTAATTTCTAGTCCTTTCCAACTTTTTATTATCTTTGCAAAAAAGTAGTTCAGGTTATTGAAATCACTTCCAAACTCAAAAATTTTATTTCTGATCTCAGACTACACAATTGCCATCAAGAAGCAAATGAAAAGCACTCTTTTTTGATATGCAAATTAGAATATCAAACAGCCAATTTTGTGTATACTTCATATATTCTGAAATGTCATTACACTTTGTAGAAGACCAGGTGTGCAATCAGAGATAAGCTTTCTATCCTAGTAACAGTAATCAATATGACTTCATATTTTGACTTGATAAAAGTGAACTTGACTATATGACTCCATTCCAAAGAAATCACAATAAGAAAAAGCTAAACAAAAGGATTTGCGTTGTCCCTAATTTTTATGTTTCTAGGTCTGTTACTATCATTTGTGTTCTCTTTGTCTCATTTGATGTCACATTTTCTATTTTATTTTATTGGTAGGAAGATAAAGTTTCCTATAAGGCTGGTTAATAAATAAAATAAATAAGAGTTTAGATGCATTAGATACCAAAGTTATTTTTTGTGTAGGAAATAAAAATTACAGAAATCCAGTAGCTTATGTTATCTGATTTATGGCATTATATTTGATCCACCTAAATATATGTCAGTGATGAAGACACTTATCTGAAAACCCATTTGGTAGAACTTTCAAGTAGTTCATTTAATAGCTCATTTAACTATTATGAGAAGTATAATGAGGTGATTCAGAGGAATCCTGGTTTGGGTGAACTGGATTTTTATTCCTTATTCCGATCATATCTGCATGTACCTGAGCAAGTTACTTAATATTCGATGATCTCACTCTCCATATTTGGAAGATGGAAGAGTTGGCCTTTATGATCTCTTTATATAAAAGTTAATGTTCTATCCAAATACCAAATAAATTGTTTTTAATGAATATGTGGTAGTTTATGATGTCTTCCCCCTTAGCTTGTTAATACTAGTGCTAGAATTTGATTAGAATGACAAGGTACAACTTCAAAAAACTGGAAGCAACCTTACAACTGTGTCCTCTCAGATCGACCAACAAGTGATGATTGAGTTCCTTTTGTTGCAAAAAAACGCATAAAATATAATTGCTGCTCCCAAAGAATTTGAAATCCCTCATACATGAAAGACCAATAAAAACATGCTGTCCTGTAACTTTAAAGAATGATATTGGTGTAACAATTTGCTACCTTTCAATTTCTAGTATAGAAATCTATCTTGAAGAACCCACAAGGGTGTAAAGAGATAGCTAGACCTCATACATGATTAAAACCAAGATTGCAATCACTGTACTCCAAAACTCTCAATCTCTGTCTCTCTGTCTCTCTTTGCCTGTGTGCATACCCCTCTTCTCTGCATGTCAGTTTTATTCTCTGGTATTAGCCACTTCAACGTGGATATTAGAAGAGGGGTCCCAAGTTCACATTTCTTAGATTTACTATAATAGATGGGTTATGAATGAGATTTCTTGTCCCAAGTTAAAAACAAAACAAAATAAAACAAACACACCAACTAACAAAAAAACCAAGAAGGAAGAAAATTGGCCAGGCATGGGAATGTAATAATATGATTGGCCTGGCGTCGGTCAGGTGTATTGGCCAAGTGACCACGGGATCTGTGAAATGAGGCCAGGTCCACTTGAACTGCAAGTTTCAGCAGGAAGCAAGGAAGGAGCTTGCACTAGAAGAGGAGTACTGTCTGGGGAAATTGAAAAAATAGCTACCAATAAAAATAGCTAATAAGCTCATTAAGAGAATAAAATGGCCAACCCCAGCTCCTGGACGAGTAAAGCATGATCCAATAGCTAAAGACTGGATGCCATCTAGCTGGGTAACAGCACAAAACTGGGAGCACCAGCATGGAGGAGTGCAGGTAGGAATGTGCTTGGGGACAGTGAGTGGGTTAGTTTGGTGGGAACCCTGCACAAATCCAATCAAGCAAGGTCAGTTCCTCGGGAAACGCTATGATTTTAATTCCCTCTTCATGTTTCCACTTCAGAGCACATTGCCAATTTCTCTATATTTAGAAGTTTCTGTGTGGTTGCTCTTTTCCTTTGTCATAAATGATATGATGCCTGCAAAGAAACACGTATGCTTGTTTTCTGAAGATACCAGGATTAGTATAACCTGGAAAGACAGAATTGATCTAATAAGAAAGACTTGGGGGGCTTGTAGAAAAAAGAGAGTACTCAGGTTATCTGAACCAAAAGAGAAGAAGGCTTAAGATTATTGCTGGCATCAGGCAGAGAGCAGTGGTCTGCTGGTAATTCTAGTGAAACACAAAGAACTTAGACTTGATAAAATAAATAGAACATTTCACTCTCCACTGGGGAAAATTATTTACATAAAAATAATAATCTTTCTCTACTAGATACCAAGGGATCCTAAATGTCAGGTAAAAATTTGCATGTTTGGATTAGTTTGAAATACAAATTTTAAGCCAAGTTATTATGATGATTATTTTATTTTATTTTTGACCTCATTTAATATTACTAAGAACTTTTACTTCTGTTTTATATAAGATAAAATCATATTACCCAGAGATAGGAGTAGAACAGCAACAGAAATACAGCCCCAAATTGATTAACTTCAATAAGAAACTCTCTTTTGGGATAAAAATTATTTTTTTGATACAGAATAAATATGTCTTTCTAGTCTTCTAGGACTAATCCTTTGATTATATAGCCCTTTCTTCATTCTTCTTCTGAAGAAGTATTACGCTTCCTTCTTTTCCTTGATTAATTCTCTTCCAACTGAAGACCAATTGAAACACTTTTAAAACAAGAAATTGGTTTTCATTGGCAGGAATTGCGGGTTCTTTTGTGACTTAGAGAACAAGGGGGAACCGATATCAAGAATGAATTTACAAGCAATCACTTCTAAAGCTAAGAGAATTGGAATGGGAAGGGTAGTGTGAAATTAGTGCAATTTTCCAATAGACCTGGTAGTGTAACTTTTGACTCAGGCTCTGTCCTTATGGTAAATCTGAGGTTCACTAATATCTATACACACTTGCTACATCAGCCTCCCTGTATCTTGATTTGTTGAAATATCACATCAGGCCATACATTAAAACAATTTTTTCCCTTATAATCCTAATTGTTCATTATGCCCTGATAACTTTCTTTCTTTTTCAGTTGTGGAATTTATTCTTTCTTGGTTTCTGTGTGATTCATTGGGACTTTCTACTAAAACGTAAGAGTAAACAAACGAAAACTACTTCCAGAGAAATGTAATTTAGTGCATAATTACCACTTAGTGAGAAGGTTGTTAAATAGAGTCTGGGGGCTGATATCTAGGGATAAAGATGGAGGAACACACTGGACTCCCAACCATTCTCAATCCATATGTGGAATCACCCTATTTCCAATTTGTTGAGTAATATTGAAGCAAGTGAAGAATATTAAAATAACATCAATGTATTTTGGAGAACTGAAATTCAATTTTATTAATAACAGAAGTTTTTATAAACTTTAATAAAACTACATTTATATAATATATCTAAAATATGTTCAACATATCACCAAAATCTTACAGGAAAATATTGGGCCAACAGTGATGAAATGTTAATAAGAGGCATGGATAAACTAAGTTTTTCATCATCCAATGTACATTGAAAGCAATAAACTCTGAGAAACAAACTGAGGGTTCTAGAGGGGAGGGGGGTGGGGGGATGGGTTAGCCTGGTGATGGGTATTAAAGAGGGCACGTACTGCATGGAGCACTGGGTGTTATATGCAAACAATGAATCATGGAACACTACATCAAAAACTAATGATGTAATGTATGGTGATTAACATAATAAAATAAAAAAACAATAGAAAACTTAAAAATTCATTTTAAAAAATGTGGGTAAGGCATCAACGGGCAGCTTGTTGATATCAGAAATCATTCGTTTAAACTTCATCCCTATATCATTAAGAAGACAGTCTTGGGGTGCCTGGGTGGCTCAGTCGGTTAAGCGTCTGCCTTCAGCTCAGGTCTGGGATTGAGTCTGGCATGGGGCTCACCCCTCAGTGGGGAGTCTGCTTCTCCCTCTGCCCCTCCCCCTGCTTGTGCTCTCTCTCTCTCCAGTAAATAAATAAAATCTTTCATAATAAAAAGAAGACAGTCTTGCTGCTTGTGGTTTTTCTAGAAAATAAAGCATTTATCTATCATTTATACCTTCATCTCAATTAAATATTTTATGCTAGTCAAATAAAAATTGACATCTGAACACACAGAACTTATAATTTAGTAGTTTATCACAATCTATTTCCCACAAAATTAAGGATGTATTACAATGGTGGTGCAAAAAAATTTCCATAAGAATACAAACAGGGGAGATTCTAGTTTTAATGCCTTTTAAAGAAAAGGCTTCAAACAGAAGGTAAATTTGAGGGATGGAGGAATAACAATAGTTAGGAAGAGAGGCCAAAAATCACATGAAAAAACAATTGTATGTTATAACTTATTATTATTATTATTTTTTAAAAGAATGGACACATAGAAATAATGTGATAGAACATTACCTATCTATCACCTCCGAATCAGATCTACATACATTCAAGGAAACTGTGAAGAGTTTAGTTTGACTAGAAATTGAGGAAAAGCAACAAAACTAATATTTACTGACCATACAATAGACGACAAAGATCAATATTAGGTGTTTAATATGTTTCCTTATTAATTACTACAGTGACTTCTAAGTTAAACCCAATTCTCCCAATTTTTCTGGCAAAAAACACAAGTCTAGCGTTTTATGTGTCCATGGTCAAATCATTGGTGAGTACTGAGGTTAGGATTTGACCCCAAGGCCATCAGATTTCAAATGCTATGCTCTTCTCAACATCTCCATTTTTCCTAAACTATGTCCTTCAACACTGTTCTCAATAGGTACTCCATAAAAAAGGTATTTTGTGAAAAAAATTCATTTGGGAAATATTTCAATCTACATCCAATCCCTGACTATTAATTCACACGAGCATCCTAAAGGGTCTGAGAATTATAGAAAAGAAACTTGATTAACTTTCCTTATCATACCAATGCCCAAATGCCCTTGACTTTGGAGACTTTTTTTTACTAAAATGTAACACCTATTAGTCTCCCCAAATGGGAACCCTGTGGGAAACACTACCTTACTGGAAAAGCATAGAGTGCATGAGTGGGACTGCCAGGACATTTTTAAGAGTGAAAATCAAAATACTGAATCAGCAGCAGAACACAGAATGCTTACAAGGACAAGCTGAGGAGAATGGACTTATTCCCGCAAGCAACTGGGAAAGAATTTTTGAAGGATTTTGGAAAAGAAAGTGATACGGTACTATAATATCCCAAATATCCCATGTATCCTGAATATTTAATAATAATTATGGATTTTTCAGCAATAATTTTTCAGACATCACAACCTCTGCTAATTTAATGCCTCCATCTTTATATAAGAAAATTTGCATCTCTTGAGTCGAGTGAATGCCAAACTTCACTCGAATAATGGTTCTACTGTTTTTGGTTTGCCACCATCCATCTTTTAAAATCATTATTTTAATGGATTTATGATTTACCATGATGAAAAACTGTTGAATACTAATACCCAGAATAACTTTCTTAGAGGCAGCTCTGTGCAATTAATGGCTAAAATGTTTTCATCTTTGACACGTCAATTAAAGTTTGCTTTTCTATAAATTGTGTGAATTGTTTCTATGGATAAATAATGTATTAAATGGAAAGTTTATAGCTACTTATGTTATACCTGCCTGTGCCACAGAGGTATACACCCTTTATGGAAAGAGATGGCTTCGAACCAAGTTTTCTAAACCGCCAAAGTGTCCCAGTCCCATGAGGCTTATCACTTGTTGTTGATACAATGTTAAAATACAATGTCAAAAGTGTAGTTGTTGGGAGGACCTTCTCATACTGGTGAAAAGTACAGATTGTGGGGCTTCCTTCCAGATGAACTGAAACAATATCTTGGATGGGGACAAAATACAGGCATTTCAGAGAGTTTCCAGGGGACGCAGATGCCCACAAAGACTTGAAAAATCCTGACTTAGTAAGTCAGGTCAGAGAGGGAAAAAAATCTCACTCGAATTTCAAAAGTAGCTGTATAAGAGCAGTAAACCAGGTGAAGACTTATTAAACAACCATTTTATGTAAAAATGCCACTGAGACGCTGTAAGATGCCCTCATGTAAAACTAAAAAATTGTAAAAGCAGAAGAAAGTATAAATGAAAAAGACAATAAACATTGGATGTAATCTTATAAATACACAGGATTCGTATGTGTTAATAATATATATAAGAGCCTCAAGTTTTTATAAATAGTGATAAATTGCCCAACCAGCACATTTTATAAACATGAAAACCAAGACTCAAGAACCTAGCCATACCTCAACGATGCAGACATGTTCCCGACTCAAGGACTTGAAAAATTCCCTCTGCCTACAGGCTCTTTCTCTAGGAACTTTTCCTGGGTTTCTCACCCAGAAGCCTACGACTAAAGTTTTATGTGTTATGATATAATTTGGGAGTGCAATCCCAGAGATGCAGGAGTGAGCGAAAAAAGAGACTAATGAGATGGGAAACTAAGGCAAAGGGTGGAGAGAGCAAACAAAAAAGGTTGTGTTACAGTTGACCCCTGCTTGGTATCAAGGCAGGCTAATGTCTCCATCTCATGGGGCCATCTTCTGAGGTCATAAAAGACTGTCTCAGGATTTACTTCTGCTGATAAAGTGAGAAGAATATTTCATACATCATAAATATTCACATAACATGCCTTTATGTCTTCATTTATCTAGGTCAGCACTGTCGAATAGGAATTTATGGGATGAAAATGCTCTGTATCTGTCCTCTTCGATAGTATGGAAGCCACTAGGCCCATGTAAGTATGGAGCACTTGAAGTGTGGCTAGTGTGACTAAGTAACCAGATTTTAAATTTAATTTAGATGTAATTAATTTAATTTTAATTTAATTCACTTAAATTTAACTAGCCACATGTGGCTACTGGCTCTAAATTAGCGTGTCTATAGATATTTATTGATAATTTGCCAAACGAATTTTTAAAACAACTGCCAACTACAAATGTCACTTTTAAAGATTGAAATCATGTAGGAGCAACAGTTTGACCCACATTTTGTATTTTAAATTTCCCTTCTAGAATCTTGCGTGAGGATTAAATAAATGAAGGGGCAGTTTGATTTATAACATTGGAACTAGAAGTGTTTCTTGGGACAGAGTTCATTGAATTGTCTGACTAGTCTAAGGCTTTCTATTTTCTCCCTGAATTATCTGACTGGACTCAGTACTAACAAGACTAGGACAAAGGTTCCTGAAAATGGAGTTTAAAATTCTTAAACTTAAAAAAAAAAAAAACAACAAAAAACGATCTTTATTTTACCTCCCCCCAAAGTCTTCCTTAAGTCTGAAGATACCTGCTTCAGTTCTGCCTAGACAGCTTGGTGACCTGGCTTGCTAGGAGTAGCCTCCTGAGGAAAAGAAACCACAGGAATACGGGTCACAGGAGGGCACAGTGAAGTGAACCTTCCCCAAACCTGCTCCCAGTACCACCCATCAGGGGCTAGAGGAATGGTTTTAAACTCTACAGAACACTAGCTTAATGAATACTTGGAATGCTTTTCATTTTCTTCCAGATTACAGCCTTTCTAGAAGCAGTCAAGCTGTCCTAACCTTTTCTAAAAGTGAAATCCATGTGGAGACAAGAATATTCCCTGAAATATCTCTACAGAAAAGAACAAAGACAAAGGCACTGGGCTGACACAAGCCATTTTGATTTTATTCCTTGTATTTTTTTTTTTTGCACATATTAAAAATAGAGAGTGAAAGCCATTCAGTGAAAGGGATGGATGTCATCATAATAAAAATACAATTTGTTATATTGGCCAAAATAACAGGGGCAGTAGTTTAACAGCACTGAAGGAAACATGTGATAGAAAATTAGAGACAACATTAGGCTTAACCCAATTAAGATGGCATACATTTAATGACCTCCAGAGAAAGTTAATTTTTTAAACCACTCTCTCTCTTTCTACCTGCAAATATCTCTTTATGTCTAACTTAAATATCTCATGGTGCAATTTAAATTCATTTCCTTTTTGTGATACTCAATGGAGTAAAAAGTATAGACTACTTTCGTTTGAGGGATAAGCCATAATTTGTTTAAAGATCGATAAATATGCAGCTTCTCAGATTTCTCCAGGCTAATGACTCTATTTAATGTTTCCTTAGAGGTCTCCATTATTGTTGTCATTCTACCCTGAACTCCGTCTAAATTCTCTGCATTCTTTTTAAGTTGATGAGGCTCTCAGTCATTGCCATAGACGGTGACCCTATATGCCAAGTGCATGGTGCACAGCACTGCACAGCGAGGCTTGGCTGCCATGCTTGCCCTGCCATTGTACATAATCTGCTCTGTGCCCGGGGTTCAGTATTGTCTTAATGTACTATACTGGAGTGGAGTCCAGTATGAACAGAGATGCCAAGCAACTGACTCCACTTCAGTGATATTTGCAGATCCGTAGGTAAAAGTGGTCTTTCCAGTATTTACCTTTCTCACTTGATTTTTTTTTTTTCCTTTTTATTTTTCTCACTCTTAGAGAGTAAATTGCTGTGATCTGGCTGTGTATGTACACAGCTTGGTGGCTGTGTTTTAAAGTTTCCCCCTGTGTTGTTCTCTGAAAACCCTAACAAATAGATTAGAATACCTGATTTCCTGCATTTTCCTTGCTTATCGCTATTTTCTTTTTCAAGCCTTGAGAAAATGACTTGACATGGTGTATGAATGTATACCTTTCATGCCTATATGCTTGCCTCTGATGTTTATAGCTCTGTTTATTTTTCTTCAGATTATTATTTCATCAGTTATCCTACTGCTTCCCTAGTGTTTCACAGGCAAATCTCTTTTACTTTCTTAGAGTTGTACAAAAAGGTAGTGAAATCATGAATAGCCTAGAGCTTTTAAATATAGAATGGGTATTAACTGGACTCAAGTAACTATTTCATCGAGACTGGGAAAAATTATTGAATTTAGAGAGCTGGGTACAAGCGCCTTAAGAAAGATTCCTGAGTGATCACCGTTGTATCTCCTAAATGTTACTTTGTATTTGTGCTTCTATCTTTCCTTTTATGAATATAGTGTAATGAGTTACAAATTCTCATTTAATTTGTATTTTTCTATGGAATGACTGAGGTTATTGCTGGTTAGTTTTCTGTTTGCAAATTAAGCATTCAATTGTGGCGTGTTCAATAGCTTACGCTTGATGATCATAAGATCACACTAAAAAATACTGCTTTAAAAAAGGAGTTGAGGGACAGCGACTGGGTGGCTCAGATTGTTATGCATCTGCCTTTGCTCGGGTCGTGATCTCGGGGTCCTGGGATAGAGCCCCACGTCAGGGTCCCGGCTCAGCGGGGAGTTTGCTTCTCCCTCTCCCTCTGCCCCTACCCCTGCTTGTGAGTGTGCTCTCTCTCTCTCAAATGAATAAATTTAAAAAAAAATCTTAAAAAAAAATAATAAATAAATAAAAAAGGAGTTAATCTGTGCAACATACTATATGTTGTCAAGGCATGTCTTCCACAATAAGAGTTCGAGGTCTTTTAATTTCACAATTTCTTGAGTAATTTTCACTTCAAGCTCTGGAATGCTGACAATTTTCACCTATTTTAGTACAATTGTTATAATTCATTATTCTTGTTAGGGGATCTGTTATATCCAGGGTTAAATTTGGCTTACTAGTTTTCTTAGAATCAACACAATGTCTTCTAATGAAACAAAATTTATGCATTTTTGAGAATGTAGATCATCATGTCCTCTCAAAAGAGCTTTGGATTGCAACTGAAAATGCTAAGTACATAAATTTACTTCAGAAACAAATACTTTACCATAAAAAAATGAGATGGGTAATCACTTTCATTTTAGTTAATGTCCTTATCAGCAACTACATCCTTTTATAGTGGCAATCATTAATAGCTAATAGTAGATTACTATAGATAACAGCATATGCTATAGTGACAAGAATTAGTCTAATAAAATAGCAATAATATTTAACATGTAGTTCAGATAGGTAAATTTCCCTTGCTAGTTTTTCTATGGGACTACTGTAAATGCATTATTCAACCAGAGGAGTAAAATTGATTTTTTTTTTTAGAGAGAGGGAGAGAGAAGGGTGGGGACGGGCAGAGAGAGAGAGAATCTTAAGCAGACTCCATGTCCAGTGAGGGGCCCTACACGGGGCCCTTTGGGGGGGCTTGTTGCAGGGCTTGATCTAACGACCCTGAGATCATGACCTGAGCTGAGATCAAGAGTGAGAGGCTTAGCTGACTGAGCCACCCAGGCACCCCTAAAACTGATTCTTAAAAAAGAAAAAGGCATTATTGCCATTCTAAAAGTGGTGAAGGTTTATGCTTAGCAAAATTGACATTACCCATAAAGTAAATACGAGGTGATGGACAAAAATGCTGAACCAAAAACTGGGGCCTGTTTACTTTATGAATATATTTATTATGTAATTATCAAACCAGCAGAAACTTAGTCAACACGTGTGGTGAAAAAAGCATGGTTTGGGATCAAAATACATGCAATACCACTTAATAATTGTGTGATCATGAGCAAATCACTCTGGAGAATTTCTTTCTTCCTAGTACAAAGGGTAATAACATCACTTCATATAATTAAGCGAAATTAATGTAAAAATTCCCATGGATAAGCTATTCACCCAACATAGAATATTTATTTTTTTAGACCATATCATGTGGAGAAATATAGCATATATGAGAATAGAAGACAGTCATGTTTTTCATCCTCTGCTTGTCTTGTTGGCAAAAATACATGATTCATATAATTAAAAATTATTACATTTGTGATGGGTACTATTTCTTTTATTAACTTACAATGTATTATTTGTTTCAGAGGTACAGGTCTGTGATTCATCAGTCTTACACAATTCACAGCGCTCACCATAGCACATAACCTCCCCAATGTCCATTACCCAGCCACCTCATCTCTCCCACGCCCCTGCCCTCTAGCAGCCCTCAGTTTGTTTCCTGAGATTAAGAGTCTCTTATGGTTTGTCTCCCTCTCTGGTTTCATCTTGTTTCATTTTTCCTTTCCTTATCCTATGATCCTCTGTCTTGTTTCTCAAATTCTTCATATCAATGAGATCATATGATACTTGTCTTTCTCTGATTGACTTATTTCGCTTAGCATAATGCCCTCTAGTTCCATCCACGTCATTGCAAATGGCAAGATTTCATTTTTGAATGCTGCATGATATTCCATTGTATATATATACTACATCTTCTTTATCCATTCATCGGTTGATGGACATCTAGGCACTTTCCATAGTTTGGCTATTGTGGACATTGCTGCTATAAACAGTGGGGTGCATGTATCCTTTCTGATCCCTACATTTGTATCTTTGGGGTAAATACCCAGTAGTGCAATTGCTGGGTCATAGGGTAGCTCTATTTTCAACTTTTTGAGAAACCTCCATACTGTTTTCCAGAGTGGCTGCACCAGCTTGCATTTCCACCAACAGTGTAGGAGAGTTCCCCTTTCTCTGCATTGTGATGGGTACTATTAAGAAGAGGCAAATAGGGCCAGGATGGCAGCTATTTCTGGGATCTGGCCTAATCTCAAGGATAAATGAAGCCACACCCAACAAAGTAGCATTTAAGTTGGGATCTAAAGCAACAAGAAAAGGCTAATGAGTCAGTCTTTCTATCAGGAAAAAAAAAAAAAAAGCAGCTGAACATTCTCAGATCCAAAGCTGCTTGTCATGAACCAGAAATGATGTGAAGGTTAGTGAAGCCATGAGTGGCCCTTAAATTTCGCTTTTCCATAATCCACCTGTTTGTGAACTCCCTAATATTTTTAAAATCTTTTTGCCCTCCTTAATGCTTAATATTGTAGTTTTGTTTATGATAGAGACAAAAAAATGCTAACTTGAAGTCTGGCTATTTTATGTGGGTAGGGCCAAACTAAGTATGCTTTCCCAAGCATCAGGCTTAGTCATAACTATATTTTCATTTGACCAAAAAAAATAATTGCGCACATTTATATTAATAAGAATTCATTGACTGCCAGACTGGAGCCATCAGGAATTACAGGAATCTCATGGGCCTATTCCACATCTTAAAATTTGCTATTGTTTGCAGTTAACAGCACTCAAAAATGTGCTTTTGTACTTAGTGCTCCATTCTTTACCAGATCAATTGGGATATTTCCAGTTGAAAATATTTTTTAAAACACAAAGGTTTTTTTTATTAAACATATACATTTTGCTTCTTTCTTTTCAGTCCTCTAAAGGATTCGTGAATTCGTCAAATTCTTTACATAGGAGGCTATTTAACATTTTGTTTCAGAAAAAAAGAAAATAAAAAATGAAGATTGCTGAGCTATCTTCCAGAGGCCCTATCACCAAACAATGTGCTCATTATTTTTAGTTTGAGCATGAACAGATGTGGATTTTTTCTTATTTATTTCAAATAAGAACTACCAGTATCATAAGCAATTTAACAGCCATTCTGCTTTAGGCCAAAGGACTCAATAAATGTTTATTGCAGTTGTCCTAAGGAGCCACTTCTAAATTAACCTTTTCCTAATACTACTGACCTTTAATATAGTGCCTTAAATATGGAACTGAGAAAGAAAATTAGCAAATGTGGCGTAGTATCAAAATCGTTTGTTTTCGTTTTTATACTTCTTTGGTATTTTGCAAATCCTAATTACATATCCCATATGTTTTGTGAGGGCACAAAACACTAAAAGAACTTCCTTGATTGTTTAGTTTAAAAGCTTTATTGCTAAACAGCAAATATATTCAGACTAAAATCTATCAAGTCAACCATCATTTAAATGAACAGGGAAAAGTGTGACAATAGATGTACTAAAATTACTTCTTTTAAATCAGTAACATCAGTACCAGTTGAAGTAGACTCTAATTGAAATGCATTTTCATGTATTCAATTCATTCCAAATACAAGCTTTATGCAATTACCTCGTTAGCCAAGAATGGGCAAACATGAAAACACATTATTTCCGTTGACATTTAAAAGTTTGGATATTATTAACATACATTGATTGATTGATTGCTTCAGCTTTGCAGATACTTCCAATTTTTTAGGAGTAAAATTGCAGATCTGCCTGTGAATTTTTGTTATATTATGATTTTCTTGGTAGAATGTCATGCTTTCTCTTCCTTATAACACTTTCTTATATCATTATATCCTGTTATTTCATTTTCCTTGGCTCTTTCTTTTTGCCAATCTGGCTTTCAGGTTTTTTTTTTTTTTTAATTTAAAATCTTCCTAACTTAACAAGGAACTTTCTTCTTCTTTTTTTTTTTCATTTTACTCTTTGTTGTTCCATTGTTCAAATTGGCTCTTGATTTTACCTGACACTCAGTCCTGTATAAGAGTGTGTTTATTTCCATTATCTGAAATATTTATTCTAATAGATTGAACAAGTAAAAGACAATGTTCAATGTAATATAATATGATTTTTCCTCCTTTGTAATCACAAAAATATAATCCCTTTCCCTTTTACTGATACTCCAATCAAACTAATTATTTGATATTTTAATTATGCTTTAATTCCTTAAACATTTAACATTTTATAATTATATTTTCATATTGTTATTATTAACAATTCCTTAATAAGTCAAATTTTTCTTATACTCATGCTCCCTTGCAAATTGAATAAATGCTGCTTGACATTTCAGGATTCCTACTTCCTGATATGCTTAATGGGTTAAAAATTGAATAGGAGTTCATTATTCATCATGTATTATAGGGGTGCTTCTCTTTTACTGGCTGATTCAGTGGCTATAATTTTGACTGTTAATGAATTATGAAACCATGTTAACATGAAATGGTTATCAAATTTTCTATCAGCCTTTTCAAGAATAGTTTCAGCCTAAAACAAGAGTCCTAACAGGCTAGAATATAAATCATTTACATTTTGTTGGTGCAGTTTATTATTACTATATTGGATGGGGTGGATAAGACGTTATAACAGAGAACAATTATTAGCTGTTCAGGGTAGTAGAGGATTGAGAGTAGCTGGGAGAGAATGTCAAGGGATGAGGTTTCCATATTTTGGGCTTTAGGTGAACAGTGAAGAGACATTGCTTGTTTTCTAACTTTATTTGAGTATGGCAATGGAAGGAAGGCACTTTATTATTCTTACCTTTCTTCTGTACCTCCCACTATTTTGAGTATCTCGTATCTCGTTTTCAACTCTGAACATACTTCTGTCTCCTGCATTTCTTTCCCTCTCCCTTACCCTTTTCCTGTGATCCTGATTTGGAATTTTCTAAGAAGTAATGTAAATGTTTGAAAGAATATCTTGGCACAAATGATTATAAACTTACCCCATGTCCAACAAGAAGATTATTTCTATACATGACCACATTTATACTTAAAATTCAGTTCTTTTTTTTTAAAATATTTTATTTATTCATTTGAGAAAGAGAGAGAGTGTGCAGGGGGAGGGGCAGAGAGAAAGGGAGAAGCAGACTCCCCACTGAATAGGGAGCCTCTTGCAGGGCTCTATCCCAGGACGCAAGGACACGACCTTAGTCAAAGGCAGATACTAAACCAACTGAGCCACCCAGGCATCCCTTAAAATTGAGTTCTTTGGAGTAACTACCAAATTACCGACATACTCTTAGTATTGTTTATTTTTTTTCCCCCTGGGAAATAATAAACTTATATAGAGACTGTTTTTTTCCCCCAGATTTATGTTAGTATTTCTTTACATGTAGGACAATGTACCCTCAAGATGGAGTGTTCACCTTGATTTTGTTTCCTAATACAAAATTTTCTAAAATAAGACCTGCATTTTTTATATATCAAGAACATGTCATCAAAATTAAATTAATTTAATTTTGTTTTCCCTTTCTCTAAAATCCTAATGTTCATTGTATATCTTGGCACCGTATCCAACAGTGTTTTGCAAAAACAAAATGTGACTAAGTTGTTATCATTTTCCATAGAATAATCTACTTTTTTCATCGTATTAACAATAAAAGTAAAATATCTTTAAAATGTTAGACGCATTATTAATAATCAAAATTAGAAAACAGAAAAATACTATACGATGTCTAATTATAACTGTATGGAAAATTTCTGGAAGAATAAACAATTAATTGTTAAGAATGTTACTCTCTTGAGAAGGGGACTTGGAGTCTAGACTCAGAGAAGATCTATTATTGCATTTGTTGTTTCATTTAAATGGTTTAGTTATAATAAAGTAAGCAATTGGTTTTTATTTTTGAATAATGAATGATGAAGATCACTGAATAGCACATGACATGAGAAATACAAGTTTGTATCTTAAACAAGAACAAAATTACCAAGATAGCCATAAAACATATTTGTTTGCTGAGTAAACCATGTTTTCCAGATATATTTATATTGTGCACACACACATAGTTACTTATTGTTCAAATATTTGCTAACAAATTGATGAATTGTAAAGTTATATGATTTCATATATATATGTGTATGTGTGTGCATACACACACATATATATAGTATTTACTCAAAATTCTGAATCATGGACATTAGTGATCACTATTTAGAAAAATATACTAATCTTTTTGAAGTGTGATTGTATAGATTTGTTTCCAATGTTGATTACATTTCTGGCTGGCTACTATTTTCACTCATCAGGGAATAGTCTCAAATCCAGCTAGTCCAAGCCCATGCAGAGATAGTACATGCCAGAAATACTGTAGGGCATCACTAACTCATGGAGGCTGAAATCCTCACTCTTTTTGAAAGATTAATCTTGCTCTTTACCACCTATAAGACCAGCAGGCTCTGTTCCCTCAGGGGAAAACAGGGCCAGAGACAATGCTATGTAAGCCTCATCATGACAACTTCACTTTTCTAGTCCAATCCTACTCGGATCTGTTGAGAGAAATAAAGACGGTCCCTTTTCAAAACCATTATGACTTTAATGCTCTTTGGAAATGAATTCTTGGCTGAGAATCTATATAAAATGATCATATTTTAAACTACAAAGAATTCAAAAATAGTTTATGTTGGGAAGAAAATAGGAATCGCCAGTGGTATTCTTATAATGTTAATTTGATTGCATATTGGTCTGCTTACAGCCAGATGTCCTCCTTTGCTATTGAGCACATTGAGAAATTAAGATTCCATGCATTTCTCTAATTGCTCCCTTGAAATGAAAACTTCTGTGCCTTTCTTGCAACCATAATCAAAGACCAAAACTACACATGTATGTTAGTACAGTCATCTTTATCAACAAAGATTGAGAGATAACAGTATTATTAATGTTCAATGATGAGTGTGTATGAGGATAGCAATTATATTTTCTCCCCGAAAGTGTCAGCTGCCCTTATTAAGTGAAACTCTGAAAGTTGCAGTTACATTTTCTCACTTACCGAGGGACTGCAGATACGTATAGAGGAAACAGTGCTCTTGGCTAATTATCTCGTCAGTAGTCACTCCAATATTCCCAGCTAAGGAATCAATTTTTAAAAGTCAGGAGGAGATATAATAAACACAGCTTCAGTCATTGACCAACAGAAAAGCATGCCAAGTAGAGTAGTCTTGGCCTAGGAAGGAGGATGATAAAATGTTGAAATGCAGAGGAAAATTCAGTTAAAATTCATTTTAAAAAATTCATCCAATCACTACAGAGTCAGTTATCTGCAAAAATGCTATTTTGTGATAGTTTAACTGGGTTGCTTTGAGTTAAAATGAGACATTTAATATATTAGCTTTATCTTTTACTTTTAAAAGTATTAACTGGAAGTATTGAATCATTAAATTCCAAACTATTTTCTGCCTCTGTATAACTGAAGAGGTTAAGGAGCTTACTTACTAAAATCAAAATAATTTATTTAGAATTAGAGAAATATTATGCATGTTGATTATCTTCATGTTCTCTAAAAGAACTAATCTAATTAATTAGGCTTTTTAAAATATTATTAATTATGGCTCTTTAATTGCATTTTATCAATATGATGAGGTATGTTAACTTTCATTTAGATGGACTATTTCATTTGCTACAACTATTCTTTTCATAATTGCTTTTGTGATATTAATTCTCTGGTTTACAATCTGAGGAAGATGAAGAGAGAAAATAGACAAGTTAGCATTATGTATATATTGGAAACAGGCAAAGGGGGTATTATTTTCTCACAATAGGACATCAAAATATACAATATAAAACTATCACTGAAACTATCACTATAAATAGGATGCATGAATCAATAAAATCATAAAAGTTTGAGTATAAGATTTTAAGAAGAACCTTGGAAATGAGCATATCTGGAAGACAGCCATCAAGATGATAAGGGAAAAATTATGACATATGATAAATAATTAAAGAGAATAAATATATCTGGCTTGGAAAACTATAGGTTTAAAAGAAAAATAATTCATATTGATATATATATCTTAATTTTATATATAAGATATGTATATATATATAATTTTTATGTAGGAATCCCAGAGCAGAAATCCCAACTAGCACAGAATAACTAAATATATAGTGAGGCAATTTTTGACTCTTCATAAAATACAATGTTTTAATAGTTGCTTTTACTTCTTTGATTTGTTCATGTTTCTTTTTATTGCCCACTCCTCCCTCCACCCCCACTCCAGGTTTAAGACAGACCCTATTTATCTCTTACTTGGCCTATTCTTTTTTTTTTTTAATATAGATTTATTTATTTATTTTTTAGAGAGAAACAGAGAGAGAGTGAGAGCACGCGAGGGGGGGAGGGGCAGAGGGAGAGGGAGAGAAACTCAGCAGAGTCCCCCCTGAGCGTGGAGCCTGACCCAGGGCTCCATCTCATGACACTGAGATCAGGGCCCTGAGATCATGATCTGATTCAAAATCAAGAGTTGGTTGCTCAACCTACTGTGCCACCCAGGTGCCCCTCACTTGGACTATTCTAATAGCCTGCATACCGACATCCATGCTTCAAGTTTGCCAACCCTAATGTTCATTCTTTACTTTTCTGTCAAAAGAACTTTCTGAAATATAATTATGAGCATGTCTTTCCCTTTGGTTTCCCTTCAGTGGTTTCCTTTTACTTAGAGGATAACATTCAAACCCTGAAATACACTGAAACCCTTCACAATCCAGAAAGAAATAGAATTCAAGTGTCTTCTTTTATTCTGCCAATTACTCCATGCATCTTACATATAAGTTCTGGAAACTTGATTTATTTGGATTGTCATGCACACTCATACTTCTAAAGATTTACTAATATTCCTGTGCGTATGTGAACTGCACCTTCTTTATTTTTCAGTCACTTGGCAAAAATTATTTGGAATTATCTCGAATATTATTTCTTCTATAAAATCTTTTCTGACTTTCCAAAGAAGAGATACTCTTTCCTTACCGTCTATTGATTTGGTTCTGTTTTGATACATATGATACTATTATCTAGTTATTTGCTTATTGGTTTATTTCTTCGAGAAGAAAGCGAGCTCTCTGGGAACCAACACACATGGTATTTGTATCGATAACTCCAGCAATAAGACAATGCGTAGAACATGGTTGATGCCACATCTTTTTTTAAGCGTAAAAAATAGAAGTGTTTGTGCAGGATGTAGTTGTTGGGTTTTCAGGAATCTTAGAGGAATTAGCTATATTGACATGAGTCTGGATGTGGAATCTCCCAAGAACGTCAGCAAAACACTAAGATTTTACGTTTTCAGAGTAATTTCAGAAAATCAGATTACATACCCACAAACACACACATAAACATACATCCACAACTACAGCAACAGCAAAAGGGTCTCTCCATAGAAAATCATTAGGATCAACAATTTTCATGAAGTCCTTTGGACTGGAGACAATTGCTTTCTGCCTAGTGTGTGGAGAAAAATCATTGAAAGAGAAGATAAGCATCATATGATATGGAATGTAGTCTTCATTAGACACTCTTGACTAACCTGGTATGGTAAAACAGAAAGTTTCAAGAATTGGAACAACTTTGGGGCACCTGGGTGGCTCAGTCGTTAAGCGTCCGCCGTCGTCTCAGGTCATGATCCCAGGGTCATCGGATCGAGCCCCGCATCAGGTTCCCTGATTGGCGAGGAGCCTGCTTCTCCCTCTCCCACTCCCTCCGCGTGTGTTCCCTCTCTCGCTGTGTCTCCCTCTGTCAAATAAATAAATAAAATTAAAAAAAAAAAAAGAACTGGAGCAACTTCTTTACTAATAAATGACATTTATTTTTTTACTCTCTTAATATACATTATTAAATAGAAAAAAATCTTATTATATACTGCTTAAGAAAAAATGGTACTTTTGTAAAAGACTTGTAGAGAGCAATACATATATATATAAACTGGATCAATTTAAGTTAAAATGAAACATTTAATATGTTAGCTGCATCTTTTACTTTTAAAAGTATTGACTGGAAGCATTGAATCATTAAGTTCCAAACTATTTTCTGCCTCTGTATATTTTCTGCCTCTATATAACTGAAGAGGTTAAGGAACTTAATTACAAATCCAAATAATTTATTTAGGATTAGAGAAATGTTATGCAAGTTGATTATCTTCATATTCTCTGAAAAAAACTAAGCTAAGTAATTATGGCTCTTTAATTGCATTTAATCAATACGATGATGTGTATATATATATACATAATACCTTCTGAATGATAACTAGACGGAAAAAAGGAACTCTCAGAAACATGTAAAATATGTTTGAAATTAAAAGGTGAAACAGATTACATTACTATTTGGTTTAAATTGAGGTCAAATGAAAGCAACATGTATTAAGGTAAACAATATTGTATAAGCATAAAAAGAATTGCGTAAAAGAAGTAGAAGGCTATATATTTAAGATTTAGATAAAATTCAAAATTTGATTTCATTACAGAGCAGTATTTCAATATGGCCAAAAGTCTATTATATATTTTTTTAAGATTTTATTTGTTTATTCATGAGAGACAGAGAGAGAGAGAGAGGCAGAGGGAGAAGCAGGCTCCCAAGGAGCAAGGAGCCCGATGTGGGACCCGATCCCAGGACCCTGGGATCATCACCTGAGCCGAAGGCCAAAAGTCTATTATATTTTAATTCCCTGCCAGTGTTCTATTTTATCCCTAAATTTAAAAAGATGTATAACATAAATACATGACTTAAAAACAACAATAATAACAAATTGGTGTATTTCAACTTTGCCTGTGATAGGGAAATATATGAACCCAGTGAGCACTCTCATATGAACCCAATGAGCTCTCTCTCATTGAGAGAGCGTGCTAACATTCTAAAGCTATTATTTCCATTTTGCATGATATATATATATTATTATTTTTTCTTTTTTTCTCTCTACTTAAAGAACAAATAAACATGCTGCAGGAGAAGAAATATACAGATGGAAGTGGACAGCAGCTTCTTAACTCTTGAATTAGTTTTTTACAACTTAGTTCCCAGATGTTTGTTTCTCATGCTCCCTGCTATCTTGGGAAGAATTTGCTATTGTCTGTCAATGAGTCATATACTGTATTCTCAAATTTGGAGAAAATGCAAAGCTACAGTTGGATATGGCATGAGTCACTGACAGACAATGGAAAGCTCTGAGATGATGCACTCAGAGCTACTTTGCATTTTGAAGAAAAGTGATCAGTCTCTCTCTCTCTCTCTTTTTTTTTTTGCTGGCAACGGCTTCCAAATACTCAAGGTTTTACTTCCTTGTCAAAGAATGCAGCCATCAAGAACAGGTATCCCATTCACAATGATAAATATGTTTTAAATACAAGCCATCCTTTTTCTTTCTGTCCTGTTCATATCTCACTGCTAACTATTTTTTACTGTATATGCTGAACATCTTTTTTCTATCCTCAGGTGCAGTACATTACTTTTGACAAGGCATACAGATGGGCAGCTCTTTACTGATTCTGTGTATTTGTGGCAGAGGGAATGAGTCCTTCTCCCTACATTGGGTCATCTGTGCCAGATTTCCAAACAACCTCTTCACAAGTTCGTCAGAACCACACCTGAACTTTGTGCCCACCAAAGCTAAAACAGGACAATCTTATCTGCATCTTTAAAATGCAGATAATTTGAAAATTCCATTTTCCAACAGTGAAATGTTTAAAAGCAGATCCTGTCTCTATAGCTCATGCCATATTAACAAGTATGAGGGGAAGACCTTCACAATGAGATGTTAACATAGTTTAGAGTTTATCATAGAGCAAAAATGTGCAAACATAGAAATCCACTTAGCCTGAAGCAACTTCTGTACTTTAAATTTCAGATATTTGGATTTTCAAAAGCATATATAAAGTTACTGAAGTTTTAGCGTGGTTAAAAAAATGGGGGAGTAGGTGAGATCCTGCAAGGAAATGTAAGAGCCACCTTTCAGATATTTGAAGGGCAGCCGTACCACAGAGGGTTCAGGGACTCAGTGTGTCATTTAGAGGAAACAGTTAAAACTAGGGAATGTCACTCAGAGGAATGTAGACACCTGCACAATATAAACAGATATTTTGTCCTGTGAAGAAAATGACTTTATATGGGGTAATAATCCTGACATTGGCTAAAGAGTTTGTTGCCTGTGTGTCCTGAATACTTTGTAGAATTTACCAGAATGTAAACATCTTGAGGGCAGAGATTGCTTTGTTTTGTTTTGTTTTGTGTACTACTGTCTTACTCCCTTTGCCTAGAACAGTATCTGCCTCATGGTGACACTTAATTTGTCACATAATGAATCTCAAGAATTAAGGACTCTGAAGATTATGTAGAACATCTTTTAGATTTCCCTGAGATAGCCCCTTTATACTCAATGTCTTTGCTTACAAGCATAGACTTCAATAGAAAACTAAAATAATTTTGATTATACTTTAAAACCAAAAGATGCTTTTAAGATATATATATATATATATATCTTAATATATATAAAAAAGATATATTGGATGCATTTCTTATCAGCCACCAGTGGTTTTCAAATTTCAAAAGTTATAGTTGGGTCTTTCTTGTCTGCTGTTAATTTATTGTTGACTCTTTACCTCATTCTCCAATATGGATGTCCTAAACCATTTTGTTATTTTTTTTAAATTTTTTTTGAAATAGTTTTATTGAGGTATATTTGACAAATAAAATTGTAAGTTATTTAAGGTGTACATTGCAGTGATTTGATATATTCATATACATTGTGAAAGATCCCCCCATCTAGTTCATTAACACATCCATTACCACACATATTTATCTTTTCTTTCTTTTTATTTTTTTGTGAGACTATTTAAGTTCTACTCTCTTAGCAACTTTAACTTATACTATACAGTGTTATCAACTATAGTCACCGTGTTTTACATTAGATCCTCACACCATATTCATCTTACAGCTGAAAGTTTGTATTTTTTTTTTTTTTAGTGTTCCATGATTCATTGTTTGCGTATAACACCCAGTGCTCCATGCAGTACGTGCCCTCTTTAATACCCATCACCAGGCTAACCCATCCCCCCACCTCCCTCCCTTCTAGAACCCCCAGTTTGTTTCTCAGAGTCCATAGTCTCTCATGGTTTGTCTCCCCCTCCGATTTCCCCCCCTTCATTTTTCCCTTCCTGCTATCTTCTTCTTCTTTTTTTTTTTTTTAACATATAATGTATTATTTGTTTCAGAGGTACAGGTCTGTGATTCAATAGTCTTACACAATTCACAGTGCTCACCATAGCACATACTCTCCCCAAACCAACCACCCCATCCCTCCCACCCCCCACCACTCCAGCAGCCCTCAGTTTGTTTCCTGAGATTAAGAATTCCTCATATCAGTGAGCTCATATGATACATGTCTTTCTCTGATTGACTTATTTCGCTCAGCATAATACCCTCCAGTTCTATCCACTTCGTTGCAAATGGCAAAATTTCATTCCTTTTGATGGCTGCATAATATTCCATTGTATGTGTGTGTGGGTATATATATATATATATACCACATCTTCTTTATCCATTCATATGTCGATGGACATCTTGTCTCTTTCCATAGTTTGGCTATTGTGGACATTGCTGCTATAAACACTGGGTTGCACATGCCCCTTCGGATCACTACATTTGTATCTTTGGGGTAAATACCTAGTAGTGCAATTGCTGGGTCGTATGGTAGCTCTATTTTCAACTTTTTGAGGAACCTCCGTACTGTTTTCCAGAGTGGCTGTTTATTTTTCCTAAAATAATGTGTGATATTTTACCACATCATCTTCGCTTATATTTCTGCCCTCTTAGGAGACTTCTGTGTAGCCCATATTCCTAAAATGACTGTATCCATAAAAATTGTGTTCATACATGAGAGACGATGGACTCTGAGAAACAAAATGAGGGTTCTAGAGGGGAGGGGGGTGGGAGGATGGGTTAGCCTGGTGATGGGTATTGAGGAGGGCACGTTCTGCATGGAGCACTGGGTGTTATGCACAAACAATGAATCATGGAACACTATATCTAAAACTAATGATGTAATGTATAGGGATTAACATAACAATAAAAAAAGTAAAAAAAATTGTGTTCATATACTTCTACTTTTGAGATTTTTTCTAAAGCTTTATTAAAATAACTGTCCTATTAAAAAAAGATGCTTTTAAGATATATATATATATCTTAATATATATCTTATATATATATATGGAGGACTTTGTTTAAGTAATGTTCAAAATTGTTTTCATTCTCCTTTGATTTAATTTTAGTTAATATCACCAATAGCTAAACATGAATTATAAATGAAATTCAGTATAGAGGCACTAATCATTGATGATGGTGAGTAAACATCTCCTTTTGGATGCCCTGTATGCAAACCAAACGCATATGTGGACAATTTTAATTTTTACAACAAAATTTTTCTATCAGATTAGCACCACGGAAGTGATATTAGCTCTCTGTTGTTTATGACAAATTATTGCAAAATTTAGCGACTGAAAACAACAAATGCATACTATCTTACACAGTTTCTGAGGACCAGGAATCCAGAACTAGCTTAGTTGGGTGGTTCTGGCTTGCAAGGTTGCGATCAGACTGTTAACTGGAACAGCAGTTAGGGCTCAGAATTCTCATGTGGTTCTTGGCCGGCCTCAGTTTCTCAGTTCTGTGCTGCTTATTGCTCAGAGGTGGCAGCCCCTCATCAGATGGGCTTTTTGCAACATGAGGGGGGCAGGTAGAATACCTGAGAAAGAAGCCACAGTCTTTTATAACCTAATCTCAGAAGTGGAACACTTATACCATTATAAGTATTATAAACATGTACAAGCCATCCCTAGTACTGCGTGGGAGAGAGTGAACCTACACTAAGAGTGTGAATAATAGGAGAAAGGAATCACTGGGGACCTTCGCGGAGACTGCCCACCATAGAAATCATTCAATCAAAAATTTGTTAGTTACTTATGAACATTATGATTTACCACACAATAAAAAGTGGGGATTTGGAAACTGTGATGGCAGGAAGGGGAGGCCAAAATGAATTTTCTAGCTTAGTTGTCTACATGAATCATATCCTATAGGTTACATTTATATGATTTTTTCTATTTTGTTTTAAAAATTGTTTATTTTTCTAAAAATATTCAGAGGCATAAAATAGATGGTCATTTTCATTATGTATTATGATACTGCATACTTTCAAAGAAAGAAAAACTGAAATAATGACTATTAGCGGTCCAGAATGTCAAAACAATAGAGTACATGGCAAAAATAGGCCCGCCTTGGCTCTTCATCTAAGGATCTAAATAGTTGAAATAACTAAAGGTCTGATTCTAGAGCTTTTTCTTCTGTAATACATACATGTAGTATTAAAATATCACCCTCATGATTATTAATATCATCAAGGGAGTAAAAGAATGTTCTTTTAGCTGTGGGTCAGAAGCAAGGCGCTCTTCAGTTTCTATTCACATGTAACAATTCATTGGCAATTTTTCTAGAAATACATAGTCTCCTCAAGTGTAATATCCTTGGGAATAATAGCCACAGAACAAAATGCTGGGTTTGTAAAACATTTTGAGCTCTATGGGGAACAAAAGTTGCAAGGAAAGTACAAATTATTATTAACATCAGATTCACAATTTATTTCAATTCTCTCCAAAAACCCTTTCGTCTGCCCAAAGGGAAGAAAGTTCCGATAAAGAACAGTTAGGGGCTCCAGCTGTTAAGTCTAGCTACGTTGCTGGGATGAAACCTCCTCTGGGCCCCAAGGAGCACAGGGATCTTCTGTCAGGATTCTTAGTTTTCAACAACAAAAATTGTCTCTGATAAATTTAAGAAGAAAAAGGCATTTGTTAAAAGAATACTGGGCAGGGGCATCTGGCTGGCTCAGTCAGTTAAGCGGCTGCCTTCAGCTCAGGTCATGATCCCTGGGATCAAGCCCCACATCGGCCTGCTCAGCTGGGAGTCTACTGTTCTCTCTCCCTCTGCCTGCTGCTCTCCCTGCCTGTGCGTGCTCTCTCTCTCTCAAAGAAATAAATAAAATCTTAAAAAGAAAAAAAAAAAAAAGGAATACTGGGCAGCTCAGAGAATCCCCCTGGATTCTCTGGAGGTCTGGAGAAGTGGGTTTGGAAGACAAGCAGCCAACAATCATTCCAAACTAAATCGAGAGGAGAGGGATAAGGAAACATTGCTTCCCCAATTAGCAAAAAAAATTTCAGCCTTTGGCATGTATGTCATAACTAAACTAACCATAGACTAATGCATGTAAGCAGGAAAAATTATCGACACGCTCATTATTCAACATGTACTTAAAAATATATATTGAGCCATGGGCCAGGTATTGACAATAGAATCATTAAAAAAATTCAAAGCTCTTGCCCACATGGGGTTTATATTCTACTGAATTTTATCAGAAAAAATGTGGTTTACACTGCTTTAATCAATTTTATTGAACGTTATCAGTTGATAAGTTCATGACTGATTGAATTTTATTAATAAATATTTCAGCTACATTCACCTCATCAGGTTTTTGTTCTCCTCTTGTATTCCCATTTCTGTATGGTTTCTGGAATGTGGAAGCCAGATCTCTATCATGGCTTTTTAAATATGATCCCATAACACCAGACACAGTAAAAGAATAAAAAGGTCTGATGCAAGCATCCAAAAATTTTCCTTCATAATAAAATGATAAGCAAAATCTTAATTGTAGGATTTTCTGAAAGTTGTTTCATGGTGTAAAAAGTAGTTAAATATTATTTTTAGCCATTATGTGGAAGAAAGTTACTGTAATTGCAAATATCAGTATTCCATGGACTGATACATATATACAATTAGTAGTTTAATAAATTCCACTCTTTTATGAACTAATAAAATGTTCTACATGAGGGACAGTCCCATCTGGATATTATTAGTAGATCCTTTGGAAATTATATAATCAGTCTAACACATGTTGAAACAGGAGGCATGATTTTTTTAAAAAAGATTTTAACCATTTATTTGTCAGAGAGAGAGAGAGAGAGAGAGAGGGAACACAAGCAGGGGGAGCGGCAGGCAGAGGGAGAAACAGGCTTCCCGCTGAGCAAGGAGCTGGATAGGGGACTGGATCCCAGGACCCTGGGATCATGACCTAAGCCGAAGGCAGACGCTTAACCAACTGAGCCACTCAGGTGTCCCTTTTTTCTTTTTTTAAGATTTTATCCATTTATTTGTCAGAGAGAGAGATTCTTTTATCCTTTATTTAGATTTACTTCAACTTGAACTGAAGTGTGTTGGGATCAGATGATAAAGCTCTCTTGGAAAATTGGGAGCTAGGGAGCTGAGGGACAGAATGTTTGTGAGGGCTCTTGGGCTGGGAGAGAAAACTCATTACATCTGACTCATGATTTTCTCATAGTAAACTCACACAGGATGTTATTTCTCACAATGTATCATCTATTTTTGAAAGATAATTGTTCAGCAAATCACCAAATTATGAGACATATGGATGGCTTAGCAAGTGGAAGGAGAGATAAGTTACTTTGGCAGTAAAAAAGCAAGATGTCACAATACTAAAAAGTATATCCATCTAAGAATTTGAAATCCATTTTGTAAGGCAAGACTTTTCTTAACCTAGGAGCTACATTATGAAAGAAGAGAATTTAGAGACACTCCGAAATTTAGTGGTATACAATCAGAAAAAACTTCCATGTAATCCCACCGTCCTTCCTTATCCCTGTCTTCCCATTTACTTTTTGGAAAAACTGTTGACCCTAGCAAAGTTCAGACCCTTCTCTTATGCATCAGATCTCATTCCCTTGCTTCTACTCAAGGATGTATCTCCAGCAATTGTTCTAGCCCACTCTTGTATTATCACAAAATGTGCTCTAACCTCTTTTTTTTTATTACACTCTCTGACACTGTCTCTTAAACCCTATTTCCTCTTCTGCTGCCAACATGCTTCTATGCTCCCTTTTATTATAAAATTTATTAAAAATTTGTTTCCAGTTTGTCTTCTTGAGTTCTTCCTTGATCTCACCCTGGCATTTCTTTTTGCCCACACAATTGTATTAAAACTAATACTATCAAGTCTACCAATGGCACATCTATCTATCTATCTATCTATCTATCTATCTATCATCTATCTATTAATATTACAATGGCATATATATCTGACTCACGCTTTTATAGTAATATAAATATGTATTATATTAAATATATATGACATATACATATTACTAAATCCAATAGGCAATACTGAGTCCTTATTTTATTTGACTTAGCAGCAGTATTGGAAGAAGCAGATTTTTTTGAAATACTTCTTTGACTTCTTTCCCACTACTCCACCAGACAGTTCCCTTCTTCCCTCATTGGTCACCCATGTCCCTTGAGTTTCAACGGTAGCCAGATCTTGTACATCTTTTCTTCATTGCACTCACTCTTTAGGTGCTCTCGTACAGTCTCTGACTTTAAAATCATTTATTTCTGATGACTTACAAATGTATGTCTCCAGCTTAGACTTCTCCCAAGAACTTCTGGGTTCTAGATCTGATTGTCTACTTCAGAGTCTTGGATATCTTTACTTTGTTCTATGCCTGTTAGAGACACAAGCGACTTAGCAATTTGACAAGCATCTCACAATCTTTCTTTCTAAGCATCCTCCCACATCCTTGGAAATGACCACTTCCCACTTCCACTGGTCCCACTCTGGTCCATGCCACTATCTTCTCTCACTTGAATTATTGTCAGAGCCCACAAGTGGTCTCCCTAATTATGCCCTTGTTGTTACTACCCACAAATTATTTTCCACAAATCTGACAGCATTCTCTCTTTAAAATGTAAGTAAGATTGGGGTGCCTGGGTGGCTCAGTTGTTAAGCTTCTGCCTTCGGCTCAGGTCATGATCCCAGGGTTCTGGGATCGAGCCCCGCATCGGGCTCCCTGCTCAGCGGGAGGCCTGCTTCTCCCTCTCCCGCTCCCCCTGCTTGTGTTCCCTCTCTCACTGTGTCTCTCTCTGTCAAATAAATAAAATAAACAAATAAATCTTAAAAAAAATAAAATGTAAGTAAGATCATGCCACTTCTCTGATATAAAAACATTCTCTTACTTAGAGTAGATTAAGCCATTACAATAGCCAGCAAGCCCAATTTTCAGTGGTTCTTGACACAGACTGAATAATCAAATCACCTTGGAAGATTTTAAAAGACCAGTTTCTGGGCCTCGTAGTCAGAGATCCTAAATTAGCAAGTCTTATTTAATGTTTTAAAAAATATTTTCTTAGGTATTAATGGACAATCTGGACTGAGGACAACTGTAACTCGTGATCCGGTCTCACTATATCTTTGAACTAATTTCTTCTCCTGGTTCATTCTGCTTCAGTCCCATTAGCCTTCTTTGCTATTTGTAAAACGTATCAAACATTTGTTCACCACAGAGACTTTTCATTTGCTTAATTTTTCCCCATAACTTTATTACATTATGACATAGTATATGTTTGACTTGTTTAATTTCTATCATAATCCAGTAGAATATAAACTCAGGAGGGCTGGGATTGTTTTTCTGTTTTTGTCACTGATATGTTCCCACTTCTAGCACAGTTTCTTCTCTATTATTGGCCTTCAATAAATATTTGCTGAATAAATGGTCTACATTATAATCTTTAGCTCAGTACAATACGTGAAATACATAAAAACTTTTTTTTAAAAGATGAGCTGAAGAGAGTGGAGATGGAAACTTTTTTTTCTTTTTGATGTACTGATTTGAGTCATCAGTTGAATATCCATGTGAAGACGTTCACTAGGAAGATAAAAATATAACTTTAGAGTTCATTTGTGAAGCCAGGGGTTTAGGCACAATTTTGTGAGCTCTCCAATTAGAGCTGACAGCTAAAGCTATGGGAGTGGATTAGAGTCCCAATGGAGGGGGTTTAGAGGGGAAAGAGTGATTGATTTGGAGAAAAAACAAACAAAAAACCCCCACAAAACACCAGCATTCACAAGAAGTTAAAAAGCAAGATAAATAAAAGAGGCTAAGGGGCTGTCAAGCCAGTCAAGAGATACAGTGAAAGCCCACTGAGGAGAGCGTTCCTTGTGAAACCACGTGGTTTACTCTCCTTCCCTGACCTTAGCCCCCAGTCTCTCTCATTGGTCCCTCTACTTCCGCATGCGCACTGAGTGCAGATGTCAGAAAGGATCCAAGTGCTTTGTGCTCTAATCGTGATGCAATATGAGATAAACAAAGCTAACGGAGGCTTCAGTTTCTGTGTCAATAAGGGACCAATAAATAGTCTCCTTTGTATTACTCAGGTAAAATCTGGGACTGCACCATGTGAATTTATCCTGTGCTTTGAGTTCCTGTGAGGTAATACTACTACTTTGTATTCAAAATGGAGTTTAACTGGTAATGATAAGCATCTGCAAAGACTTCACAGCACCCTTAGCAGCAGGGAAATGTGGAGTGGAAGGTGCTAAAACTGTAATTAGAACAAGGCATCTGTCTCCCAGCTCCTACAGAGCAGCTACTAATCAATGTGATCACTTGCTTTGAGTAGGGAAGTGCTCACCCATGGTTCTGTTGGACATTTTCCCAGCCACTAGCAGACTGGATGCTGGTGGAAAGCACCCTTGGCTTGGAGAGACAGAAGAAAGTATTACTGCTTAGGAAATGTAGCAGTTTACTTTTAAAAAGGTGTTTGGTAGAACATGTGCTTATTTACATTTCCTGTAAATAGCATATTTGCGGAACAATCTGGACACCAATTATTACTAAAAGTATGGTTCACTCTGAAGCATTTGTAGACTGATTATCCAGAACTTTTGATTTCTCCTCCCATATGTTTATTTGCCCTTAGGAATTTTGCTCTTTTGGCAGGCTTATCAAGGAAGATAAAGAAGATTTAGTGCAATCATATAAACTTTCTATCTATTACCAATTCTGATTTGAGCACCATTTACCAACATATGATCTATAAAATTCTTCTCTGAGAATCTTCTTGGAAAAAAAAAAAGTGTTTAAATCCAATACATTGGAGAAATGTTGCATATTATATCGCCCTTTTTAGAAATTCACAATGCACAGTAGAGTATTAAAGGCTTCTAGCTGTCCTGAAATAAAGAAACCAGTTTAAACTTTGTTGAACCCAGCATTTCCCAAACTTATTTCTCTAGAGACTTTTTTCTTTTCCTTCCTTTTTTTTTTAGAACATAAAACAGAATTAATGTTCCAAAGAAAAGACTTTAGTAAAAGCTAGATTAAATATTTTTTATCATTGACATTTAAATTATGCCTAAAATGAGGTATGGAGATTTCCTGAGAATTTCTTCATCTTCATTCTCTATTACACTGATAACTGCACATTATGTAATCATTCAGGATAAGTGGGCCAGGATTCCAGCTCGTTCTTCTTCTCAAAAGAATAAAAATATGTCAGTTCTTTTGGAATAATGATCAGCCAACTTAAAAGCTGACTCCTGTTCTCATCCAGTTTAGCCCTAGCAGAATCCTAGTGTAAAGTCTGTATCCCCAACAGATATCGATGCCCTGTGTCTCTGAGAACTTTACTTGCAGGCTAAGACAAACTTCTCCTTTTTGAAATCTTCACAGTGGAGGATGTTCAGGAGCAGATTGCACTAGAATCTAGAACTTAGAATGATTTCCTGGAAAGCTGAAAAGGAAGATTCACTCACCAGTGCATTAGACTCTATGTTTATGTAAAGATTTAAGAAAGGCAGAAATAAACAATGTAGCATATTATCCATTTCTGTAAAGAAAGAAGTGTGAATAGCTATCATGTAAAGGATAAAAAGATTAAACATACTGACAAAATAGGTAGTAGAAAAAATGTGATTGATGATTGCCATGACATTAATTGTCTAACTGCACATGGTAAAATGCTACTCAAGAGAATAATTAGACATTTCTGAAGTGTAAAATTGCATGGCTCAAGAAAGAATAAGTCAATATGAAAGGTAAGAAAAGTTGGGGAAGCCAGAAGAAATACACGGGCATTATATTAAGAGGGCCAGAGAAAAAACAGGAAAAGTTACCAAATTATTAAGAAGTTTATATTTTATATCTGAAAATTAAGTTATATAGAATCTTTTTGCCTTAGAAAGATTATGGCTAGCAGGAACATCCTTTTGCTTTGCCAAATGAGGAGATATTTGGGCTGCAGAAGGAAATTTCAGCCTTGTTACCCATGTTTTAGATGACTTGGAGAAATAAAATGTCCTAGAGATGGTTTGGAGGGTGTGTGTGTGTGTGAATGCATGGGTCAATGGGAATTAGGTGGGGAGGAAGGAAAGGAGAGACATCTAGAAGGTTTGAGATGACTAAAAGACCAAAACATGTATTTTTTTTTTTTTATGTTTTTAAGTATGGTTGGCTTTGTAACTCTCCCTTCTCAATATCCTGAAGGGCTTTGAGAAACAAACATTTCCAATGCTTGCTTTCTGCAGTTGGATATGTGTTTCTATTTAATGGAATGAGACACCGTGGAAAAATGAAGATTGAGACATTTGGTTTCTGCCTAAATATGAAACAATAATAATTGAATTAAGGAAGGTTTAATATTTAACAGACTTAAGGAGCAATGAAAAAAATTCATATTTTGGTGCAAGAGATACTGTTATAAAGAAAAGCTATGTGCATTCTACCTTTAAAAATAAAGACTGATATTGTTTGGATGCCAAACATATGTATTTTAATTCACTTTATTTTTTTTTTACAATTTATTTATTTATTTGAGAGAGCGAGTGCAAGTGAGCAGGAGGGAATACCAGAGAGAGGGGGAGAATCCCAAGCAGACTCAGCTCTAAGCCCAGAGCCCAACCCGGGGTTCCATTCATGACCCTGAGATCACAACCTGAGCTGAAACCAAGAGTCGGTGGCTTAACTGACTGAGCCACCCAGGCACCCTTCATTCACTTTAATTCAAATTTTTTGAAGAAAGTTTACACAAAGACTATTCCATCTAAGGTTCTCACACTACTGGTAGGTGCTTAGGGGTAGACTCAAGGTGTTAGATATTCAATCACACTGTTCATAGAATTTAACAATTTTAAAAACAAACTTGGTTGCACATGGCTGACCAATTTTGTTGATCATTTTCCACATTCATAATCTATCTCCTCTGTACAGAATGGTAACTGTTTTAGTCAATGTTGTCCAGAGAAATGGAACCAATAGAATGTGTGTGTGTGTCTGTGTGTGTGTACAGAGAGAGACAAAGAGACAGAGAGAGATTTATTTTTAAGGAATTGGCTTAAGCGATTATAAAGGCTGGCATGTCAAAAATCTGTGGGGTAGGCCAGCAGAAAGAGCTAATGCTACAGTTCAAGTGCAAAGGTGGTTTGTTGTGGATAATGAGAAGGATAAACGATTTAAAAAAAGGCAAAGAATGGTGGTGATGTAATTGAGAGAAACAACTGTAGAAAAGAAAAACTGTCTATAATCAAGGCAAGAAGAAACAGTAAGCTCTTAGTTTTGGCATTAAAAACTAAGAACATGCTAGTGAGAGTTTTTTTTTTTTTCTCCCATATATGGTATGATATATATTTAAAAAGTGATGCTAAAATTATTACACATACACACATGCACACACACAGTGGTCTTACAAATAATGACAAATGAAATAAAAAAAATACCTATTTATAAATAAGAAGCACACACATGGTTTTGTAGGCTGCTGACTCACTTGTTTTACTTGAACAACACATCATATGTTCCTTTATTTTCCAATCATACTCCTGAGGAGAAATTTTGCCATGTTACCCCAGGCTCATAAAAATCTAAGATAAATTCTAGATCTAAGTAAATAGGATTTACGTGTCACCTTGCCAGTAGAAAGTGCGATTGTGTGAATTTTTCCACCATTTCAATAAATGCTGTCAAAAACATTTTACTTTGATATTCTTAAACCTAAAAGATTTAAATTCAGTTAATGTTTTTGGAGAGATTGTATATGTTGTCTCTAGAAACACTCTCTGTTCTTTCCCCAATCCAAGCCTAGTCTCCAAAGGATGTCTATATTATTCTCAAAAATTATCCCACTTGCTTTAAACTCTCCAATAGTTAGGGTGTCCGCAGCCGGGCCCAGTGGCTACTTGTTCTAAATCCGTTCAAAATCCTTCCACCCTAACTGCTGGCACGGCCAGGTCCGGTGCCAATCAGATAGTGCATTGTTCTTGGTAGCTCACACAGCTGCTCATCAAATGCACAGCTGTGGCACTGACCTTTCATAATATTATTCAGAGACTCAGCCTCATTTTATGAAATAGGCACGTCCTCATTTAAAATTCCCAAGGATCTTCTCTTGGCTTTGTAATCGAATCTGTATTTTGTGAAATTATCAAGGAAGATTTTTTTTTATCAACAATCAAATATTAGTAAAACTTGTCTAGGACCTTGTACAATGCCAGCTAATATAACCAGGATCAAAATGGTCTTTCCGCACTATGAAATTCTGGTAAAGTAAAACAGAAGGGGCTTAAATGATTTGAGAAAATGTTCATATGTTGTGGTTTCAGCATTACTGAGGAAATAGACAATTAGTATTAGGAGGTTTGTTTAAGATATGGTTTGAAGCAAAATAAAAGACATCTATTTACTGAAACAAGGGAATGTTAGACAATCCAAAATCCATCCTTGTTTAGGTCATATTTTTAGATATTTTGAGGCCCATCTTATAATTTTATAAGAATTGGGTGAGGTGGGGTTTTTTTCCAGTAACATGATTATTCAAAAATACATATTCCCAAGGAGATGAGGCCTGGCACATCCCTTTTTCAAATGTTATTTTTACATTTCCATACTTTAGAATGGAGATTTTTGGTGTAGAGTTGTATGAGTTTTAACACATGAAGAGATGTGTATAACCGCCTCAGTTAGAGACAAAACTCTTAACATCTCCCTCCAAAACTCCCTCATGCTATTTATAGCTACATTTCCCTCCACTTCTCTACCCTTAACCCTGTTACTATACTTTTGTGTTCTTTGAGAATGTCATGGAAATAAACTTATAAACAAATGTGACCTTTTGAGACTGGTTTCTTTCACTTAGCGTAATGTCTTCAAGATTTATTTATTATTTATTTATTTATTTTTTTTAAAGATTTTTATTTATTTATTTGAGAGAGAGAGAATGAGAGAGAGCACATGAGAGTGGGGAGGGTCAGAGGGAGAAGCAGACTCCCCGCCGAGCAGGGAGCCTGATGCGGGACTCGATCCAGGGACTCCAGGATCATGACCTGAGCCGAAGGCAGTCGCTCAACCAACTGAGCCACCCAGGCGCCCTGTCTTCAAGATTTATTAATACCTTGTCCCCTTCTATTGCTGAATAGCATTCCACACAGGATTTTACCACATTTGTTTTCATTCTAACCATCACAGGACATTTGGGTTGTTTCCAGTTTAGGATAATAGAGTTGCTATTAAAATTTTGGGTGCAGGTTTTTGTTTCTGTGTGAGCATGTTTTCATTTTTCTAGTCTAAATAACCAAGAAAAGTGATCTGGAAAGGATATTTTTAACTTTATAGAACACTGCCAGATTAGCTTTAGAGAGGTTGTATCATTGCTGGTATGTCAGCAATGGATGAGAATTCTAGTTGTTCTGTATCCTCATCAGTGCTTGATATTATCAAACAACACTTTGGTATTATCCAGCTAAACCAATCTAATATGTGTGTAATTATATCATCTAGGGGTTTTAATTAGAATATCTATTAACTATTGGCATTAATAGTTAATGATATTGAGCAACTTTCCATGTGCTCGTTAGCCATCCATACAATCTCTTAGATGAGGTATCTGATCAAGTCCTTTGCTCATTTTTAAATTAAATTGTATGCTTTCTCATCTTGAAAGTTCTTTATCTACTTTTAGCAGGAGTCCTTTAATGATTTACAGTTTGCAAATACTTTGTCTGTAGTTTGTATTTTCATTCTCTCAACAATGTGTTTCACAGAGCAAAAGTGGTTTTTTTTTTTGAGCCATTTCATCATTTTTTTTCTTTTTTCTTTTTCATTTTGAACTTTTGATTGTATATCTAAGATTTTTGTGTCTAATCCCAGGTCATGAAGGTATTTTCACTTTTTTTCCGAAAGTTTTATAGTTTTGTATTTTCCATTTATACCTGTGATCTACTTGGAGTGAATTTTGTGTGTAAGGTTCATGAGATTTAGGTTGAATTCTTTTTTTTTCTTTAGATTCATTGGGATTTTCTACATGGACAATTATGCAGTCTTCAAATAAAAAAACATTTTATATCTTTAATTTCCTTCAGACTCCAATTACACATATTTTATATGTTGTGATATTGTCACACAGGTCACCAACATCTTGTTTGGCTTTGTTTTTTTTTTTTTTCCCCCCCGCTCTTCCTTTTGGATAATTTCTGTGGATCTAATTTTAAGTTCAGCGATGCTTACTTTTGTGATCTTCATTCTTTGGTTAAGCTCATCTAGTAAAGTTCAGGTATGGTACTTTTTGGTCCTACAATTTTTGTTGTATTTATTTGTATTATGTTGCCATGTTATTGTTGAGATTCACCGTTCGTTCATTTATTAGGGACTTCTTTTTTTTTTTTACTGTCTTTGAACTTTTTTTCAAAACTGTGAAGTTTTTATCAAATAATTCCAATATTTAAGTCATTTCAGTGTTGGGTTCTAATTGCTGTTTTCTTCTTAACTACAGGTCACATTTTTTCTAGGAATTTTAGATTGTATTGTAGACATTGAGATGTATATTGGTAGAAACTCTGGATTTTGTTATCTTCTGAAAATTATGAATTTTTGTTCTAGAAGGCATTAGTCTGTCCGGAAACAAATTCTAAATGATGTCTCTTCAGGAATGGGGAGACTGGAATCTACACTTTATTCTTTCCAATTGATTTCATTTGAAACTTGGAATCTACCCTGGACATAAGGTTCAGGTGTCAGTCCAGGCTCAGGTCAGGATTTATATACAGATTTTGGAGGTCCATACAATCTATCTCTTTGTTTTCTAGAATATCCTTTTTTTTTTGAGCACTCTGGTAACCACAAAATTGTCCACTGACTTCTGAAGCGGGTAAGATCATGGCTTTCCCTTGAACTTCATTCATCTAGTGTAGTATCTGTGGGAGAGTGCCACCTGGTGAAAAGCTACATAACGCAATCCCACCCAAAGCATTTCCCATAAAGTGTTGACTCCCTCCAGTTTCTGTCTCTTTTTGGCTACTCTCTAATTCCTTCAAATATGTTTTTTAAAATATTGTTCCAGAATTTAAAATTGTTAATTGTAGAATAATTAATCTAGTACAAACCATGCCATTATCAGAAGCAGGTGTTCAAAGGGTCATTTTTGAAATGATTAAAGTACAAAGACCAGAGTTGTTTGCTTGGGGAAACTTTAATGAAGCTACTTTGTGGAAGAAAAAACAGTATAATTATAGTGTACTGAGTGTGGGCATAATGATGCTAGATAAGTTCAGAGAATTAAGTCATCTTTAACATTTTGAAAAAGAAAGTCAAGCTGAGGAGTATTTCAAGTAAGGAGCAACTTTATTTCATTGACATTTTAAAGGATCACTTTAGTTACTATACAGAAAGTGAAAGGTAGACAGAAAGAATGAAAACGAAGTTATTAGTTAGTCCTAATGAGAGAGAGTTGCAGTATGATCCATTTGTGACATACTTTGGAGGCTGGAGATAACTAGCTGATGGCTTGGTTATGGGAATGCATATGGGATGAATTAAAGGTGTTCTTAGGATTTGGTTTGAGTAACTAGGTATCTCCTAGAATTTTAATTGAAATGGGGAAAACTTGAGGGACAAAATAAATGTGAGGAAATTTCAAGATTTCTACTTTAGACATTTTAAGTTGGAGATGCCTATTTGATACCCAAGGAATGATATCCCATAAATAGTTTTATTTAAGTCTGGAGATGAGTGAACAAGTTAAGGTTGAGATATGAAATTGGTAGTTATTACATAGAAAGATTATTTAAAATTCATGGGACTAAAGTAGAAAAAGAGAGAGGGTAGAGAGAAAAAGAGAAGAGGAAAAGAGAGAGGCCCTAGAATGCTCCAATACTTAGAAGTAAGGTAGAAGAGGTCTAGAAGGAGTAGCCACTTAGATAGATGTTGAATCAAAAGAGTGTGGTATTATAAAATATGGAGGAAAAACATTTAAAAACCCAACATATGAGAAATGGGCAAGTATTGTTGAGAGTTGAAGGAAGCTAAGCATAATGAAATGGATATTATGCTCAGTACCAGGGAAATCATTTGTGAATTTTACGAGCATATTTTCATGCAAAGAGGGGGCAAATCTTAATTTTCATATTTAAGAATGAACAGGAGTTGAGGAAAATGAGCTGGATAATATCAATTAACTTTTTTGAGAAGTTTCGGTGTGAAAGTAGCACTAAAATAGAGAATTAGCTGGAGTGCGATAGCAAGGTAAAGAGGATTTTTTTGGGTTTTGTCTGGGTACTACAAGATCCTGTTTGATACAAATAAGCATGACCTTATTAAGCAGGCAAAACTGTTGATTGAAAAATGAGGCACTAGGTATGTTTTTATACTAATGCGTATGATCTAATAAGGAGAAATGGCTGATGGGACAGGAAGACAAAATACAAGAAGGGAATATTGGGGAATAGGGAGAAAGAATGGGAATCTAGTGCACAAATAGGATTTGACTTTTTGGAGGAGCGAGAATACTTCCCTGTTTAACAGAAGGGAAGGCCAGTTTTGGAGGGGGGGGGCAGGTAGAGACTAATATTTAATTTCTACCTTCCCTTATGGATTAAAAACAATTACAGATATATTAATACATTTCAGGTAATGTAAATGCTGAAATTATTTCAGGTAATGTAAATGTTTAAAAAAGAGAGAACACAAAGAAAATAAAGAAGGATATCATGATCTTGAAACAGATATATGCTTTCTAAACATGAGACTCAAGACAGAAAACATAAAAGATTATGTATAGCATGACTGTTTAGGTTAATTGTTTGAATTGGGGGTACTTGAGGAAGTTAAATGACCTTCTTTAAAGAGTTTTAGTTTAGTTTTAGAGATAATAATAGCATCTACATAGTAAGGCTATTGTGAAATTAAGATAAAATATATAAAGTACTATCACAGTGTTTGGGAACAGTTAGTGCTTGATTATTGTTAACTATTTTTTATTGATTAAATAACAAAAAAATCAAACTTTCTGAATTTTATGTCTTTCTAAATGTTTAGTCTATGTCAAAGGACTATAATTAAATTTAAAGTGCAAAAGGGAAATAAGGACAATAATCTATTAAGCTAACAGTACCAATCAAATATAAGAATATGTTACTAATTAATAATAATGCATGAAAACATCAATAACTAAAATTACCACTTTAAGTGAATAATAAGATTCACCTTGATATAAATAAAAAAAAATCAAATTATAGAATAGAACAGTGGTTGCCAGGGGCTGGGGGGGTGGAGGAAACGGGGAGATGTTGGTCAAAGGTATAAACTTTCAGTTTTAGATTAGTCATTTCTGTGGATCTAAGGTACAACAGAGTGATTATAGTTAAAGATACTGTATTTTATGCTTGAAATTTGCTAAGAGAGTAAATTTTAAGTGTTCTTACCAAACACAAAATAATTGTTCTCTATGTGAGGTTATGGTGTGTTAATTAGTTTGTTGTAATCATTTCACAAGGTACGCAAATACAAAATCATCACCTGTATACCTTAAATGCAATTTTAGGGGTAGCTGTGTAGCTCAGTCAGTTAAGCATCCAGTGCTTGATTTTGCCTCAGGTGATGATCTCATGATCATGGGATTGAGCCCCACATCAGGCTCCAAGCTCAGTGGGAAGTCTGATTGAGATTCTTTCCCTCTCTTTCTCTCCTACTGCCCTTCCCCTGCTCACCCTCTCTCTCAAATAAATAAATAAATCTTTAAAGAAAATAAATATATGCAATTTTATTTGTCAATTATACCTCAATAAAGCACAAAAACAAAACAAAACAAAACAAAATTGATGGTGGAATTTTTTAAAAAGCATCAATGTAGTACTTGTTTTTGCTTACCAGATTAGTAAAGGTTAAAGTGAAATAAAATAGCATGCTAACATCATGTATGGATAAATAATTAGAAATCCACAGCAAATAAAACCACTTTGATCCCTTACTAATAGTAAATTAAGGAGATCTGGGACTAGTATTCAATGTGCAAATATGACCTTCTAATCTACCCTGCTGTGCCATCATGCAATTATTGAGTAGCTCTTAACAATGCTTAGCACAGCACTATTTACATAGGAGATATTAAAAACAAGCAAACAAACTTTTGAACATAAAAAGTTAATATATATAAAACAACAGCATTTATCAAATAAAAATAAAATCATTTAACCCAGAATAGTTTTTATCAAATTAAGAAAATGAACGAAGGATATAATGCTATGTCCTTGTACAATGACTGAAGACTTGTATGCTTTCTTGGCACAAACGTAGATAGTAAATTTGGTGGTAAAATAGATGATGCTTAGGGAAATAGAAAAAAATAGTATACAAGAGCTATGGCATATCAAAAAAAATTATTCCAAAATAAAAATGGGGGTTTTTCCTAGCATTCTATTTATAAGGAATTATGACCACTCTAATTTCATAACTAAATAATCTATTTTGAATGTGTAACATGATTGTAAGCTATTTTCTGTATAGGGAGAGGGGAAAAATTTTTGCTTTTCTATGTCCTATATATTGGCACATATCGATCTTGCTTTTTTGCTGGAAAGATTTTATCAGTAGTTCTATAGAAGGTATAGGCTATACAGAGCATAAAGAGCATTCAATTAAAACTGTTGCAAACAAATTTACTGGCAGCATAAACTCTATTGATTGGGTCTTGTAAATTCATAAATCAGATTTTCCTCCATACGCTCAGTCAAAACACAAAGCCAAAAACACCTGTGAATTCCCATCATATAATTTGTTTTGTTTTTCTCTATATTTTTCTTTTTTTTTAAAGATTTTTTATTTATTTATTTGAGACAGGGTGAGCGAGAGCACAAGCCAAGGGAAAAGGCAGGGGGAGAAGCAGGTTCCCTGCTGAGCAAGGAGCCCAATGTGGGACTCGATCCCGGGACCCTGGGATCATGACCTGAGCTGAAGGCAGACGCTTAACCATCTGAGCCACCCAGGCTCCCCTTTCTCTCTATTTTTCTAAATGATTTTTGAAACGTGTAGTTTTTTTTGCAGGGGGTAGCGATTCAGATAATGAAAACTCAATACCTACACTTATTATCTCCTCAAAACACTATTTGTATAAGTTTTATTCACATGAAAATCATGGTTTTATATTAAATAAATTCAATAGATATGTTTTTAATAAGTTCTATCACCACTCTGTTCGTTCTGAATAACATATTCTTTGATTCCCAGATAATGTTTTATGACCAGATGGTGACTCATTTTGAATAATTCCTGGCAATTGAAGTGACAATTGTCACTTTGTTTCCTCATAATTCCCAACAGAGATTAAAAAGTGAAATTTTCCATCTTATGAATCTTGGCATCTAATTAAAAAAAATGTAGGTAAATTTCTTTTTTATGTTTTGCTTCATTTATTTGGTATTATTTGGACAAGGCCATTACTAAACTCATATTTTCCTCAAAAATAAAAACAACAGAACACTTAGGGCTTCTACGTTTTTACACACATGGGAATCTTGTGTGGAAGAACAAGTCCAGAACCCGAAGTCAGAGGAACTGGATTTCAAGGACAGCCTGTCACTTTCTAGGAATATTCCCTCAATTCCCTCCATCTCTCTAACTCTCAATTTTCTCAACTGCAAAATAGTGTTGTAGTGTCAAGCATCTCCTATGTCACAGGGTGATGGCAAATACCAGACTGAATGAAATAACGCGTAATAGCTAACATTAACTGGGTGCCTAACATGGGCCAGGTACTTGGTATTTTTTCACATGCTTGATCACTCTTAAACCTCTGAACAACCCTATGAGGTATGTATTACGCTTATCTCATTTTATGGGTGAAGAAAGATACCTTAAGAGAGTGTAAGCAACTTTTCCAGGTCGTAAAATGATAGTGGAGCCAAGACTAGATCACAGGTTTTGTGCTGTTGGAGCCCAGGCTCTTGACACTTGCAGTGGCTGAGAGGATTTACCCACTCCTGCTCCCACCCTTAACAGATTTAAAATGTTCTGAATAAGGAGATTCAAGTTATTTGACAGCTATTTTTATCAAGTAACATGTTATGATAGAATTAAAAAAAAAAACAAAACACTGGGGAGTCAAATGAATTTGGTTCTTCCCCAATCTCAAAGAAGGCACTCTCAGCCCCAGTTTCTGCCAGTAAAAAATAAGGGAGCTACTAGAAGGTAACCTCTTCTAAATTCAACTAATACACCAGATTGGAGAGAAGAGATAGAAATTATCAATTTTTTTCAAGGACCATTGTTTTTAAGGAAATAATGTGGTTTTAGTCAAATCTTGGAAGTAGGGTGACCACTGTCCCAATTTGCCCAGGATTCAGAGAGTTACTGGATATGGGACATTAAATGTTGAAACTGGGAAAATCCCAGGCACATCAGGATGAGTTGGTCGCTATACTTAGAAGCTTGGTTTCAATCTTTTTATTAAATAAGTCCAAGCTTAGTTTCTATTACACAAGGTATCCCTTAATTCCCTAATCCCTTCTAGTTGATCTGAGAGGCTCTGCTCTATTGTTTTATGTTCATTATACTTTGCCAAAGAGAATTTTTACTAGAATTCTGACCCCCTCATATATTGTTCAAACCAGAACTAAACTGGAATATAAAAGCGAAAAATCTCAAGTGTTACATTACATATCATTCACGTTCATTTTTTGCTTTGTTTTGTTTTTTGGTTGCAAGCAAGAAAAACTAATTCAAGGTAGCATAAACAAGAAAAATGATTCCTTTAGTCCTTTAGTATAATGGCATGGGGCATCTCACTGGAGCAAATGCAATGGAGGGTGAAGTTGAGCCTTAAGATGAATCAAACCAAAGACAAGGGGACTTTCTTTTTATTTCTCATTTGCTCTTGTATTTCCTTAGACCTTCCTCTTCCCAAAATTGTGTCTCAAGTTCGCATGGTGAAAAACATGACAAGTACAGCTAAGGTGTTAATATATTATAGGTCAGGTGATAGACCTTAAAAGAGAAATTGGGTCCCAATTTCAAATTCCTAGGAAGGAGCTGGATGCCTGTCCTTAGATCATTGGCTCAGTCATCACTCTGAAACCAGGATGCAGGATCATGCTGTAGGAACAAGACTGCCAAGAATCACTCCTATAACCAAATGGATGTGCTTAGGCGGAGGCAGTTCCCAGAACAAGGAAAGGCTGGGCAGAAAATACTTAGTTTACAGTAATAAAATTTAAAAAAAAACAACAGTTAACATTGGCAGAAAATTACACACACGTTTGTTGAAAACTAAAATACTAAAATGAAACCACAGGTTCATGTCTGGTGGTCTCCAAGAACTTGTCCACATGTTTCTGGCCTTCAACTTGAAGTCATTATTTTTTCAAACTGAAAATTCTGGTGCAGAATTATTGTAATACAGTTGCACAAAGGATCCAACACTGTCATTTGTCATAATTCTGGGAAAATAAGAACCTACTTCCTTCTCTAGGAAATTACTCCACAAAGAGAATACTTCAATTTACAAATAAGAAAAAAAAATCTTTAGATAGCTTAACCAAGTTAAAAGTGTTATGTGATATAATTCTGTTTATTTTGGTTTTGTATTTCAGGAGAAATGGAAGATTTAGAGCAGCAAATACTGTTGTGCCACCAACACCTGGAAATCATACGACCAGGGTCAACTTCTTCAAGAAGTCATCTCTGACGATTCCAGCTCGTTTTGTTCTTCCCTTTCTTTGAAATTGTTCATATTTAGAATGAGTACCATTATATATTACTTGACTATATTTTAATCGATTCTAGCAAGGTATCATCGTTACCTTAGTGAGGATACGAATTATTGAGAGCAAAGTCAAGATGTTTAGACATTTTAATAGCTCTCTTTTTCCTCTGGATCTTTATTTTTTTCCTCCTAGACTCTTTTCTTATGAATACTCCTTCACTATTTATGGAACAATAAATACATTTATAGAGCTATATGCCTTTCCATAGTTTGGGTGCTGGAACAAACACATGTAATAGGTAAGAACAAATATTTGTTGAGTGGTTACTATGTATCTGCAACTTTCTAAGTACTTTACACTGATTGTCTCATTTAATTCCTCCAAAAACCTAAGGTGTAGGTATAATTATTCCCTCCACTTTATAGGTGAAGAAACTGAGAAATAGAGTTTAGTAATCATTCAGAACCCCAGGTAATAAGAGCTTGACATACTCTTAATCACCATATAATATGCCATTTCTACACTTAAATAAATTTTAGACTCAAATAAATTATTTCAAAATTTAGAAGTACACCAGTAATTTTATTCTCTACTTCACTCCTGCATCCCATACTGCCTAGTGGGGACTAATTTGAGCTGTACATATAGTTAGAGTCTAGTAAATATTATTTTTAAGTAACTCTATGCCCAACATGGGGCTTGAACTCATGACCCTGAGACCAAGAGTCACATGCTCTACTGACTGAGCCAGCCAGGCACCCCTAATAAATATTTTTTGATGGATTAATATTTTACAATAAAAATATGTAGTAATTAAATTGTATTAACTTGGAATTTGCTTGTTTTGATCTGATCTTCTAATATAGAAGTTTGCTTTTTGTACTCAGAGATCTTGTACAGTTTTAATACTGATGACATACTGTGTTTCATTGCCCATATCTGACTAATTCCCTATACAGAGATGAAATCAAAATTACTCATTTCCTGTACAAAGCTTATGTATACAGGAATTAGTTTTAACCTAGCTGGGTCACAGAATGTGAAAAACGAGGCACATTCCCCTGTGAGGTCAGGGAGCATGCATTCGCCAGAACAAAGAATTAATAATTAATTGAGTGATCAAGTTAATACAAAAATATTTACATTATATATAATTAAACTCCAAGCCATATTTTCCAGCACATTCATAAGTACAGAAGTTATATTAGGCCTGGAAAATTAAGATATGGAACTTACTAGGAGAACAAGAATAACATTTAGAGTGGAGAATTTTTATTTTAATAAGATTTTATTTCTTTACATAAAGTATCTTTTATTCTACATGTGCTATCTTCAGCTCACTTTCAATTATACCCAGATAATTTGTGAAGTCCTTCTAACGTAAGTTACTTAAGTTAGAGGTATTTCAGTCAGAAAGAAGGGGAAGTTGTGGTAAATTTTACTGCACTCATGTTAAGTTCCTTTGATAAAAACAAACTAAACAACAACATAAAACTAATTATCCCAGTAAAAGTAAACACACCTATTTAAAAAGAGATAAATTTTCATAATGTAATATTCTACGAAAGGTTTTACTTGAATAGCAAAAATTTATCAATATAGTGTTTTTTGAATGGTCAAGATTTGAAAATTTTTTTAAGACTTGAAATTTGTTAATGCTCTATTTTAAATGATGATGAGGAACCAACCATTTGGCATGAAACCACGGACCTTATGAGTCCCACCTAATGCTTTAGAAGAAACTGAAATCCTTATCTTCACAAGAGCCCGGAAAACATGGCAAAAAAATGCTCGGTTGTTACAACAAAATCAGATAGCCATGCTCTCTTAGAGTAGGGGTGTGCTCACCGGAGAGGGTGGAGGAGGATAGAATATTCAAATCATCCCAAATGTTTCTGTTGGTAGCAGGGCAAACATCAACAGCAAGGCTATATGGAGAATACATGCCATTATGGAGATCCAGAATTCTCTAAAATCTTGTTGGCAGAAGAGAATCTGTAGAGGGAGGAGGAACAGAAAATCATCAAATGTCAGCTTTTCAAGGCAACTGGATCATTTTACCAAGGGGAAGCTAAACCCGGAAAGATTAAGTGATGAGCTCAAGTTCACATAACTCATAAAGGAAGGTGCTCTTTGTCTTCCAACTTCCAGAGTCCTTCCTACTACATCATGTGGCTTGCGTATCTCATGTATTAGCAAATGAAAAACTTCCTCTCCTATACCTCATCCCTTAAATTCCTTTTACTGCAAGCAACTTATTTTGTAATTCTAGGAAAAGTGCTACAAGTATTTTTTGAATCTCTCAGGATCTGCAAGCTAATTAGTTGAACCCCTACTCTTTTTAAGTATAAGGGAATGTTTTATTCTACTTATTCTATACATAAGGGGCCTTCTTTATTTAAAAAGACATTTTCTGGAAAGTTATTGATTTATTCCAGAATTGTGGTAGCCAGTTATGCAGTGACACAGAGATAAAATATATTCTCTCTTGAGGCTTAATATCTGTAGGGAAGATTATTAAGATATTGAATTCTCCAAGCATAAAATCTTTGACTATTTATGGGATTATATTCAATATAATATTCTAACACTGAATTTAACTGGGTGCATGTGCAGATGAGCATTCTGAGATCTTGTAAGTGTTCCCAGTCTGACACCACTCTAACTTTGCAACTTGTCATCCAACTTTATGACTCAAAACCCACCCAAGCTATCTAAGCATTATTGAATGTGCCATTTTATATGTATACTGGGTCTTGTGCTAACCACATTACATTATTATTATTCCATATTCACTATGGAATATGGAATAATTATTCCATTCCATACTCATTGTAGCCTTATAAGTTGGATTGTATTCTATTCCTCATTTTCAGATACAAAAATCAGGGTGTGGGATACATTTATAGTAAGTGGAAGAATCAGTGTTGGTACCCACGACTGTCTGAACCCAGTGTGCCTGCACTTAATCACTACAGAACACTGACATACAAATTAGCTTTTATGCCTCATTCCCAGGACACATGATGCCCATGTTCTTAGTTATACTCTATGACATTGTCACACCCTCTGTATGTCAGTCCTGTCAGGAAGCAGAATCCAGTTCTGATAGATTCACAACAGAGATTGAAATTGAACTAGTTATACTTAGTCTCTAGAATTCAATTGACCAATATTTGGTCTGACATTTTCTACTACTGAAATAATTTCACACCTTAAGACCGTCATCACTGTCAATTCTTATATGAATCTTACTTGAATTTTCTAATTAAAATGAATTATATCCACTTATTCTCAAGTACTATTGTACAACCTATAGGACTTTGAAGTCTATACATCAATTTATAAACTGCTTAGTGGTAGAACTAGAATTTGCTTGCCTTTGAATATCCATGACTTAGGTCAACATGTAGACATAGATATGGACTCAATGTAAACTGATTGGATCTGACTGAACAAAAGCCTGTACTAGAATATATTTTATAGCCCCTTTCCTATTTGTCATCTGATGTTACATCCGAAAAGGAACAGTTTTGTGCCCAGGTAATAGATCTATTCCCCTTTGGTGAAAAACGATTCTCTTGTTTTCCTTGTAATTTTTATTTCTCATGTTAAATCTTAAGTAGACATTTGCATACAGAAAATTTCACATAAGGATGAACCAAAGATGAGCAATTAGATATTCAAAACAATGTGTGAACATGTGTATGTGTCATGTGAATGTGAATGTGAATGTGAATGTGAATGTGTATAATCAGGGAATTACCTCTCGGGAACTGGGGTATCTTTAGACAAGCTGATTATCACCCACGCACCCCAGGAAAGATCTTTTTGTCCTACTGCCAGTTTCTGATTTTGTGATGGGTGTGAAACGACAAGATGCCATTATAATTTTGTTTGCTGTCAATGTCCTTATGGGATTTGATGAATGTGTCAAACAGGAGAGCATACAGCATGCTTTAAGAAATAGAACATTTGTTTCATGAGGTAAATGTTGACACTCTTCAATTTTGTTAGGAAAAGTCCTGGAACACCTCAGAAGGTGAATTTCTTGTAAGGAGTCTTTTGGGCATTTAATTTTCTAATCCTTTACTCCATGTAAAGCTAATTTAGAGTATGCCCAGATTTTCAAACATCTGAACCAAAAAAAAAAAAAAATAGCAGTAATTATTAGAAGAGCAGCTTGGCAGCAATTCAAATGAACCTCCTTTGGGACTGTATTTGAAATTTGATATGGAATATATATATGAAGAAGCCAAATCTAGTCAAACAGAGCCAAATCAAACCAAGCTTATTTTTGGTTCTCAGAACTACTGACCCTGTTGTTACAGAAAGAGGTTTGCATCTATGCTGATGCTCTCAAATACTGAACTATTTGTAAGGTGCTGCCGAGTTTATGAAACAAATGTGTATTCATAAACTAGCAAATATAGTAATGTGTTAAAACGTTTTGGAAGTGGTTAAGGGTGATACCAAGGGGCTTTCTGTCAAGATGGGATACTATTTGAGAACACTGTCACACCCTCTGTATGTCAGTCCTGTCAGGAAGCAGAATCCAGTTCAGAGAGATTCACAACAGAGATTGAAATTAAGGAATTATTTATGGAAACTTAGGCAGGGGGAGTTATTATCACCCCTAACCCTAAAGGAAGGAGAGGAGGAAATTAAGAAATAGTGAAAACTGAAGTCTTTGAGGAAGGTCCTCAGGACAGGAGTGGACTAAAGCTTAGCCATGGAGGGGTACAACCTCTGACAGAAGTGCAGTTCAGAGCAGAGTGGGAGCAAGGAAGATATTCATTCTTTCTGTTTTGCTTTCTGATCTCCTTCTTGTGTCTGCCTTGAACAAACCCAAGGATCTTGGGTAACAGACTGTGTAAGATTCAGCCTTTTGAAGTACAGGGACAGAGAAGGGCAGATAATCAACCTGAGAAGAGAGGATGCTAACAAAATAGAACCAACACATTCTCTGGTAGGTGCTAAGCATAGAAAAAAATAATAATAATAAAAAAGGGAAAGCCGAAAACTTATACCTGGATGGAAAAAAAAAAAACAACAAAAACAAATGAACTGTGGAGCAGAAGTTGAACAGCAATATAAAAAATGAACAGGAACAAGCCTGCTGACCAATTACTAGTCATTTAGTACCATGGTGAACATGGCTATAAAAAATGTTCAGTGCCTTCATTAGAGAACGGGGCTAGAACTAACACACCTGAATTAGTGTTGTGGGTGTCATCTCTCAAAGGGGCAGCTTAAAGAATTTTCTATCCACTGAGACATAGCCTTGGGCATCAGCAAATGACTCAAGTTCAAAACGAGCAATTTATACAAATCTTATGAAAAAAAATACCGTTAAGAAAGATAGCAAGTGTGGCGCCTGGGTGGCTCAGTCATTAAGCAACTGCCTTTGGCTGGGGTCATGATCCCAGGGTCCTGGGATCGAACCCCACACCGGGCTTCCTGCTCAGCGGGAAGCCTGCTTCTCCCTCTCCCACTCCCCTGCTTGTGTTCTCTTTCTCGCTGTGTATCTCTCTGTCAAATAAATAAATAAAATCTTAAAAAAAAAGATAGCAAAAAATCAATAATAAAAATGATTTCATTCCATTTTCAAATGGCTTTAGGTTAAAATTTGCAAAATAATTGAATGCATGTATAGTCAGGATTCTAAAAACATGATATTAGAAGTAGTAATATAAATTGTAAAAAAACCATGAATTTATGAGCCAAAATTGAGAAATGAAACAAAAACATGTTAACAAAATATTGAACATAAATATATTTGCATAGTTGAAACTTGTAGACTTATAAAGTCTACACGACAGTTGGTACAAGAGAATTAATAAATTTGAAGGTAATACTGTGGCATTATCTCCAAGGTATAAAGATATGTGTGTGTGTAAATGTGTGTATATTCATAGAAATTAAGAGGCATTGAGGCTAAGATTGAAAGCTCAACATACAATGAATGAGAATTGCAGGGAAAGAAAAGAGAAAAAAATAGCAGAGAAGTTATAGCTAAATATGTAGCAGTTGAAATTTTTTCAGAATTGAAAAAAGACCTGAGTTTTTTGGTGAAAGTGCATGCCTACAACAAAGCAATGAAAATAAATAAACCCATTTTTGTTACACTTGAGCAAAACTGCAAACACCGAGGATAAAAAGACAATCTTAAGACCTACCACAGTCATTTCCTACTAAGAAATGACAAGTAGAATATTGGCAGACTTCTATCAGCAGCAACATATGTTGGATAACAGTAGATATATCTACAAAGTACTGATGAAAACAGAAATTGTATTTATCAAAATTAGCATTCAATAGATTAAAAAATATTAAAATATTTTAGATGTTTCAAGATTAAGAGAATTTACCACACACAGGTCACCACTGAAAGAATTACTGAAGGATTTTTTTTTTTTGAATTGGAAACATTAGCAAGTAAAGCAGGCAGGGAGGGGTTCTGGGAGTTTACTTGGGTAGACATATTCCATTTGATGCTTTTTACTTTTTTTTAAAATCTTACCATATATATAGTACTTGCTAAATAGCATTCCAAAAGACTCAGGTCGATCTGAGTGTTTGTGATGTCTTAGTATCAAGACTTCTAATTATATGCATGCACATACATATTAGATAAGACAAGTGCCACTGTTAGACAAATCAAACAGGAAGGAAAGTGGATTAAAAAAATTGTTTGTTTATTTGTTTACAAATTCCAAAGGGGGTTGGGGGTCTTACCAAATTCTTCTTCTTCTTTTTTTTTTTTTTAACTGAGATATAATTAACACAAAACAGGGTATTTTTTTTTAAGGAGAAAAAATCAAGCCCAGAGGGAAAGAATGAGATGTAAGAAACAGGAAACAAAGCAACCAATTAATGGGCATAACATGATGGTGAATTTAGTTGACTATTCATTATAAAAAGGTACAACATAATCTGTGTTTAAAAGTAAGTAAAACTAAAACTTTAGGCAACAATAAAAAGAGTGGGAGGGGCTCCTGGGTGGCTCAGTCCTTACGCGTCTACCTTCAGCTCGGGTCATGGTCCCAGGGTCCTGGGGTCAAGCCCCGCTTCAGGCTCCCTGCTCCGCGGGAGGCCTGCTTCTCCCTCTCCCACTCCCCCTGCTTGTGTTCCCTCTCTCTCGCTGTGTCTCTCTCTGTCGGATAAATGAATAAAATCTTAAAAAAAAAAAAAGAGTGGGAAGTGTGGAGTTATGTGATAGTTTAAACTTGTTAAGATCCATATTGTCTTCGAAAGGACATTAGAAAAAATGAACAACTTCAAGAGTTTTAAAAATAAGTATTTATAACTAAGGGTGCAGTTTAAAAAATATCCTTTCCAGGTTTTAAAAATTTGGAAGAAACCACAGAGAAATACATTTGTAGCATCCAAACTATTAGAAGGATACAGAGGCACAATGAAAAATATTATTATTCTAATGTGGTAGAAAGAAAAAAAAGAAGAAGCAGTGAAAATATCTGATAAACAGAAAATATAAAATAGGTACAATTATATTAATAACTTCAATAAGTGTAGAATATGTCATATTAATTGTATAAAATTAAAATCCAGCTATAAATTGTTTGCAAGAGAACATTTTAAGATACAAGTATACAGAATAGCTAAATCCATGGAGGAAAGATATATCATTCCAATCTGTGAATGAATGAGTCTGCGAATAAGGTATAAGCATTTTTGTAATAACATGATGATAAAAATTTATGTTTTGCAAAATTTTTCATGAAAAATGACAGGGCATGCTTAAAGTAAATTTCATGTTCTTTATCACAATAAAAAAATTGTATATCTCTATGATTCCATTTAAATAAAGTCCAACATAGATTCACACACACGCACCTACACAAATGACAGGGTTTATTGGAAAAATAATGTTGGAGCAAAGTACTCAAAGTCTATGTAATTTCATAATTAAGAGGATGTAAAAAAATCACAAATAATGTAAATGGACTAAACTAGCAAATTAAAAATAGAGATTGTCATAGCATAACATAGTATAATATAGTTTAACAGTAGATTGTCATATTTTAAATCAAATGTTAATTCAATAAATTTTAATTTATAAACTAAATGTTAATTTATGTTAATTCAGTAATTATACCTAAAGTATAAGGAACATGGAAAGATTGAAAAATATGTGATATAGATACTAAATTAAATGTAGTAAGGGAAAAAGATAACCAGGGAAATGCTATATTACTACATATCTACCATGTTAACATTTAAAAAGAGACTAACAGTACTAAAGATTGCTGAGGATGTTGAAAAATTGCACAACTCAAAGGAATGCTATTTGCATCTAGTGGAGGAGCGGCCAGGTTTGCTGCCAAATATCTTATAATACACAGGACAGCCTCCCACAACAAAGATTTATCTTACCAAAATGTTAATAGTGCTGAGGTTAAGAAACCCTGGTATGGACTCAACAGAGATATATAGAAACATATATCCAAAGTGGTTGCCTCAGTAAGAGCTTATGAATACAGAGCACTTTGCAATTAAATTTTGAATTTACTTGCAATGTATTTTGACATTTCTAGTCAAAGCACCACAGTTCCACATCAAAATTTTATTGATAGCAAAGGTGGCAGTATCTGTTTTCTTGTCAAGAGAGTAAAACCAGAATTTCTTATTTTTCACAGGAGCAAGGTGAGACAAGAACTTATCGCTCCAGATTGTAACTGGATAATGCTAACAATTTAGGACTGTCTATCACAGATGGTTAAGATAGATAGTGTTTTACTTTCTGTGACCAGGAAGTGACAGTTGTATTAAGAACTGACCTCATCATATTTATTCAGGCAGTTAAACACAAGATTCTGTCATCAAAAAGAAATAGAGTTTTATTTTCAGAGAAGACACAAACATCAGTTAGCCATAGAGATTTTTGCCATGTTTATATTCTTGGTGCAAATAAAAAGTCCACTTTTAAAATTATAGAGAAATGTAATGATTACAAGTGAATATGTTATTTTTTGATCATAATACTTTCATGATCAGCATGCTTTAATGAGCCACAGATAAATAGCAAAAATTGATATAATCACATTGGCTCTTTAAATATGCTCAGTGCCCAACTTATCACACAAACAACAGCTGTAAGTATTTGGTATTTGAAATGAACAGAATGACTAAATAATCCACAACAAAATTATCTATCATCTATTACCTATTATCTATCTATCTATCTATCTATCTATCTATCTATCTATCTATCTATCATCGGTAAAAGTATATCTATGTGTCTACAGACAGAGTTGTGATTCCTATACCGGCAGTTAAGCCTAGTGAGTGTCTTATGGTGAGGAATGATGTTTTATATTTACTTTACACATTTTCACATAACATGGTATCAAGAGCAAATGTAATTGGTAGACACATTAAATACATATTTATCACAGTAGTTGAACAAATTTTGTGTAATACTTCTTTCTGACAATTTTATAGCTAATTCACCATATAATGAAGAAAGATCCGTAAAACAAAACATAGCCTCCTATGTCTTCTCTGTCATAACATACAATTCACTTTTTATATTAATGTACAAATTGTACAAGGTCTTGGAAAATACTCTGTTCTACCTTATTGTAGAAGTTATCATTACCGTTGGATACAATTGAAAACCACACACTTAGTGGTGGAATTGGTTGGAATTTGGGGACAATGGCAGAAATTTGTTGAATCAAATGGCAGACTTAATAGGTTGCAAACTTGCCATCTAGATTAACTATAGAGATCTAGGAAGCAACAGAAAAACAAAAAAACATGTCATTTGGATATTTAGATTCTGTTGGTTGGCAAAAAACACGGTATGAAATCTCAATTTCTGTAGCCTAAGCTGCTCTTTGTTTTCAGAATGGTTAAGATATTTTCCCCTCAGCTTGGCTTTACATGTCAGGTTTAGTTCTTCAGCATCAAGTTAGAAAACATCTAAAGAAATAAATAGTTGCAGAGAATCCTGTTGCCCAAATATCACTTATATACAAAAATTATCTAAATATAGTTTGAAATCACTTAGTGGGAGGGTGTCATAATCCTGCCTGTGAATTTGAGAGGTGTAAGACACCAAGGAAACTGTCTTAGAAAGAATCAGAACATTATTTCCAGATTTTCAATTCTTTGCACTGTATGTCATATTGCTGTACTGGAAACTTGGTGAAATATAACCGATCAAGACTGTTATTACATAAGTTAGTTTGTCCAAGGAAAACATGATGGTTTGTTATCTTAGCCATGAAAATTACTCACATAGTGAATTGCCCATCTGCACGGGCTTGGAATAGGAACAATACAAATGTTACATTTGAACTGACTTTACCATTTTACATGTGTTCTTGTAAACCATTCATAAAATTCATTTTTGCAGTTGATCTCAGTGACTGGGTTTCCCGAGCATTTTTCTTAAAAAGGATCTTTCTACTTTATTATTTTTTTCTTTTTTGCACTGTGCACAGAGGAGTAAGTTTAGCCTTAAACAAACTAAGGACCTAACTGTCACATTATCAGCTGTATGTGGGATATGGGTCAACAAGGCAATTGCATGTCATGCACAGCACATTGGGCTGCTCAAGTCCCTGGTGCTTGCTGCTCTCTTTATGTCAAAAGGGACGGTACTAAGGGAAAAACCAAAACCAAAAACAACAGACTATTACATGCTCTAATTTAAGAATTCTAAGAAATCCCTTAATGCTCACTATTTCTAGATTCACTGAGATAAATATTATACCGGGGTGAACACTTAATTTTCTTTATGCATCTCTTGCCTAGTCATCATGGCTTATGTCCAGAATAGGCAACCATAACAGAGACAAAATACTGATTATGCTTGCTTAAGGTTGGGGGTGATGGAGGATTGGGGGGTAATAGCTAAAGTGTACAATGTTTCTTGAGGTGGCGAAAATGTCCTAAATTGATTGTGGTGATGGTTGCACGATTCTGTGTCTATGTTAAAAGCCATTAAGATGTACACATACAATGGGTATGTTATATGAATTGTATCTCAAAAAGGTGTTAAAAATAACTTTCCAGACATATTGCATAAAATATTTAATCTAGTGAAGAGTGGGGTACCTGGGTAGCTCAGTTGGTTAAACGTCTGCCTTCAGCTCAGGTCATGATCCCAGGGTCCTGAGACCGAGCCCCACATCGGGCTCCCTGCTCAGTGGGGAGCCTGCTTCTCCCTCTGCCTGCAGCTCCCCCTGCTTGTGCTCTCTCTCTCTCTCTCTGTCAAATAAACAAACAAACAAACAAATAAATAAATAAAATCTTTAAAAAAAATCTAGTGAAAAGTATAATTAATATATGTGGAACGCTTTTATGTCCCAGCCAGTGTCCTAAATGCATTAGGCCTATTTAATACCTTTCATGGTTTAATCTCATTTAATCCTAACAACCCTATGATATTGGTGAATTGTTATTATTACTATTATTCTTCTCATTTTATTGATAAGGAAACTGAGACTTAGAGAAGTGAAGTAACTTCAACAAGGGCACGCAACTAAGTTAGATACCTTCTTCCTGGTAGAAAGCAGCAAATTCAATAAAATGGGACATACTATAGTGACAGTAGTCCTTATAAACACTGTTCAAATTTTAACACTCTCCTAAAGCACTGAGCAAGGGCTGTGTACTCTGTCTTTTCCTGCGTTATAAAGCTTCATTTGAACCTTTCAGAGCAAAATGCTTCAAATGATAAAATTGATACATGAGAAAGTGCACCTGTAAAGCAACTCTAAAATAGCTCCTACATCTATTTCTATAAATCACAAATTCTGTGTATTATTTGTAAATGCACTTGAAAACTTGATTTGGTTCATCAAAGGAACAATTTTGTGAACCAGGCTTTCAGCTGACTTTAATATCGCAGCAAAGTTTTGTATGTGGTTTGTGGTTATGTACATAATATGAAAGGAATAACTAGGTATTTACCCTAAAGATACTGATGTAGTGAAACAAAGGGGCACCTGCACCCCAATCCTCATAGAGGCAATGTCCACAATAGCCAAATTGTGGAAGGAGCCGAGATGTCCATTAACAGATGAATGGATAAAGAAGATGTGGTGTATTTATATATAATGGAATATTACTCAACCAACAGAAAAGGATGAATACTTACCGTTTACATCGATGTGGATAGAACTGGAGGGTATTATGCTAAGTGAGATAAGTCAATCGGAGAAAGACAGTTATCATATGGTTTCACTCATATGTGGAATATAAGAAACAGTGCAGAGGATTATAAGGGAAGGGAAGGAAAACTGAATGGGAAGAAATCAGAGAGAGAGACAAACCATGAGAGACTCTTGACTCTGGGAACAAACGGTTGTGGAAGGGGAGGTGGGGGGGGGATGGGGTAACTGGTGATGGGCAATTAAGGAAGGCATGTGATGTGATGAGCACTGGGTGTTATACGCAACTGATGAATTACTGAACTCTACATCTGAAACTAATGATGTACTATATGTTGGCTAATTGAATTTAAATAAAAAAAAAGAATATGAAAGTAATATATGATGTGTAATTTCCAGAGTAAGAAATTAAGCTGAAAGTGATAAAACTAGGGACTGACAGATAAATTCCTAATCTATCATCTATCCTATACTAAAATGGGTTTTATGGTTGTGATTTAAACTCTCATGTTAGCTTAAAAAAAGGAGATTTATTAAAGGAAGCAAGAGGTAAACACAAACATTCATGGGGAGGAAATGGAGTCCAACTGAACTCTGAGCTGAAAGGTCATGAATCAAAGCTTCTTCCTCCGTCTTTCAGGGGTTACACTATCGTTCACACATCTAGATCTCTTCTGACCTTGTCTCTATCTTTTATCCTCTTTTTATCTGCTTCTTGGAGTAACTTGAATTCCATATATCCAAATTTGGCAGCTTCAGTCCCAATTTTATTTTATATCATGAGCTCTAAACACTGGCTAACTGTCGACTGTGTCTTTTAATTCTGAATCTCGAAAGAAGGAACCTGGGAAGTCACTACTAAGACAACGGATTGTCTAATTTTGGGCTAAATGTATATCCCAACATGGCTGAGGGTGCAGAAGCCTGTAGTATATAATTGTGCTCCTCAAAGGTGTACAGACAGAGCAATTTTCTAGAAGGAAGGTTGGGATGGGCATCCACAATGAAAGATTTGAAAAAATACAATATTACCTTTTCGTCTAACGTTGCAGCCTGGAGGAGTCAGTAGGCCATATTTCCAGAAGTGCCCTAGCTTTTTGTTCTTTATTACAGGTTTTGTGTAAAGAAAGAAAGTTAAAAATTTTCTGATCTGAACTATTGCCAAATATCAACCCTATTATAAAGTGTGATCTCAGACTTAAATTTTATGTTTGAGGAAATATAATTCCCCTAAACAAGAATTAAAATAAAAAACTAAAAGGAGGAAAATTTCCTAGGATTATTGCTAGCCAACTTTTTGCATATCAAAACAAATTATCACAATATGCCTATTATAGGAAAATGACAGCAACAATAGTGATGTGATAATAAAGACTGGGATCCTGTCATGATTTCCTGTGATGTACACCTGTTTTTCTCCAATATGGAGTTAGTCATGGTTCAAGTTTTCAAAAACTTAAAAAAAAAGACCTTACGAAATAACAACTCACAAGAATTAGATTATAATACCAACTTTCAGACATTAACAAAAATATTATATTTCATTGATTTATCATATAAATACTTGTCATACTCTTCATCCTCCAAGCACATTGCTGATGTATTCAAAGTAATTTAATTTGATTTTATATTTGATGAAGACTATTACATCAGTGAAAATTCAATTGTCAGAGAAAGTTCTTTACTATATTAAGACATGCAATATTAACTATAGCCTTTTTTGTCAAGAATTTCTATTCTGTAAATGAAATATCTCTATCTTATGTCAAACACCTCTATTATAGCTCTACTCCAATCAACTCTTGGATACTGACAAGATTGGAAGGTCCTGATGTTTCTTGCTGAGGGCTAGGGTAAAGTGACCAGTTCTCCTAAACAGGTCACTTTAGAATCAGAAATTTTTAGAATGAGAAATTACAAAGAGAAAGACTAAGGGCTACTAAATAAATATTTTAAAAGGGGGGTTATCTTTCCAAATTTGTGAACTGTCTAGATCACTAAAAGTTCATACTCTAACATCTGCTCTCCAGACATGCACAGCTGTAAAAAGCTGTTAAAATCATATATATGTATATATACGTAATTATTTATTCTGTGTTAGCACATTGTATAGAATTGTAAGGTTCGAAATGACTGAGAACTCAGGCCATTTTCTAGGGAAAGAGATTATAGAGAGGTTATATTATCTTTTTTTTTCATGTTACATGGTCTCTCAATACTTAGGTAAGGTTTCCTAAATTTTTTTATACAATTTTAAGTTTAGTCTTCCTAATACCTTCTTCAGTAGACAAAAAATAAGAGTGATGGCAATAACTAATATTTGTTTCATACTCTGTGCCCTTGCAAAATGTGCTTACATGCTATATACTTCATCTGGTCCTTTTAGTAATCTTTTGTGGTAAATATTGTGATTTGCCAAAAAAAGAAATAAAACCCTCTAATGTATTTTGTTTCATTCACACACTTGAAGACTACTAGGAATACTTATATTACATTTTCTCCTTGAGAAAACATTCCAGTACCAGGCCATTTCTGAAGGCCAAATTTTTTGGTTAATTGCTTCTGGCTTTAATTTGCAAATGTTTTCCTGACCATAAATACAATGACAAAGTTGAATTATAGATGAATTTTAAAGAAAAAATACATTATTCTTAATCAAAATACTTGAGAACATTTATGATAAGCCATTTGCCATGCTTCCTTTTACTCTTAGAAAACTTTTATATTCAATTTTGAAGATACTTTATGTGTGTGTACATGTGTGTGAAAAACGTGTGTATATGAAAAAATCCACATATGTGAATATTCACCACTATGCTTAAGAGAGAGAAAATTACCAATAACATTGAAATTCCCTAGGCCTCTCCAGATCCTATCTCCCTTGTTCTATGTAAATAATGCTATCCTAAATACTATGTTCTATGTAAATAATGCTATCCTAAATACTATGTTTAGGTAGTATCCTAAATACTATTATGTCTTTATAGTCCCGCTTCCCCACCCTCCTTCACATATGTGAACATATATCTTAGCAGCGATAGTTTGGTTTTGCATCATTTTGAACTTTATATAAATGAAACTATACTATATCTTTCTAAACTTGCTTTTTTCTATCAATTTTATCGATGTGATATCCGTGGCTACATGTCATTCATTTTCACTACTATATAGTATATATGAATATGCTAAAATTTATATATGTATTCTTCTGTAGATTAATTATACATTTAGGCCTGTAATATTGTCATATATATATTTGAGATCAGAATATATCTATAACTGATGACTTTTTTACCATTTACATTTTAAGATAATTCTGCATGTTAATTAAAAACTCTTTGTGAAAATAATTTTTAGTGACCATGTAACTGTTATTTATGTATCATAATTTCCTAAAGACATTCTCTAATAATATAATTTGATTTTCCTCTAGATTTTCCCTAAAGAGGGTGACATCACAAATATCTTCACATTAAAATTTTTCTTTAATGTTTTATTTCTTATTATTTTTTAAAGATAGATTCCCAGATACAGAAATTTTGATTCAAAGGAATTAAGTGTTTTTATGGCATTTTAATACTCATTGCAAATTACTTTTATAAGAGATTGAACTAAATTTTACTTCTACAAATTCTATATGAAAATAGATTTTTCACTGTACCCTCTCATCTTTGGGTATTTTCAAAAACAAACAAAAGGCAAACAAAAACTTTGCTAATTTGTTTGGCAAAAAATTGTGTTATATTGTTTTTTCCACTTGCATTAGTAAAATGAGTGGTAATTCATTATTTCTTTTCTCCTCTTTTATAAAATGTCTGTTTATATAATTTGTCCATTTAATCCCACTGCATAATTCTTTTATGTATGTATAATAAATATACATATATATTTTAAAAAGGAGGCAGGACTGGTAATCTTCAGTGACTCATTTGATCATGCAGATGGTGCCAACCATAAGATGGTTTGTTTTCTTGAACTGAATTGATTACTTTCTTGTGAAAGAACCCAGGGAAATGAATTCTAAGTGATGTGACTTGCCCAATTCCCAGAAGCATAATGATTTCAGTAGGAAGAGTTATTTTTGGTGATGGAGTTTTCAGAAGAAAATATTTATATATCTCTGAAAAGTCAGTTTTCACATGCAAATTTCCTCTTCAACATTATATAAGGAGTCCAGTTGTGCAATTGCCTCATGTATTTTCATCACTGACATTTCAATATCCTTTTATTTCTTTCTAATCTCTTTTTCTCTTCCACTCAGCTCATGCAAACCAACAAACATTGGACCCAGACCAAATTTCTGAAGATATTTACTTAACGTTTTTCTCCCCTCTCACAAGCGAGTAAGAATTGCTTTCAAAAGCCCAAGTATATGAGTTAGATTTTAGAATTACATCCGTGACACTCGCTTTTCTTTTCTAATGGCTTCTCTCATAGTCCTACACGTTTTAAATGATTCCCATTTCTACTCATTCAGTGCAATGATGTCTTTCTAATCATAATTAGTTTTACTACAGATGTTCACTAAACAAATAGAGGTTTTAAGCATGTTCAAACAGAGGTTAAATTCCAGCATTTTGTTGATGTTTAATTCAAGGATTTTGGAGTCAGATTATCTTGGGTTAAAATCCCATCTTCACTACTTTTTAGCTGTGTAATCTTGTGGTTGTATAACACAGGACACCTCTCTAAACTTCAACACTATGAGGATTCCATGTTATAATTAGAAAAGGAGATGAACATGGTGGATGGCAGAAAGGATGAACCCACTAACTGGTGGTTCTCATAAGTCATCTAAACACTTTTGGTATCTTCTGTTTGCCATCTCTTGGGGGAGGAGACCAAAAAACCACATTTTAGAAAATGGAAAAAAACAAAACAAAACAAAACAAAAACCCTCCCCAAAACAAATGGTTTATTTAAAGAGGTATAGGCAAATTTTAGTTGCTAGATTAGTGGACTACCAAATTGGATATTTATTCTCCTGTTGTCATTAGGATAAATCCTAAGGCAATGGTTTCCAACCTGTGTTTGACAGATTCTGAAGATTCTGCGACTTAATTTAGGGGGTCATAGCAGCAAAGACCAAATGGGTACGATTCTGTCCTTTCCCTGCCAAAGCAGCTCCACTTTTATATGTAAAGAGAGTATTTTGTTATTTTTAGGAGGCTGCTGTTTGGTCTCCAGATGTCTAGACTTGTCTGAGATTGGTCTCCCAACACTCTGACCTTATCGGAGATTTTGGAAAACGGGCAGGAGAAACCACACAATTTGTGGGTCCATGCAAAGTGAAAGTGCGAAGACTCTTGTTGAAAAATTATTAGGATTTCAAGACAGTGACAGCAAAGTATTAAACTGTGTCTGGGGCTCTTGTAGGTGTAGGGCCCTGTGTTACTGCATGAGTTTCACACCTGTGAAGCCAGCCCTGAAGATAGGACAGGAAGAGGCCCAGCAGACACACATGTATAGGATTCTATGTGGGGTTTGGTCAAAGGCCCTGGGAAGGAGGCATCATGCTGCCAAGAACTCATCAGAATCTGCGGGCTCCCCCTCCAACTTCTGCCATTCAGTACTGCTGAGCTTCTTAGCCATTAACCAACATGCCTGCATTATTTGCAAAAATCATACTACCACAGCCCTGTTCTGATGGAAATCAATGGAAAGTAAATCAGCCTTTACGTGTCAAACTAAGAAATGGTAAGTATTTGAATAGCTGTTTGTAGGTTACATATGTTCTTAAGGTGTTCTTTGCTTCATTAAAAATATGATAAATTATTTTTAAAAACTCCTTTAAAACTAGGCATTTTTTTTAAGGTTTATTTATTTATTTGACAGAGAGAGATATAGCGAGAGAGGGAACACAAGCAGGGAGTGTGGGAGAGGGAGAAGCAGGTTTCCCGCTGAGCAGGGAGCCCGATGTGGGGCTCGATCCCAGGACCCTGGGCTCATGACCTGAGCTGAAGGCAGATGCTTAATGACTGAGCCACCCAGGCGCCCCAAAACTGGGCAGATTGACTCTGGCAGACACCTATACCCTAATAGAAAGTCACCTGAGCATGAGTGTCCAGCAGACTGCTGTTTCATGTTCCTTTTTTTAAATTTATTTTTAAATGCAGACATAGCTCTGAGTCATGTGTACTGCATTAGACCGATGGCCCAGCAATGTCAAAGCTTTAGCCCTAATGACGCAGAGCACAAGTGATGACGCTGAAGCTTTGATTATGTGTCTCCACCTTAACTTGGGATAAAAGCCCTCATGGCAAAACAAAACAAACACAAAATGATTGTTTCCCTAATCGAGTGCTCATTTTTCAGCCTCTTTCTCCTGAGTTTACTCCAAGGATGCCACGTCTGAAAGATTTTCAGATTCCTCTATCTAGAAGCTTTGATTTAGGAGGCTTACTCTTTGAGATATCAAGCTGCCAGATGTCTGATACCTCCCAATTTCTCTTTGATGGCTATTCCCTTGCAATGGGGAAACTGTATTGCAAGGAATTTACTGTCAGGTGGCTGTCGTATAAATAACACAAAATTAAAACAAGACCATTTGAAACTAGTTAGATACATACAGCATTATAACATCTGACATACGGTCCAAACTCCCTTATTTACTGAACCGGATGCCGTGCTGTTCTGCCCAGAGCTTCCCCTGCAGGATTGAGGCACGCATTCCCCAGCTCACTGCGTGTATCAGGGTTCGTCCCTGGGAGTTGCCCTGGACTAGGAGAGCTGCCTGCCCAAGACAGCCTGCCTTTGATGACTGGCAAACACAACGTATGAAGGCCAGTCCTTTCACGGAGCTAGGAACACCCCTGAAGGCTGTGCCCGCTTGAGGGCGTCCTGCAGAGTTGGCTTTTGTTGGAGCTGAACTGGCCTTCTCCCTCTGCCCATCCCGCTTCCTTCCCTTTCTCCCACAGGTGTTAATCCCGACAGCCTGACCAGCTACATATTTTGTGGCATCCAGTGCAAAGTGAAAACATGGGCTCCTTGTTCAAAGAAAAAAAAAAGATCCATTAAAGGTACTAAAATACAAAGCTTTTACCTTTTTTTCAACAATTTCAACTTGCCCCCTTTTTAAAAAAATTTGTTTTAATTTAATTTAATCTTTTAAATTCAATGTCATTCTAAGTAAAGAAAGATTAAACATTTAAATTATCAACATGAATTTTACTGTTAATCTATAATTGCACGATGCCTGTTTTAAAAGCATACATAAGAGCACTTAATACACATGCAGAATCACTGAAATGACACAATTCATTTTTTCATACCTCGTGCATGCATGAATACCTTGTCATTCCTTCCTTTCTGCTTCCCTTATGTCTTTATATGCCCCTATGCAAGGAATTTGACCCAGAATTACATAGGAGAAAGTGAAGGCATAATTTAGACAATCATGGGTTGAAAAGTATACAGAGCTCACTAACTGTTCTGAAAAATCTTTTTTTTCCCCAATACTTTTTTCCTGAAAAATCTTTATTAGCTGTGATTCCATAGCAAGTTACCCAGAGAACAGAAATATTGCTTTCCTTTTAAAAATTCCATGCTAGCACATAGTATTGTTTATAAAAACCATTTAAGACATCTAACATATTTTGATTGAGCATAATATTTAGGTAATGTGTGCAGTAATGGAAATAGTAAGCATTTGTATCGAAGTAATCCAATTTGAAGAATAAGAATTTTAATTATTTATGGGATAGATAAATGAGATTGGAACCTATTCTTTATGAGGTAATATGCAGTTTTGTGAAGCCCTTTTACAGGTCTCAGAAATAATGAGTTACATACAGTATCATTTGTCACCAATTATATGAATCAGAAAGTTACGAGTTTTCACAGTTTCAGTTCTCCATACTTTATTTCCAAAGCATATTTTAAATATATATATCACTTCTATTACACTTCATTAACAGAAAATAGAAATGTATTTATCAAAAACATTACCATAATAACTTCAGTAGAAATAAAATATATGATAAGAATATTTTGAGAAATATTTTGTTATATTGCTTGGCAAGAAGTATTGATACTCCACCATTTAATTATCTTAAGAAAGGCAATAAGTACAACAATGCTCAGTTTATAGATCAGTGCCACTTATTACTGAGTTAATTAAGGCCATATTTATATGTTTTTTCCCCCTAAATTCAGCAGAGAGATTATATTGGAGCTTCTCTCTAAAGTAAAAAATATTCTCCATTTTATTGGTTTGAAAGGGAATCATTGAAGAGATGTTTCACCACCAATGCACATGTGTCTCTTCGAAGGAGACAAGCCTGCACACCACTCTTTAGCTCTTTTGATCTTCTCCAGTGCACTTGAATTTTAATGATAGTTTTCACTACCCAAATAGAGTCTTACTCTACCTGGTCTATAGACAATTGTCTTTCACACTAGAATCACAATCAGGATCCTAATTACCTTAGTAATGGTGTTTGCTTCTTATTTAGAAAAATCAAGATGATTTCTTTAGCTTTAACATATACAAAGGAAAACTTTCAGGAAATGGCTATTCAGTTTTAATCTAATGCTTTCTTGAGCAGGCAACTTTATTTAGAGGGTCTTAGTATGGCATCATTGTTCTTTCCAGAGCATTAACTTTTTTTATACTTATATTTTGATTTCTGAGGTTACCTGCTGCCTTAACTCATGCCACTTTAATATAGTTGGAGGCCCTGTGGACAAGGTTTACTGCTGGAGAATAGGAATATGAAATCATCCAAAAATCTACTTTCTTATCTTTGATGAATCTTAGGCTACCAATCATTACAAAAATAGACCTATTCATAGATGGGAAAATAGGATCAAATTCAACCCTTTAAAAATGGACTTATAGAGGGGTACCTGCATGGCTCAGTGGGTTAAGTGCCTGATTCTTGATTTCAACTCAGGGCATGATCTCAGGATTGTGAGACTGAGCCCTACATTGGGCTCTGCACTGAGCATGGAGCTGCTTAAGATTCTATCTCTCCCTGTCCCTCTGTCCCTTCCCCCTACTCTTGCTCACTCTTTCTCTCTCTCCCCCCCCCCAAAAAATGGACTTACAGAAAAATACATTTTATTTTTTATTTTATTTTTTAAAGATTTTATTTATTTATTTGAGACAGAGAGAATGAGAGACAGAGAGCATGAGAGGGAGGAGGGTCAGAGGGAGAAGCAGACTCCCTGCTGAGCAGGGAGCCCGATGTGGGACTCGATCCCGGGACTCCAGGATCATGACCTGAGCCGAAGGCAGTCGCTTAACCAACTGAGCCACCCAGGCGCCCCAGAAAAATACATTTTAAAGTTCTCATTTAGGATAGGCCAAAATTGAATCAATTTAATTTAATTCATTTCAAGGTACATTGGAGGAGTCAGATATGAAAATTTCGATTCAGTGTCCTGCGGAAGATTCCATTTAATGCCAGAAGCAGCAAGTAAAGGAAGAACAAGATGGGCAGAACCCATAGCTGGAACCAGCTGATGGAGAGACCTATAAACTATGTCTACATACATAGCTCTATCCATATATCAGTGCCTATGACTGTATCTAAGATCATTACTATGGAGAACAATAAGATGAGAGGTTGGTGAATATTATGCATATAGAGAGCCAATCCGAGGTAGGGGATATCTAGTCAGACATGAAGATAGAGGATAGGTGGTTAAAATCAGCAGGCTTTACCTCCCTTAATCTGTAAGAGGATAAAAGCAGAGTCTGAGCATAAACAAAACTTTCATACTGGGAATGGGACAATAGAGTTTGACAAAGCCAAAATTAAAATAAAATTTTATATTCAGTATAGGTAAAACATTTTATTAGAAGTATAATCAGATTGGATTATTTCCTTTCTTTCTTTTTTTTATTATGTTCAGTTAGCCACTGTATAGTACATTAGTTTTTGATGTAGTGTTCAATGATTCATTAGTTATGTATAACACCCAGTGCACATTACAACACGTGCCCTCCTTAATACCCATCACCTGTTATCCCCTCCCTCCACTCCCCTTCCCTCTGAGACCCTCAGTTCATTTCCCAGGATCCATAGTCTCTCATGGTTCATCTCCCTCTCTGATCTCTCCCCCTTCAGATTTCCCTCCCTTTTCCTATGGTCCTCTGTGCTATTGCTTATGTTCCACATATGAGTGAAACCATATGATAATTATCTTTCTCTGCTCGACTTACTTCACTTAGCATAATCCCCTGCAGTTCCATCCATGTCGATGCAAATGGTGTGTATTCATCCTTTCTGATGGCTTAATAATATTCCACTGTATATATGTACCACATCTTCTTTATCCATTCTTCTGTTGAAGGGCATGTTGGCTCCTTTCACAGTTTGGCTATTGTGGACATTGTTGTGATGAACATTAGGGTACATGTGCCCCTTCTTTTCACTACATCTGTATCTTTGGGATATATTCCTAGTAGTGCATTACTGGGTTGTAGGGTAGCTCTATGTTTAACATCTTGAGGAACCTCCATACTGTTTTCCCAGAGTGGCTGCACCAGCTTGCATTTCCACCAACAGTGTAAAAGGGTTCCCCTTTCTCTACATCCTCACCAGAATTTATTGTTTCCTGTTTTGTTAATTTTTGCCCTTCTAACTGGTGTAAGGTGGTATCTCATTGTGGTTTTGATTTGTATTTCCCTGATGGCTAATATTTCTAATATTTTAGGAGCCACCTACTTCTGGTTTTTGTTTACTCACTTGGCAAGTGTGTGCCAATACTGAGTGAGGCAGTCTCTTTGCAGGGTATAGTCAAACACTAAGGATGTACAAAATGGATTGGCCATATTGTTTCAACAATTATAGCAAATCTCTGGCTCAGTAAGAGTTAATAAGCCTAATGGTCCTGAATGGTCTTACATGACACTTTGAATTTGAAATAGGCCACTGATCCTTCTTAAGTAGGTTTAATCTCTCGTATAGTGGATAAAGTTCTGCACACAAGATATAATATATTTACAGTGCACTCACTTAGATATAGACAGCAGGTGCTACATGTTTGTATGGTGCTTTAGACATTGCAATGTATTTGATATGATTCTGATAATATCTGTTAAAAAAAGAAGGAATGATGGTATTGTTATTTCCATTTTGTAGATTAATAAATGTTTCAGAGATAACATACCCAACAAATTTCCTATGCCTAACCTAGAAGGATGCCAAGAATAAACACAGGAAATATATCTTTTGAGCACTGGGTAAATACTGCTTGTATAAAGCAAACTTACATTCACCAAAGCTACTAGATTTCAGTCACTCATGTTTTCTTTACTGCTTACCTGATTTCATTTCTGTTTATTTAAAGGTATCTAGGCTAAATATAATTTATGATTTAATTACCTTAAAGTATCAATGATATCCATTCCACTGGTAGTATGAAAATAAGGGAACTCTCTAGACCAGGTATCAGCAAGCTAATAGTATGGATTTTGTTGGCTACGTGGTCTCTGTGACAACTATTCAACTCTATATAGACAATGCATAAACAAATGGACATATCTGTGTTCCAATAACATTTATGAACCCAATCAGACATTGCTCTAGATGGTGAAGGGAGCAGGTTTTTTTTTTTTTTTTAATGACTGTCAAATACCTAAATGGTTCCAAAGCAAAGAAAACTCTGGTCTACTACTTATATCCTTTAGGAATAATTTTAACATCACATGCCTATATTTAATAGTTTCTAACCAAGAATTTTTCATGGAAAATGAAGCTGATAAATAAAGGATAAAATCTGACGCAGAGTAAGAAATAAAAAACATATTTCTCAGATGGTATATGCATTTTTATATGTACATTTATTTACAGTATGTAATTTATTCATCATTATGCTATTACCTGAGTTCAAGTTCATTTTAATGGAAGCAATGGAATTTCTAGGAACAGTTTTTGGAATAATGTACATGAACAGTTAAAAATGTCTCTGGAATAATATGTTATTGAGATATTAAAATTTTATAAAAAGAAAGAATAAACTTGAAATGCTTAGACATTGGCAAAGTCTAATAATAGATAATTTTTTAATGTTTTTGTAATATTATGCATATGCTTACAGTCCTGAGATTAATCTAATTTGATTTTTTATTTTATTATTCTATTTTTCATTTTCTCCAAGGTTGTCAACTTTTGAGAAATACTTTAATTGTCCCAGAGATTGTGAACAGAGTAATAGACACAAAATAGTGAATAATTATTGCATTGAATTTTTTGAATTTATGTAACTTTCTCGGAAATCATCATCAATGTTATTTTCTTTAGGTGTATTTTTGACTATCAATCTGGAAAAAGCTGATGCTATTTAGAAATAAATCACCTTCATCTATGACACCAGACATTATCATGGCAGAAACACTTTAGGCATATCCAAGTGAGATAGGAGAGTATGCATATCCCATGGACATTTTCTACATTCATAAAAAAGCTAAAGATACTTTGATGACCAGTTTCTTATTTAGTCTCATTTATAATATCTCTAAGAATATACTCAAAACCATACACATAATTCAACAATGTGAATTACATATTATATATTATTATATTGAATCCAGTGAAATAGATGAGTATCATAGTAAGAGAACCTAGGAAATAGTGATCCTTGCCTAGTGCACACACATATCTAATTTTTTCACAGAGCCTTTCTCCTTTTTACAACATGTGTAAAAGAACTTGCAATATAATTACTAATAATATTTTTTTTCATTTATACCCTTTTCTGATTTTAAGTTTGTGCACATTTTAAATATTTGGAATAATACATAAAGGAAAATAATTCTTTTAAATATATTTATAATTTCACTGTAGGATACACATTGTTTGGTTGATTTTCTGTCCAGCAGTCAGTTCTCTTTTTTTTGGGACCAGCTCAGTGATTTTCCTATAGAAACTTATAACTTCCCACTTCTCATTTTATATGTTGGAGGAGTAAGCATTCAACCTAGACTAAGCTAATCAACTTTATTCCTTTCTTGTGTGGGGGCAACACATAGGGTTTGTGAATGAAGAGAAGAAAGAAAACTATGTACTGCTAACATAATTGAAATTTTCAGTTATTTCAGCTAATAAAGCCCACCTTCCCTTACCTTCTTAGCTCTTTGTTTTTTGCTTAAGTAAGTTTGAGATTGGTTTTGTCGAGTACACCTGAAAAGGTTCCGACTAGTATACCCAGCATCTAGAGATGCTTTCTACGAGCAGTTTATTTTTTTCCTTTAAGTGTTTAAGAACAAATATGCAAATATATTTATCATCGTGATTTTTTACAAAATTACATGGTTATTTAAGGCAATTGAAATAGTAAATCATATGGGTTTCTTTTATTCTATATAGCTTTAATTAAACAATATGGCATATTGATAGAAAAACATAGGTAAATTTTCAAAGAACTTTTTGTTACTAGACAAAATATCAATATCCATCTCTCAATTTAATACAATAAAGACAAGACAAAATAAAAAATAGAAAATTAGACATAAAACACAGTAAACAAGATAATATAATCAAGAAAATAGAAAAAGACCAAATATATAAATAATAAAAACATGGAACACTACATCAAAAACTAATGCTGTAATGTATGGTGATTAACGTAACATAATAAAATTTAAAAAAAGAATATAAATGATTTAACATTTTTCATAGAAAGGAAACCCTTCATAATGGAGACATTTCATTTTATTAGTGTTGAAAAGATTTAAAAGCATAAGTGTTGTTAGGGGTTTAATAAATTTATTATTCCTACATGTCTAGAGGGAACCGAAATTATTTAAACCTTTCCAGAAGCCATTTGGTAAAAGATATTGTGACCTAGAGGTTTGATATGGGTTTTGGTGTTAGAGATCATTCTCCTTTTTTCCTGAATTTGGGGACAACTTCTTAATTCTATAGATTTAATTTTGATCAGTATCATTTCTAACCTCTATGAACATGTATGTGTCTGATATCCCAAAGTGCAGAACTCAGAAGAGCAAGTAACATTTAATACATTTTATATCCATCAAAAACTAGAAAATGGCTTTCATGTAGTATATTGTAAATAAGTTTATTTTGTCGCTAATATTTTATTTTTTTAAGATTTGTCTATTTATTTATTTAAGAAAGAGAGAGAGTGCTCGCACTCAGGCATGAATGGGGGAGGGGCAGAGGAAGAGAATCTTCAAGCGGACTCCTGTTGATCATGAAGCCTGACATGGGGCTCCATTCCATGACTCATGAGATCATACCCTGAGCCAAAACCAGGAGTCCCACGCTTAACCGACTGAGCCATCCAGGTGCTCCTACGTTAATATTTTAGAAACATGATTTATGTGAATAAAATATTCTAGTCCACTATCTTAAATAACCTATTCATAAAATGCTCTTTTACTCAAAATAAAAATTGCATCTATTAGTTGGTTTGAGATATTTGTCCTTCACAGAATAAAGTTAAACCACTATTTTAATTTACGTGATATTTATGTAAACTTAGTAGAAAATGTTAGCATTGAAAATTAGAAAAATAATATTGACTTTATTTTGAATTATCATATGTAAGATATTCTACTAAAAAGACTTTTATGTTTTCTCATTTAATTTTCTAACAGGTAGGTATAATTATCATTATGTTGGTTTGCAACCTGTGGAGTTGCCCAGGTTAAATCTGAAACTAGCCCCAGTACACAGAGGGCAGGGAGAGACCAAAGAAAGCATCCAACTCATGGCTTACAGGTCAGCTGGTGGTCACATCCTCTTGATTACCTCCTCCAACGCATTATGCTTTGGATAAGAGAGTTGAGTTTTGGAAGGACTATGAAACTTGTCCTTATCATTTGGCAGGTGGAGTTGGAAATGGGTATGAACACAATCATCTAATTCTCAAATATTGTATCATGAGCTCAACCAATTTGCAATAGTGTTCTTGAGAAGTGAATAGAAGATTCAGCCATAGAAAGGGAAGAAATAGGGGTGTGGACAACAGGATGAGACGATAAGAATACAAGAATTTGTGAGCATGTATATTCAGACTAGCGAGTTATGCACTTTATGCATATTAGTTTAATTCATCATCACAAATAAGCTAATGAGGCAGGTGTTTTTTCTTATGATCTCTATTTGAGAGTTAAGAAAGTACAATTTAAGGATGTTACGCAGTTTTTCTAAGGTCACACAGGTAGGTTTAGAGCTAGGCTTTGTATTGCCTGACTTAAGAGCCTATGCTCTTAAAGTACATTAAATCTGCTTTGGAAGAAGTAAGATTTAAGTGAGTCATTAATAAATAAAAGGGAACAATGAAATGGACACAGAGGTAAAGAGGTAAAGACGGATATTCCAGGTGGAATGAATAGCATATGGTGATGGAGATGTGTTATTTAAAATGGCACTGGGTGTTATATGCAAACAATGAATCATGGAACACTACATCAAAAACTAATGATGTAATGTATGGTGATCAACATAACATAATAAAAAAATAAATAAAAAAAATAAAATGGCATGAACTCCTAGCTTCCCAGAAAGGTGCATGATAAATTAACAGAGGTACCTATATATCAACATCGCTCTTTGAGAACAGAATGATACTATTATGGTGATGGAAATACAATTAAGGATAGATTAATCATTTCAAGAAAATGTTAATCAACATCTATAATAATAATATCATAAAACTTTAGATTAGCTATGCAAAAGTCGACTCCCCAAATATCTTCTCCCAAAAGAGGGTATTATTAACTAAAACAAGACATGATGTTTAGTTCACAACACTTGTTTAATATTTTAAAGTGTTCAATCTGCATTATTTTATGTTATTTAAAGCTCTGGAAATTCTATTTCTATCTAAAATACTCTGCTAAGCCTCTATATCTGCGCTGTCCGGTGTAGTAGCCCCTAGCCACTTATGGCCCTTAAGCATTTGAAATGTGACCAGTAAAACTAAAGAACATAATTTTTAGTTTTATGTAGTTAAAAAATCTGAAATGTAAAAACTGAAGCAGTGAAAAATATTTCTCCTTCCAACACAACTTTATTGTTTTATGTAAGAGTGCATGTCACTTTAACCTTCACATCACATAAAATATTGTTGTGTAGTGAATACATTGGGTATGTTCATCATTTTTAGTATCAGACATAAACACATAACTGATCTAGTTGGTGTCAACAGACTGATTCTGTTTGAATGATTATTTCTAAACACTGATGGAACATTGTAATATGTGTAATTGAATATTTTACGCAGTTATGGTGATACCTAAGTAAATCATAATTAATAAAAAAGAAAATACTCATTTATATTTATTACTATAGTATAATTGCATTTTTTAAATAATTAAAAATTATTTTAGAATGATTATGCACTACTGATGGCAGAATCAAGTGGAGATACAGAAACTGATAGTTACAACTAGAAAAAATAAAAAGAGATTAGTAGAAGGTATGTCACAAATCTAATGATGAATGACAATGTGATTTATAGAAGAACAAAATGAAAAAGCCACAGTGTAAAAAATATTTAATGATAATAAAGTGGAAAATAAGAGTTATTTTCATCAAATAATGAATTTGATAAGATGTTTTCTCTCAACAGTGAAAAAAGAATTAATGAAATGATTCATCTGAAATCAAAATTAAATTTCTCAGAAAACATTTTATGTAATTATTCACAGAATCTGATCTTTCAACTTTGGCCAGCTGTAAAATTGCTTAGACTCTTGTATGTGTACAGACACGTACATTGACACACATACAAACATACAAACACACACACACAGACATAAACATCTTTTGATCAAAAGATGGCAAATTATTACTTCAGTTTTAAAGGTTTTATTACAAAATTATAAGGAAAATATTAAAATTGATTTTTTTAAAAGTGAAAGATCTTAGGGGCCCTGGGTGGCTCAGTTGGTTAAACATCTGACTTCGGCTCAGTTCATGATCTCAGGGTCCTGTGATGGAGCCCCACATCCAGCTCTGAGCTCAGCAGGGAGTCTGTTTCTCCTTCTCTCTCTGCCTCGCCACCCAAACGTGCTCTCGCTCTCTCTCTCCCCCTCAAATAAATAAATAAAATATTAAAAAAAAAGTGAAAGATCTTCAATTAAACCACCAAACATTTACTTGTGGAATATAAATCCTTTCTAACCATATAAAAGATCAATTAATCTAAAGAATTTAAAACTTACAAATACTTGATGAATCATGCAATATAAGAGATACTGCTCAATTAATATTTTAGTAAAGTTTCATCTTAGAGGTCTTACAAATGTATGGCAACATGTAAATTTGCAGCCTAAAAAAATCAAATTTATGGAGTAAATGTTTTGAATCTTCAACATGACAACGGAGAATTTTACCTAGCTATATATTTAAAAAATAGTTCTATTTTGATGGGCGGTGTTTCAGCTATGTTAAGTAAAAAAAAAAAAAAAAATCTAAATGTATTGGAATTTTATAGCAAGAGATTGAGATTTCTTTCACTGTTTCATGCCACTATACGACACACATTAAATATTGGCACTCAGCTTTCTGAGGAAAGTTCTGTGTGTCATGGTTACAGTTGTTAAAAATTGTTCAGAATATATGAAGGCTATGGATCTACACCAGTTAATAAAATAGAAGACAATGACTTTAATGATCTTGTTCTTTGCTAATGCTTATTGATTGAGCCATGGAAAAGTTTTACAATGAATTATTGCACTGTTATTTTCATGTCAAGATTTTTCTAGGACAAAGGAATGATTTCCAAAGATTCAATAACTGTAGATATGAAGAAAATGGCAGCATGACTTACATTCTTTTATTGGTATCATACCATATATGAACAAGATACTTGCAAAGCTCCCAGGAAAGGCAAAGCCTATTTATGACCTAGCTAGATAGGTGCAAGAATTTATCTTAAAATTTAAATTTTTCATAATACGAATCAATAATAAAGATTTTATATATATATATATTTTAAAGATTTTATTTATTTGACAGAGACACAGCGAGAGAGGGAACATAAGCAGGGGGAGTGGGAGAGGGAGAGAAGCAGGCTTCCTGCCAAGCAGTGAGCCGGACGCGGGGCTCGATCCCTGGACTCCGGGATCATGACCTGAGCCGAAGGCAGACGCTTAACGACTGAGCCACCCAGGCGCCCCAAGATTTTATATTTTCTACCATGAATCTGTGTGCAGAAGATTTAAGTTATAATCAAGTATTATATAAATTGCAAGTACTACAACAAATTTTTGAATAACAGTTATTAATACATTTAGAATTGCTTTTCAACTTCCTCATACTCTTTGAATTTAATGTTAATGTATTGAGTTGACATAAGAGTTGGTGAAATGACTTGGGCAGACATAGGTTTGAAATTGACATACTTTTGCTTCACAGCGAAATCAATTATTCTAAAAAAGATGGTGATATTTTGGACATATTTGATTTAATAAAACATTATTTAAATTAATTTCATGTATCTCTTTACTTTTCACTGTGGCTACTAGAGAAATTTAAATTATAAATGTTGCTCACATTATATTTTTATTGAATGGCACTACCTACATAAGCCAAAGGAATTTTGATTGTTCTAGCCTTGCCAATGAATGGGTATTTCCTTCTTTTATAATATTTGATTAGAAAATCGGATAGTATTGTGCATAATCCTATTTTTAGGATTTTTTTATCTTACTACTTTTAAATAGTTACAAGGCAGAAAGACTCATTACATAACTGGCTCTGTACTGAATAGTCACTTTTTAGGCTTTTTCAAAAGACAGCACACAAAAATGCTTTATTAACTGAACAATAGGAGACATTATGAAGTTGGAAAAACCCTATGTTTATTTATATGTGGAATTACCATAATTGCAAAAGATTATTTTCATTAAGTTGTCTGATTCTCTTGTGGATCAGTTTTCACATTTTAAATCTTTGTATACCTTATTAACTTAATTCCTTTACATCTGTATCTAAATTGTAGTGTTTACTTTCCCATTTTACCTGCTCTTTACCTCATTGAAATTCTTCCATATCTTTTGCTTTCAGGATTTAGTTAAATTACACAAATGTGAAGATTATGAAATAAAACTAAGGAACATTGGAGCACTTGAGTGGCTCAGGCACTTAAGTCTCAGACTCTTGATTTTGGCTCAGGTCATGATCTCAGGTCATGAGATTGATCCCCCCATCGGGCTCTGCACTGGGTGTGGACCCTGTTTAAGATTCTCTCTCTCTTCCTCTCCCCCCCCCCACCGTACCCTGCTTGCATGCACGCTCTCTCTCTCTCTTTCTCACTCTCTCTCAAACAAATCTTAAAAAACAAAACAAAACAAAACAAAACAAGAGAGCACTTTGCAAATGTAATGATGGCTACATATTTGCCTAAATTGTCAAGCGAGCTGAATGTATGTCCACATCTACTTGCTTTGGGAAACTCTCAGAGGGCGCTTATGCAGAAACTGATTTCTATTTCCTTTATTTTCATTTTTGCTGAAGGTTTTTGGAGCAATGACAAAGCTCCTTCTCTCTTTGTATGTGTAATGCTACTTTTCCACTCTACAATAAGGGAATACACTGGGGAAAACCCTTTCTCTAGGCTACATTTTTCTTAGCTAAAGATAAAATAATTCCTTTTCATTCTTTTTAAATCTAAAAGGACACCATATTGGGGCACCTGGGTGGCTCAGCCGGTTAAGCGGCTGCCTTCGGCTCAGGTCATGATCCCAGGGTCCTGGGATCGAGCCCCGCATGGGGCTCCTTGCTCAGTGGGGAGCCTGCTTCTCCCTCTCCCTCTGCCTGTCTCTCTGCCTACTTGTTCTCTCTCTCTCTTTCTGTCAGATAAATAAATAAAATCTTTAAAAAAAATAAAATAAAAAAATAATAAAAGGACACCATATTTATACTCCTTTTATAAGGTACACCTTTCCTGCTGACCAGGTTACCCATGACAACCCTCCAGTTTGCTATATTGAACAATTCTTTTCCAGATAAAGATTTAAAAAAAATATTTATAATTGGAAACCGCCTTGGAAGTATGTTTACCTATCATTGTGCTCACTTACCCCTTTGTTTTATTTATTTGACTCCCAAGTCAAGAGTCAATTTTTAACAGGTTATTGTACTGCACTATATTGCAATTTGGCTTCAAGTGTATGGGAAGGTGACAATTTAAGGTCACTGATCTTGCTTTTAGTTGTCTTCAGCTTATAAGTAGCTGGGTCAGCCAATATATATTTTATACACACACACACACACACAGGAATTTATACAGTTCAAATCCCCTTGGGTCCTCTTGTATTGGCCTAAGGTCGTTGATTTCCAATTATGAAATGTTCCTCCATTTTAAAACATGCTTTGCAAAACCAAGCTGACACATGGGAATTTTAGGCAGAGCTCCTGCAGGAGGTCCCTTAATATTTTCCTTTTGAAGCCTTGGGGATACATTAAATAAAGTTCATAAACCACTTCTGAAAACAAAATTCTATTTTGAGAGCAACCAAATGACTGCCCTCAAATAGTTTCATTTAATAAGAGTATGCAAATTTTAATTATGTTTCTAAGGAGACTGTGCCTAAAGTTCTGAGAGAAATAACAACTGTAGCAGTATTTGCATATACATAGTATTTGCTTATCAAGAGCTTAAAGTTTTTAAATAAATACTATTGTGTTTGCCCTGATAAATTCCTGGAAGAGGCATCTGAGTAACATTACCAGAGGGGCTAATTTTATCTATTTATCCTCTGTATTTGTTAAGGAGAGATTTTTTTTTTCCTTATAGTCTCAGAAACTGAATCGTTCTGCCTATCAATAAAGAAGAAAAATGAATTTTATGTCAAATGTCACAAAGTAATAGAAATATTTGCTGTCAATATCTTGTAATTTACAGTCATAATGAAAATCATTAGACAATAATACACCCATAACCATTTTTTACAGAATGTATTTACTTGATTTCAATTTTAAGCTTTATGCTCAAAACCAGTGTTTACTAGCTCTTTTCAAATTTTAGGAGAAATAACATTATTCTGGAGTCTGTATTAATAGGAATCTTTAATAGTTTTGCGACATTCTCAGGAAGGTCATTATACTATTCCTTTGTGATTATCATTTCATTAACATAACTACTGTATTGCAACAAATACAGGAAAAAAAAAAACATGAGTCCTTTCCCTGTTAGACTTTGGGTCATCTTTCTATATATCTCATTTATCCCCATGAATATATTAATTATTGGGAAGTTGGATATTATTTTTTCAAGCATACTAAACATTTAGTCACAAATATTGCCATAATACCTTTATGCATGATGATATACAGATGAACCATACAATGGCATAGTTAAAAAAGCAATAATAAATAAAACACTAGTTTGATAACCATTTTTCTCTTTCACCCATTGTATTAACCGTAATTTTGAATTTCAGTGCAAATCAATGTTGCTATTGAATACTTTTTTTTAAGTGCCTAGTGTATTACTTATCTTCTTAGCCAAACAATAAATGTGAGTTTCATTTCTCCTTGCTTCCAGAAGAAAACAGGCTAGAGAATAAAAGTTGAGATTTAAACTGCTGAAATATAACTAGTTTCAAAGCAATGAGACATTTCATAACATAGATATTTATCTCTATGTAACAAATCAATTTATACCCTAACTATTTAAAAATAGTAATGATGATCCTTGAAGAAACTAAAAGATAGGAAAGGTATGCCAGATTGGGATTTAAAAAATGTTCTTCTTCTTTCTAAAATAAGAATTCCAAGAACACAGCATGGATTATAGAATAGAATCATAAACGAAAGCTCTGTAAGCACCCAGACAGATTGGAGAGCATTCTTCAAATTGGGTGGGGTGTGTCAGAACACTGTGGGCAGCTATAAACTGGAAGTCACTCCCTCCCCACCAACTAACACTTGAGGAGCATGAGCACACAGTGGGAAGCTTTGCATGTAGTAAAAGATACTAGTGCTTGAAGTGCTTGCAGGTACATTCAGTGAGATGAAGACTGAAATCAGTGGGGAATATGTTGGCAAGGAGAACATTTTGACATATCTGCTTTCTTTCTCCTGGGTTTTAGATGCTATGATCAGAGATATAGGAGCTAACTGTGACTATGAACTATGAAAATGAAACCCCAAAACTAATGATGACAGAGTAGAAATGTAAAAAACCTCTATGACCTGAATTTTGGATTTGTTGCACCTCCGTCAAATGCCTACATCAGATATCTTGTTACCTGGTGGCCACTATAGGTTTGAGTGTTCAGAATGTTAAATGTGAGAAAATAACATGCTGCGATCCCCACAAAAGCTAATGTAATTTGGTCTGCATTAACACAATTATAATATTGAGAACCAGAAAATGTTATAATGCTTTGGGTGGCATTAATTAAATCTCAGTTAATTACATTGCTTTTTTTTGTGATAAGAACACTTAACATGAAATCTACCCTCTTAAATTTTAAGTGTGTAATACACTGTTGTTAAGTATAGGTATAATCCACAATGAATCATGGAACACTGCATCAAAAACTAATGATGTAACATACGGTGATTAACATAACATAAAAAAAGTATAGGTATAATTCTGTACAGCAGATCTCTAGAAGTTTTGTATCTTGCTTAACTGAAACTTTATGCCCTTGATTAGCAAATCTTAATTACCCCTCCCCCCAGATACTGGCAACTACCACTCCACTCTTGATTTCTTTATATTTGACTATTTTAGATACCTCATATAAGTGGAATCATGAAGTATTTGACCTTCTGTTACTGACATTTTACTTATAATAATGTTCTCAAGGTTGATCATTGTTGTTACATATTGCAGATTTCCTTCTTTTTAAAGGCTAAATAATATTCTGTTGTATGTATATACCACACTTTCTTTATCCATTCATCCTTGGTGGACATTTAGGTTGTTTCCACACGTTGGCAACTGTGAATAATGCTGAAATAAACATGGGAGTGTTAATATCTCTTTGAGAACCTGATTTCATTTCTTTTGATTAAATACTAGAAGTGGAGTTAATGGATTTATGGCAGTTTTATTTTTGACTTTTTGAGGACTCTCTATACCAGCTGCACAATATGTTTTCCATACTGGTATACCATTTTGCATTCCCACCAATGGTGTGCCAGGGTTCCAGTTTCTACAAAGCTTGAGGCATCACACTTCCTGATTTCAAAATATATTACAAAGATACAATAATTAAAACAGTATGATACTGGCATAAAGACAGACATATTGAATATTGGAATAGAATAGAGAGCCTAGAAATAAATTCACACATACATGATCAACTGATCTTCAACAAGGGTGTTAAGAATACAAATTGGGAAAAGGATATTCTCTTCAACAAATAGTGTTGGGGAAACTGGATGTCCATATGCAAAAAAAAAAAAAAAAAAAAAAGATTGGACTCATATTACACCACACACACAAATCAACTTAAAATGGATTAGAGACTTAAATGTAAAACCTGAAACTGTAAAACTCTTGGAAGAAAATGTAAAGGGAAAGTTTTGTGACATTGGTCTGGGCAACGGCTTCATGTATATGATACCAAAAGTATGGGCAACAAAAACAAAAATAGACAAGTGGGATTGCATCAAACTAAAACACTTTTATACAGCAAAAGGACCAATTAACAGAGTGAAAAGCAACTCAGAATGGGAGAAAATATTTGCAAGCCATATATCAGAAAAGGGATTGATTTCCCAAATATATAAAGAACTCCTACAATAATAAAATAATAAACAAACACACAAACAATAACAAAAAGCTAATAACCTGATTTTTAAAAAATGAGCTAAAGACTTTGAAGACATTTCTTCAAAGAAGACATACAAATGGCCAAATATGAATACAAATATGTACGAATACTACAAATATGAAAAGATGCTCAATTTATTTAATTATCAGGGAAATGAAAGTCAAAACTTCAATGAGATATCACCTCACATCTGTCAGGATGGCTATTATTAAAAAAGAGAAAGAGAGAAAAGTGTTGGTGAGGATGCAGAGAAATTGAAACCCTGGTAATTTAGTTTTGAGGACTTCACTTTAGAGGTAATATGTACAAATTGTAATACACTTACATGTTAGCAGGATGATGAAAAGACACAAATTCCTCAAGAAGAAATATTTAAAGAAATAATAATTATTAACTTAAAGATGAAAGAAATATTGTTTTCTTTTAGAGGAAGTAATCATTTCTTGAATTTAGGAAGTAGTAAAACTTGATTTGAAGGGACACCCAGGGAAGTCGTCCTGAAGTTGCCTTTGAATAGGAAATGCTAGAGAGATATATATTGGCTAAATCTAACATATCAATAATTACATTAAATATTGATGGCATAAACACCCCAATTAAAAGACAGATATTTTCAGGGTGGCCTACTGGATGTTGCTTGCAAGGCACTCATTTTAAATATAAAAATAATATAAATATAAAGTTTACAGGTTGAATGTAAGTAGATTAAAAAGGCTATATTGTGAAAAAATATAAGAAGGCTGGAGTAACTATTGTAATATCAGATGAAATAAACTTAAAGACAAAGGATTTTACTAAACAAAAAGAACTTTCTATAATAATAAGATGAATGATGCATCAGCAAGACATAACAAAAATAAATGTGTATATAATAATAAAACCTCAAAAATACATAAAGAAGAAACTGGTAGATTTAATGGAAGAAACATATGAGCCCATAATTATAGCATATTTGACAGAAAAAAAGTTTAGTAAAATCACAGAAGAACTGAACAACACTATCAAACGCTATTATTTAACTGATATTTATGGAACACTACTTCCAATAACTGAAGAATTTATATAATTTTTAAGTGTACATGGTAAATTCACCAAAATACAACTAGGAAATCAATAATAGACATTTATGAAAATCCCAATATATGGAAATGAAACAACACACTTTTAAATAATTCCTAAATCAAATACCAAAATGAGTGATTAATTTTGAACTGAATGGCAATAAAAATAAAACATATAAAAATTTATGTGATGAAGCTACAACACTATTACAGAGAAAGGTATAAATTTAAATGGTTATGTTAAAAAGAAATATGTAAAATCAATGAACTAGTTTTCCTTGTTAAAAAGACATAAGATAGATAAAGAAACCCAAAATACATACAAGAAAATAACTAATAAAGAGTGGACATCAATGAAATAGAAAAAAATCAATACGGAGAAAAATAACAGCTTAAAATCGGTTATCTGAGAAGGTCAACATAACTGACAAATTTGTAACAATACTGAATAAGACAAAAAGAGAGAGAACATAAATCACCAATATCATGAATGAGAAAGAAGACATAGCCACAGATTCCACAGGTATTAAAAGTATGAGAGGCAAGCATGGACAAACTTATGCCAACAAGTTTGACAGCTTAGATAGTATGAACAAATTTCCTGAGAAAAATCTTATCAAATATGATACAGGAAAAAACAGAAAACCTGAATAGCTCTATATTTAGTAAAGATATTGAATTTGTTAATGAAACATTTTCCAAAAAAAAAAAAATTCCACTCCTACATGGTTTCTTTGGTAAATTCTATCAAATATCAAAAAATGAAATATCACCAATCTTGCACAAACTTTTCAGAAAATAGAGAAGGAAGACCCATTGTCCAACTTGCTCAAGGAAGGTTTATGAGGCTAGCATAACCCTAATGCCAAGCATAACTAATAAATTACAAAAAAGGAAATTATGAATCAATATTCATCATGAATATAGAGGCAGAAATCCTTAATAAAATATTAGTAAGCTAAATCCGACAAGATAAAAAATTTTGACTAAGTGTGTTTTAACCTAGGAATACATGTTTGATGTAACATCTGAAAATGAATCAATGTCGTTTACCATATTGATACAGAAAAGGAGAAAAAAACACATGATAATTCTAATAGATGCAACAAACATATTTGAAATTTAATAATACCTGTTAATAAAAACTCTAGGCAAATTTGAAATATTTAGAAACTTTTTCAAAATGAAAAAGGGAATGTAAGAAAAACCTGGAGCTAACAATATATTTGATGGTGGAAGACTTAATTGTTTTCTCTGACATCTGGAACCAGGAAAGGATGCAGTTCTGGATAGCTTGCCTATTGTAATAAGACCAGATAAAGAAATAAAGGCATAAAATTCAAAAAGAAAAACCTAAAACTTCCCCAGTCATCATATGATGTTATTGTTTATATGGAACATGCTATACAGTCTATACAACAATTGTTCCAGCAAACAATTGAAAAAAATTTTAATCCATTTATAGCAGTTATAGTAGATCCGAAGCCCCTAATCTACCTAAGAATTAATCTAAGAAAATTATGTCCAAAACTTTCTCACTGATGACTATAAAACAGTAGCGAGAGAAATTAAAGAAGACCTAAGTAACTGGAGAGATATATTATGTACATGGATTGGAAGACTAAACATTATCAAGAGATAATTTGGAGGTTGATCTATACATACAGTACAATCTCAGTGAAAACTGCAGTAGTACTTGCTTTGTGGAAATTGTCAACCTGACTGTAAAAGTTATATGGGAATGCAAAAAATTTATAAGTACCAAAGCAATTTATAAAAGGAAGATAAAGTTGTGCTAGATATATAGCTAGACCCACACATATATGATGTATTAATTTTTGACAAATGTGACAAGACAATTAAATAAGAAAAGATAAATTTTTATAACAAATGAGGTGAAATCAACTAGATATCTATGCAAGAACAAATAAATACCATTTTTACCTCACACCATATGAAATTAAGTAAAAATGGGTAATAGACTTAAATGTGAAACCTAGAATTATGAAAATTCTAGAAGAAAATATCAGGGAGCAAAGTTTGTGACTGGTAGGTGCGAAACAAAGAAGGAGAAGTTGGTAAGTTGGACTTCCTCAAGATTTAAAAATTTTTGTTTTTGAAAGTCATTATTAAGAAAAGCCTGCAACACCCTGGAAGAAAATGTTCACAACACAAAAATTAATGACCCTGTATTAAGAATATCTCAATAATGAGACTAACAATCTAAATAACAAATGGACAGATAATTTGAACAAACACTTTATGAGAGAAAATATATCCATAGTAAAATAAACACATAAAAGAATACCTACCATCATCACGTGGAGAAATGCAATTTAAAACTATGAGATTCCTCATTAAAACTACAACTAAGCACAATGAGACACACTCACTATATTGCTAACAATAAGAAGGTTGACCATACCAAGAACTGGTGAGGATCTGGAGCATCTGGAGCTTCATACCTGATGGATTGTCAAAGGGTGCAGCCACTTTCGAAAACTATTTGACAGCATTATAAAAAGTTCAAATCGGGGATGCCTGGGTGGCTCAGTCATTAAGCATCTGCCTTTGGCTCGGGCCATGATCCCAAAGTCCTGGGATCGAGCCCCGCATTGGGCTCCCTGCTCAGTGGGGAGCCTGCTTCTCCCTCTTCCACTCCCTCTAGTTGTGTTCCCTCTCTCACTGTGTCTCTCTGTCAAAAAAAAAAAAAAAAAAAGTTCAAATTGAAAGAAAGGAAGAAAAGAGAGAAAGAAAGAAAGAGAAAGATATCTTCTATACCACCCAGCCATTCTATTCATACGCATTTACCCAAGAGAAAGGAAGACACATCCACACAAAGGCATATTTTAAAATGTTCATATTTTTACCGGTAATAGGCAAAACCTGAAAACTACCCAAATGTCCATCAACAGATAAATAGGTAACAGATTATAATATATTTTAGGATTGAACACTACTTAGCAAAAAAAGAAAGTGAATACTAGTGTACATAATCAGATGAGATAAACCTCAATATTATTATGTTGAGTAAAGGAATTCAGACAAAAAAAATGTACATGCTATATGTTTTCACTATTATAATTTTTAAATGCAAAATAAACCATGTCAGAAGACAGAACATATTTTGGGGTAGGACAGTTACAAAGAGACATGAGGAGAGTTTTGGAAGTGATTGAAATATTTTTTATCTTGATCGTGGTGATTATTTGACAGATATATCTATGTTTCAAGACTAATTAAATTACACAATTTGAATATGAGCAGTTTATGATACTTCAGTTATATGTCAGTAAAGTTTAGAAAAATACACCTATGCTTTCATCAGAGACACATGAAGTTAAATTTCTACAGCAACTGAAATAACATAGTCCCTTTTAAATTTTAATCTGATGTAATTTTTTCACTGAACTAATTTAATTATTATTTCATTTGTAATTATCCCCTTTACATTTGGGTCTAATGTACATTTTATCTTATAAACTAAGTCTATATATATATATTATATTATATTACAAATATCTAAAGGTTTATTATTTGCTTCTGTCCTTCCATTTTCCCTCCCTTTCAATCACTACCTTCTAGGTGATTTTAAATTAAAATGATTGATTTTCAACAATTTTTACTTGTCTCTGTTTAGGGATTATGCTTTCAGTGTCCTGTCTAAAATGTTCACCTTGTTAAGGCTACAAATAATTTTCCCAATATTTTCAGCTAGAAATCTTACAGTTTTAGGTATTTTATTTAAACCTATGATCCATTTTAAGTTATTTCTTGTTTATGGCTCAAGGTATGGGTTGAAGTTTATTTTTTATATGGATATTCAACTGTTCCAACACCATTTGTTGAAACATTTATCTTTTTCAATTGAAAGCTTTTTTCATCTTTATAAAGAAAAATCAGCGACGATAAACAATGGCACTATTTCTGGGCTCTTCATTCTCTTCTATTATCAAGTTGTCAAATTAACACCAATTCTACAGTTGATTACTGTAGCTTTGGAATAAGTCTTGAAATTAAATGATGCAAGTCCTCTAAATTTAAGATACTTTTTACAATTGGTTTTAGTTTGTTTATTTCTACACAAAAAGCCTACTGCCATTTTCGCTGGAATTTTTTGACTCTACTGGCCAATTTGGGGATGTCTTAACAATACTGAATCTTTGGAGCTATAACACAATGTATCTCTTTCTTTGTTTACCGTCTTTAATTTTTCTCAACAATGTTTTGTATTTGTAAGTGTACAGTATAGGTCTTGCACATCTTTTGTCAGATTTAACCCTAAGTATTTTATTATAAATGGTATTTTTAAACTCTCCTTTTCTGATTTCTCATTGCTATTATGTAGAAATACAATTGATTTTGTATATCGATCTTTTTCTTACAAGAGAATTTACCCAAGCAATATTTCTCCAAGAGAAAGGCAAACTTATGTCCATACAAAGATTTATACATGAATGTTTACAAGTCTTTATTTGTAATGGCCTCAAACTGGATGCATTCTAAATGTCCATCACCAAGTAAATGGATAACCAATTTGTGATATATCCAAACAATGAAATATTAATCAGCAATAAAAATCAATGAACAGTTGTTACACTCAAAATACATGAACAAATTTCAAAATATTTATGCTGCATGAAAGAAACCACACAAAGAGTTACGTATTGTAGGATTCTATTTTTATAAAATGTTAGAATATGTAAACTAATTTATAATGACACAAGGCAATTCAGTGGTTGCCTAGGGTTTGGGGTGGGAGGAGAGGTGGGTAGGAGGTTGCAGAAGAGGATGAGGGAACATTATGGTAATGGATATGTTCAATATTTTGATTGTGATAATGACACACATACGCAAAATTTTACAAATGGTACAAATTAGATATGTGAGGTTTATGGTATGTCAATTATACAAAAAATTTTTTAAAAAGCCACTAAGCTTCTATAGATGTCTCAAAATATCAAGGTTGCAAAATGGAAGAATCTAATAGATGTCATAAATAGAAAAAGAAAGCTCCATTAGGGTCTTGGTTACTTTTCTACTCAATCATGAATATCCTGAGCCAATGAAAATAAATACAATTGTAAATTCAGGATATCATTATAGTTTTATTTTTTAGAAGACATCATGTTAATTTCTGATCTCATTTTCATATTAGTGAAATTTTAAAATAAAATACCACATCCAAAAAATAAGGATAGCTCATGGAAAGCAGAGCCCCAATTCATTTTTTCTTTTCTTTTTTTTTTGGACAAACGTATAAGATTAAGTGATACTTATTGCATTATTCAAGATAAATGTTGGTGGAGCAAAAATTTCTAACAATACACATCATGTGATTACCTGCCTCATGCTAAGTTTAAACGTAAACACCCTGAAGTTACCTATAATGAACTATATCAACCATTTGAATTTCAAACTTAAAAATAAAGCCAAAACAGATTTCCATGATAACCTTAGTTATTTCTTTTCCCTAATTATTCTGATAGCACCACTGATAGTGCCAAATTTTCAATGAGACTATTGGCAGAAATACAGGCTTTAAAAAAAATTTCAGAAGCATTTATGATGTGATTAGCTGAAATATATCATTGTATATTAGTGAACAATAATGAAGTAAGTAGTCAGGGAAGGGCATATTCAGAAATATTATGTATTATACCTTCTTAGTATGTCTCTCTTGGATTGTTGTTGTTGTTTTACAACCAGGACCTCTTGCAAATGATAACTGTTATCAGATTGCAAAGAATTTTGTTCCAAAAATGTGCTTTTATTATTGTGTTGCAGAAAACCCCTCCTTTACACATGGGAGGTATTTGCTGTACTCCGTATAACTTACTGAAAAACAAAACAAAATAAAATAAATTTATACTTCCGGCTTTTCATTCCTAGTTAGAATGTATTCTTTCATAGGTAGATATATTTTCTTCTGAGAATAATGATTAATTATGGAGTATTTTTCATAGAGATACACAAGTGAATTTTAAATACTGAAGCAAAATGAATGTGGGGACATTGCTATCAGCCATAAATTGTTGGATATACCAACAAGTGCTTAAAAAACTAAGAAAATTCTGCTTATTGTCTCATAAAGACATAAAAATTCACTTAACTAAGCATGCAATAGGGGGCATTTTGACTTATATTATTGGTTCACCTCCAATTCTGGTTAATAATGATTAAGAGTTTTAATATTCATGAAGAATGGAATTTTGAACATAGTAACCCTTTTCAACATTTTTATTACCAAATCTCTATTTTAAGAAGCTTCAAGTCATTTGAACATCCAGATTTTTTTCCCTTTTTTCCCAGAGTCTAAGCCTTAAATTAAATTATCAAGGAATGACTTAATAAATTTTGGAATAAATGCCCTATGGAGAAATGGTTTTTAGCTAATTTTCATGCAAAACAGACTTACTTTATAAATAATCATTATTCTGACAGAGCACACATTTAAAAAAAAATCTGAGAAACCCAGTATAAATTGTTGGAAATAAATGACATTGAACAATTATTGTTATGTTGATTTTTAAGATTCTAAATGTTTTATTTTCCTCTGAAATTAAAAAATAGAAGTAGAGAAGTCAGGGTTTGACTACTCAGGATTTGCAATTTTTGAGTTTGAAAAATTACAAGGATTGAACATTTTCAACAGAAATGGAAATTCTCAAAAATATTTTGTCACATTTTCAGCAATCAGTAGGTAATAAATACTTTCTACAGGAAATATCCAAATTGTTAATATTTTACAATAATTGTAATTTTAATACAGACTTTTTAATATAATCTATGATAAATCTTTTGGTGAAAGGATAATACAGAGTATATCATTTTCCCTTTCGAATTTTGAAATTGAGATAAGCACACTATGCAAATATCAATTTATAACATAACATTGATAACTGATTACACACATATATTCTCTAAAGTACCTCTGGCTCGAACCCTTGGGAGGATTCAACAAATTTGTTCCCTATCGCATACACTGGAAGTGTATATCGTGGTTACTATGCACCAGGCAATGTTTGCCTTAAGTGTTTTACCTCATTTTATCATCATATCAACTCTATGGCACAGATTTTATGATTCCAATTTGTGAACTTAGAAACTGAGGAATGAGCAGTCAATTAATGTTGCAAAATTCCAGTGTTTATGATTTAAGCCCCACTTCTGTTTTGTCTCCAAAACCCATTCTCTTCCATTTTTTTCCTTCTATTATGTTCTGGGGACAAAGACTAAAAAGGAATGAATTCCTCCAGAATTTATAGTGAAGTAGCTGATCAAATAAGTCAATAGAAAAAAATGTAGAGTTTAATATATTGTAACCTAGTGATTAAGAGAAAAGAAAACCCTGCTGTGATAGCACAGAAGGGCAATTAACTCTACTATTGGAGGATTAGAAGGTGAACATGGAAGGTGTTGTGGTGACTTTCTTAAGGGTGAGGGAGCATCACTGACTCTAAAATATGCAAAAGAATGTGCAATATCAGGAAAAAAATTTGGTGTGATGGCCCAAGGGCAGCATAAAGCAAGACTTCTGAATTCTTGCTAACAGGTAAGAAATACAGAATGTTGTACAGTGAGAACAGTGTCAAGAGTGCAGTTTGGAGAGATATTTAGGACGCATGAAAAAGGGTTTGAATGACCATGGTAAGGGGGCTTGACTTTATATTTTAAGCCCTGGCAGAAAAAATGAAAAACTTAAACCAGGTGTGCATGGGAACTGTGACACTGGGGAAGGACACAGAAGGTTGTCCATTTATATTGGAAAAATAATTACTCTGGAGGCTATGTAGTACATTGATGGAGATGGCAAGAATACAGATAGAAAGGTCAGCTGGTTCACCCCAATATGAAGCCCTTCAATGGCAATGTTTACTCTACTTAATGGAAACTATCGGGCAATAAGGTAGAGATAGTAGAGCATGAATTAAACAAGTATTCGTTGTCAAAATACTAGAGTTAACATCCTTTTTTTTTAAGTGCCATTTTTAAAATCATGTTATTTTTTTCAACAATTATTTATTGCATTCCTACTATGTGCCAGGCAAACTTATAGGGCCTGACCAAGACAGCCTTAAAGATCCCCTCAGCTTGACTGAAATTTAGACAGGCTTCTTCCTGACTCTAAGAACTGTACCTACCTTTTCTTAGAGCATTAACTTTAGAAAACTTGAAAATACTATCTCTGACCTTTTGAAATGTATGTAAATCTTCTCCCAGACTCTTGCCCATCTTACCACCCAGGAAATGTGAACCGTCTCTTGGAAATTTAATCATTGAGGAAGATAGAGTCTGTATCTCTCAGTTTCTGAGGGAGAGTAGTAGCTGAACTTGAAAGGGACCAAGTTGTGAAACTACCTCTAGTCATGAAGATGGGGAAAGTTTACTTTTCCTTTGAGTAAGGTCAGATTGCAAAACACAGATGGCCTATTAGCCACCTCACTCCCTCCTGCTCTTTAAAACTCTCCAGCCCTTTGTGGGGGCTGGATGGCCCAGTCAGTTTAGTGGTCCACTCTTGATTTCAGCTCAGGTCATGATCTCAGGATCATGAGATTGAGCCCCCAGTTGGTCTCAGTGCAGAGTGTGGAGCCTGCCTAAAATTCCCTCTCCCTCTCTGCCTCTCCCCCCACTCACATGCACGCACTCTTGCTGTCTCTCTCTTTCTCTCAAAATAAATAGGTAAAAGATCTTTAAGAAAATAAAACAACTGAATCAAATTAAAATAAAATAAAAACAAAACTCTCCAGCGCTTTGTGTCTCCATGGAGCTGTGTATCCAGATTTGATCTATGCTCTCTTACCTATTGCTGGCAATAATATCCGAATAAAATCAGCCTCTCTCTGCTCATCTTGTCTGCTGTGATTTTTTTTTTCCTTTAACAAACTTCATGGTATAACAATTAAAAAAGAAAAAAATATGTATATAAAGTGAGAGGAGACAAAGTGTTGAGAGTACGTATAGAGGAGTTATTATAAGTACTGGACAATCAACTTAAACTTAAGGCATAAAGATGAGAAGCCGTAAGGTGGGTGAATGTTTAAAAAAAAAAAAAAAGATTGTCAGATTGTTAGTTCAATGGACTGTAGATTCCAATGAGTTGAGGTGTTGATGGAGTTGGAATACTAGAAGGAGTTTACTGAACAAACAGAAGCTGGTGGTCAAAAAGTAATTCATGAAATTAAAATTATAGGAGCATAGCATTTATTGTTAATAATATGGTGCAGCCTATCACCTTGCAGGTAAATTGGGGAGATAATATAAAGGACATGATGAGTTGAGGGAAAGAATTCAAGGAACTGAGAGGTCAGTGTGTTGAAGAAACTCCTTATATATGTTTAAAATTTTAAAATCTAAAGCGTGGTAGTATTGGAGAAATACTTCAGACAGTGTGTGCTAGAACTTAATTCAAAGCTCTGAAGAACCAAAGCTTGGGTCTGAGGATAACTATACGTGGAAAGATGAATGTGGGGAAGAATCCTAAAGACACAGTGGTGTCTATAGCCACTTCGTCAATAGCAACCCTGAAAAAATATGTATATCTTATGGTTCTGAGATGTTGCTCCACTTGCTAGCATGTTAGCTTGTCTCCATTTCATGCATGCTAAGAGAGAACATGCCCCCTAGGTCAGAGGCTACAATTTATTATCCACAACAATAGCAGTAGCCAGTGTATTAGGATTTTGGGGCTTGTTCTCCCATCCATGGTTCCCTCAAGGTAACACTACGAGGGTGAAGTGATAGCTGCTCCTGTAGTGGTTTGCATTACAAGGGATGATCTGGTAGCTTCGTGAACCTGAATCTTTTCTAATGGGCAGTAAATATGCCTACCCTTGCTCCTGAGGGAAGTATTCTCTCTATCTTCCAATGCACTTTACTATACAAACATCTTTGAAAAGATAGTACAGAACAAATCTACTCAGCACCTCACACACAAGATTTGGAGAAATGTGAGAGACTCATAAGAAATTGTTTTGCAACACCAACAGCTATACCACATAATAAATTAAACTGTTTTAATCACTATAGCTTGTTGATATTTTTATGGGTGAACAGATGTATTGATTTTAAATAGGATATATTTATTAACAAAAAATGAGCTGCTCAGTCATTTAAAAGAACCAAACACTAGTAGCAGTTAGTTTTTACAATTTTAAAAGTAATTTTCTTAATCCTAGAATGTTGTAGAACTGAACTTAAAATATTATCTGTAATTAATATTTTCATGGTCTGACTGCTACCCCTTTTCATTTGTTAGAGTTTTACTGTTTTTAACAACACAAACAACACAGCAGTGAACTCAGGCTTTCCACATTTTTTTTCCCTCAGTTTAAAAAAAAAAAAACATTTAACTTCATTCTTTTCTCTTATCTTGGTCATCAAATTTGGCACCTCATCTGGCTTTGCAGATGTTACATATTCACTATAGATTTGAGAATTTTAATAGTAGTTATTACTGTATTTACACAACAAGAACTAGACAAAAACGTCATCCATGAAATGAAACAAAAGAAATTTAGAAACAAATCCTTAAACACATGTGAAAAAGTGACAGTTTTAATTAGGCATACACATTGTAACTCAGGGAATACTGGCACTTCATCCAACACTACTGAAAAGACAAAGCACCTCATTGTATGACCTGATGTCTTCATAGCTGGGAAGCAACAGTAGAAAGAATCTTACATTTTATACTGAATGGGACTGGTGTTCTTTACTTGGCATCTGATTTCTTTCTCTGAACAGTGGGTCAATAGCTCCAATCAAGTACAACATATCCTGCTGCTGATGGCAACTCCTGAAATATCTTATTATAATAATGCTGTGTTTAGAAATCACCTTGCAAACAGAAGGGTCTCAAGACATCTTGAAAAATTTTGACAACTAATTTACAATATACATATTATAGCAATGACATTGCCTGCTTCTGGGGTGCAGACATCTCTTGGGTGAAACATGACAAGTGATTAACAGAGTATAGGAACGTTGCACAACTGGTAAAGAATTCTCCACTTAGTTGGAGCTGGGGGGAGGAAACTTAAGATCCACAGAATACATACTAACAATTAGTGGTTGGCCAAGGTGCTAGGGTTAACATTCTTACTTTTGAAAAGTTCTATGATTTTAATAAGCACAAAAAGATTTGAGCTCTTAAAAAGAGAGAATTTGTAGAAGAACATTGTTTCAAATAAATAAAAAAATCCCACTATATTGAGCCACTGAAATATGGAGGCACGTGTTTAAATGTAAATGCCTCCTTTAGTTGTCAACCACTTAAAAGATTCTTTTTGTTCCTGTGAATTTCTGAGTGCTCTTTCTTATAAACAATAAAGCTCAATTCAATGAATATTTTGGGGGCATTTACAAAGTGACAGATATTCTAGAAGATATTAGGAATATAACTATGAATAAAGCATGAACTCTGAGCTTGAGAAATTCATCTCACCTATACATTTTACAGGAGGCTTTTAGATGTTAGAAAGATTTGAGGGAAATGTTCATTAAAAAGTTATTCAATTATGGAATGTTAGTATGAATGTTTTTAGAATAGCAGTTAATTAGCTTCACTTTTTAAAATATAACCACTAATAGTGATAGTTACAATGCATATTTTTTACTGATTATTGCAGTTTTTTAAAAATAAAAATATTAATAGTGACCTATTTTTACTTCCTAGTAAGTAGTTTAGTACTATAGTAAAAAAATTCAGGATTTAAGACAAAATTAGCAGCTTTTTGTTGATCTACTATTATATAAAGTGGGAATTATTGGTGACGCCAATCCTGGGTCTTCTTAAAGATAAAAAATATATATACTGAAATGACATAAATTATTTTTTAGTGTGTGAAAATGGCAGACAGGAATGTATCTTGCTAAGGTCCCACACTGTAAGGGCTAATTATAACTCAATTTGCCCACTCTGCACACTCAGCATTCAATGATAATTATATGTTGGATCCATCTGACTACATAAGGGAATCTCTTGCTTAAGATTCTATAAAAAAATACACACACACACACACACTTATATAGCTTTTTGAGAATGACTGAACCTACATTTGAATTGAAATCAAAGCTTAAAAGAATGTGTTGATGTGTTGAGAACATTTCCACCTTATTGGAGAATGGGTAAAGACTTGAGCTATACCTAACTGTTCTCTGCTCAATTTTTTGTTTCGTTTTGTTTTGTTTTTGTTCCTGCATTTCTGCACCAATTGGTAATCCTCTTCTGTACTGTAGTGGTGCTGCTGTCGCTACTGATGATAATAATTTGCTTTAATGCTTTTATACTAATTATAAAGATTTATTAGCATGTGCAAGAAATCACTCATTAATCAATGAAAAGGAAATCTTTGAACCTGGAGGAGGAAGGAAGGACCTTCTGGAATGCATTCTTCTGCCTCCTTCTACTACCCTCAAACTAACTGGTATGCCATGTAAATAGCTTTTTTTACATCTTTACATTACCTGCTTTGTTTGAGATATTTGAGAGGAGAGACCAAAAGTGAATAGAAGGTTAATGCTTGTTTGATTGCAAGTATACAGACCGAAAGGTTCCTTAATTCCCAGAACCTATTAATATGTTACCTTACCTGTCAAAAGGGACTTTGCAAATGTGATCAATTTGATGGAGACCTAAAGATGGGGAGATTGTCCTGGATCACCTGGTAGTAATTGTAATCACAATGGTCCTTATAAAGGGAGGTAGGAGAAGCAGAGTCAGAGAAGGTGATGTGACATATGACAAAGGATGCAGACGGTGGAATACAGACACAAACCAAAGCATACTGGTAGCTCACAGAAGCTGAAAAATGCAAAAGAGCATCCAAAAGGTACATAGGCTAGTCAACATCTTGATTCTAGGAACTCTGATCTCCAGCACTATAAGATAGTACATATGCGTTATTTTTAGCCACTAAGTTTTGGGCAATTTGTTTTTTTTTAAATATTTTATTTATTTGTTTGTTTGTCAGAAAGAGAGAGCACAAGCAGGGGGGAGCAGCAGAGGCAGAGGGAGAGGCAGGCTCCCCACGGAGCAAGGAGCCTGACATGGGACTTGATCCCAGGACCCCGGGATCATGACCCAAGCTGAAGGCAGATGCCCAACCAACTGAGCCACCCAGGCGTCCCTGGGCAATTTGTAACAGCAGTGATAGGAAACTAATAAAGCAACAAAATAAAGAATGCTCTGATTAAATCTTAATTCTTTACCCTGGAAATTCATTTAATATGATAACCAGTCACCTTCATTAAAAAAAATAAAACAAAACAGGGACTGTAGCTGTTGCCCAGGAAAGTATTAACTATACAAAATTAGTTACTAAAGGAAATTCTTTATTTTTAGATGAACAGAAAACTAGCCCTATGTTACATGTAGGGATGTGATTGTTACTTTATACGTACCCCTTCCGTGACTGGCATTTGGTCTCATGGAAAGGTATTCATTCATCCAAAGCCATCTGGCATTCTCTGTGAAGAACTGATAGTTTAGGACTTAAACAATTTTCAAGATTATCTGTTGCTCCCATCTTCTTCTTGAAAAATTCAGGTGGTATAAAATAAAGTAGCTGCCAAACTGCTAGAATAGCAAGCTCAAAGTCATAGTCTGGTGATGGGTATTAAAGAGGGCATGTATTGAATGGAGCACTGGGTGTTATACGCAAACAATGAGTCATAGAACACTACATCAAAAACTCATGATGTAATGTATGGTGATTAACATAACATAAAATAAAATTTAAAAAAATATGACTCAAATAAGAAGAATTATCACAGAGCTGGGTTACAGAAAGAACTTTAAAGGCAATAACTTCACTTTTTCTTAGCTTAGCAATATTAATATTCTAGAGTTGGACATTAACATGCCAAAATGGTCTAAAAGATTAATGAGCAACTTCAAAGAGCCATTAGTGACAAAATGAAATCTCTCATTATGTTTTCTTTCTTTCCTTCTTCTGTGTTTTTCCATATCACACCTGTGAGGTGCTCAAAAGAGAATTTGGCCAGATGTTTTCAGTTGTGGGTCCTTTATTTTTGAAAATACCAGATAGAGGTGAAATAAAAAAGCAGTAAAGTATAACACCTGCAACAGGTACTCCATTAATTGTCTTTCTTCATTCACTTTCCCCTTGAATAATAAAAAACATGAAGAAATTAGACCATTTTTGTTCTCTGGAAAATTCAGTGAATGACTTTCCAAATTACTGGGTGTTCATATAACTAATCTGAAATTCTGAAGGCTAAGCTCACCAAAACTTTTACAGTGCTTATTATGAAAGCTGGCAGTCATTTTTACCCCATGCCATGTGAGAGGTCAAATCTGAAGATTCGATTCGGATCAGTGTATTATCGTTTATGCACTGAATATCATTCAATGGGAGGTGAGCAGCATCAAAAAATCCACATGCAGTGATGAAAGCCTGCAAAGACAGTGGTGAAATTCAGACAGGATGAGTGATCTTTGATGAGTAATATCATTATTATGTGGCCTGGATAAATCAGGGATGTTATTGGAAGGGGCAGAGAGACCAACACAATGTTAACGCCTTTTGTTTTTACTTTTTATCAATCCTGTCTGTTTCCATAATTAGTGAAAGGACTGGTGTTACAATTTTCAATCATGCATTGTCTCCCAAAATTCCTTACATCATAGGTTGTTTTTTAAAGGACAGTATTTCCCCTTGTATAATTCACTTCTCCTGCTGCCTTAAATTTTTCAGTTTTGAAGCCATGATAGGTTGCTAAAGGCAGTACTCTACTCTGAGTAAGGCTTTTGATTACATTAAAAGAGTTGCCAGATTTTTCCCACAATCTAGTGTGTGAGGAGGGTACTACAACTACCCACTCATCCATCTATCTTTACCCAGCTGCGATTCCTATTTTCTCCCTCCTTTGTCTCTGTCTTCTTCTTCTTCTCTTAGGCTAGGAGTAAAAGCTGAAAAATTTAACACCCTTCCAAATGCGATTGGAGACAATGAACAATGAGCTGCGGTGATAATAGATGCTTAATCTGCCATCTCATGAGACAAAGGTGTTGAGAAAGCTGGGATTGCAAAAGAAAATTCTAGATGAAAATACTAATTTGTAATCATTTTATGGTTCTTGTCAGTTTTCTTTCTGCCCTCCCCTTTTCACAAAACTATACCTCACATAAAACTGCATTTTGTTCTAAGACATTTTTTCAAGAACCAAAGAATCACTCAAGGGAGAGCTAGTAAGAGATTTGATTTCTACTTAGATTTGCTATTAATTGGTATGTAATTGTGGGGAAACCACTGTTTCTAGTAAATGGTAGTGAAAAATTCTGAGATTAGTAGTAGTAATCAAGTGTTTACCAGGATCTAGTTGTTTGAATATTACCAAAATCTAGGACCCAGGTATTTGAGTAATTCACCCATCCTTCTTTCCAAAGGCATTCTATTATGACTTAAAAGTAACTCAAGGTACATGGGGATGTAGGATGAGATTAAATGCAGGAAGGTATGATATACTTATGTATTATATACATACAATACCCTTGAAGAAAATTGGGAAGAAACTCTCATAGATATAGTCTTAAAACACACACAGAAAAGTATTTTGAAAACATAGAAACAAGTATATTTACCTGAGAATTACATCCAAATTTCTTTAAATTATTTTTTCCATTCCTCTTTCTCTTAATATTCTAATAGAGATCCAACTATCTCAAAGACTCTCCTCTCCACTTTCAAATTCTCCAAACTATCTCTCCAAAGAGATCACTTTCTCTCTCTCTACTCTCCCTCCCTTCTTTTCTTGAATATTTATTCTTGTCTCCAGTAAATAATCTGCTTTCAGATATAAATCTCTCCAGCTTTCCCACCAACTTTATTCCTCCATCTCCTGCATAATAAAACACAAGACCTAGCAGGTTAGCATCATATCTTAGAAGGTACTAGAATTGAAGAGAAAGGTCAAGAAGATATCAACGAATTATCCTTAGTGGGCAGGGGAAGGAGATGTCATAATTGCATGCTCTGATTTCTTTTCTTCCTTTCTTTCTTCTTTCCTTTCTTTACCTATGCATTGCCTCTGCCTTCCCACATTTTAAAATTTTTTTTTGCCATTATAATACTTAATGTATGTTTTAAATTTTAAGGCCAATTATACCTCACTTGATAAATTGATTAAACCAATCACAACTCTGTGTATCTATCATCTGCTTACCTCCCTACTTTGCACATGTAATCTTAATTTTTTATTATGTAGTGTTCTTTCCCCACTAATTGTTCACTATTAACCCTTTATGTTCTTGCTCCTTACCTGGAATTTAAATTATTTGAGAATGGGGCTATGCCTTGTATTTTTATGCCCTAGAGCGTCTAATGCAGGCTAAGGCATGACATAGTGGTTAATATAGCTTTACCCGGTTTGTGAAGACTTGTAGAGTGTTTGCCAAGGAATTGGAGTTTTGCAATCTTTGCCTAGCCCAGGATAATTATGTCCTCATAAATATCAGCCTTAAACTACAGCTCTCTGTTGACTAATTTAAATAAGACTGCTGCTTGCTCTGTTCTCTAATGAGCTTAATTTACAGATGTATGTCCTAAACTGGTGAACTGAATGAGTTTATAATTAGAACCTAAAGGAGATATTGGTGATGACAAAAACTGTGGCTAACATTGGTGCTGAAAAAGGATGAAAAAAGGATGGCAGATGGTGAGAGAGGCATGCAGACAGGAAGTAACTTCCTGAAATGCTACAACTCTGTTCATAGGCAGCTTTGGAATGGTCTCTGTTCTCTCTGCCTTTCCATATTTTCAAAGACAACTAACTTGTTCACAATAAGGATGTGTGTTGGGATAAATCTTTTTTGGGGGAAAGAAGGTCGCAATTGATCCTACCTGCACAACTGACAACACTGTCCGATGTGTTCCCTCTTCATACTCTAAATTCCAACTCTGAGTGAAGGACAGAGTACACTTCTCAGTGTTTTCTAGGCAAAAAACATGGATCTCTGTTTATAAAAACATCTTGAAAAAATAAAACATTTGTGTCATGGAAGGAAAATATAAGTATTTGTGAGTTCCAATGTAGAACTGAATTAGACAGTTGCTTTGTAACTCTGGAAACCCATGAGCTACTAATTATTTTCCTTCTTGTGTTAAGTATATCACATGTCTGCCCTTTGCCTTTAGTAGAATTGTCTATCGTATATTTTCGTGTGTTGCTTATTAAATCATAGTGCAAGTACAATTCTTACCCAGTTAATTCAGTTGAATAAAATGAATATCAGTTCTTTCACGTAAGTGTTATAGTTGATAATGACTTTAGAATTACCCCAATTGTGTCCTTGGCTCCAATACACCTGAATGATATGGCTAAAGAGGGTGTCTCTAATTTTAGCTGATCCGTCTGATGAATACATAAGCTTTTTAGAAGATGGCTATGTAGTAGAGCATGAACTTCATAGGTATAAAGTACTTTTGAAAAGAAGTTGCTATATCCTTTTATTAATTTCACTCTTTAAAGCTAATGTTTTCATTTAAAGCATTTCTGAATATGTAACTTATATGCACAGTATGAGTACACTAATCACAGAGATAATACCTGTAACAAGATTTCTCTTTCATCCAATCTTGGATTAAAGTTTGGAAAATCCTTTTGTCAGCCCAGTTGTAATAGATAAAAATAGGATAGCAATAGGTACAAAAGCAAATAAAGCATATATAAAAATCAGCTAAAACTAGACCTTGAAAAGCCAGAGGGACTTCAATATCAGTTATCTGATAGAGATGCATAATACCAGAGGGAGAAAAAGTCACAAGTGTACAATCGAACTGTCACATAGCAGTGGAGCCTGTTCTAAATCTGAGCAGTAATAGTTGCCATTTCCTATTTAGAAAAATGCCTTCTCTCATCCTTTATATTCCTGAAGTGCATATCTCCTGCAGTCTTCTGTAGAACAACTGGAGTCTCTGCTAGGTTTTGAATTTGGATTTTTTTAAAACTACCACTGTCACCTAGAATTGATCATAATCTGAAATAATACTTCCAAACTACTATTATAATGCCATGATTTGATATCTGTAGATCAAGTATCTAAGGAGGAGACAATAGGAAGGAAGTTTCAGGGTGAAAGGGCCAGAGTCAAAAATTATGGAATTATAGATATACTTTCTGAAATAACTAGAATGCAGAAATTAATATAAAATTGTATGACTTCAATATAATAAAACACTTTGTTGCATTTATAGCAAATATTGGGTTTTAGTTTTAAAACCCAATCTGTGGTACTAATTAGAAAATAGTATTATAGCTTATATGTATAGTATAGTAAAAAATTAAAAAGGGATAATATAGAAGTAAATGGTATAAATTTTGCTTTGCTATATTATGTATCCACTTGGTATGTGCTTAACACACAGTGTCATTTGATCTTCACAATGAAACAGGTATTTAAAATTAAATATGTTTCACAAAATAAACACATAAAATACATTTACATAAAATTTTTAAACATTAAATTTATTTTAAATCTGTACTATCATAAATAAATACAAGGAACAGGGTTTAAAATTTTGTCCCTGGTGTGGGTACATTCTATATAAATTAAAAAAGGGAAAAAATGCAATGCTCAATGAAGGAAAATATGAATAAAACTTGGGAGATGGGAATTAATAATAGTGAGTGAATATATAAAGAATGGATTGTGTAAAGCATACATTCTCAATGAGGACAATATCATCCTCAAAATGACAAAGTTTGTTTAGGTGGGAGGTGGGAAAAAGTAGGCCAAAATCTTAGATATTTCAATGCTTTGTGGTCATTTATTTATTTATTAAAGAGTTTATTTATTTGACAGAGAGAGACACAGCGAGAGAGGGAACACAAGCAGGGGAGTGAGAGAGGAAGAAGCAGGCTTCCCGCCGAGCAGAGAGCCTGATGTGGGGCTCGATCCCAGGACCCTGGGGTCATGACCCGAGCCGAAGGCAGACACCCAACGACTGAGCCACCCAGGCACCCCAAGTTTGTTGTCCTTCAATGCTCAACCATATTTGGCAAGATTTTCTTTGTTGATAATTCTTTCATTAGACAGATATTCAATTCAATTCAATTCAATTAATTAAATTAAAATGGATTTTCTCTTTAGGGGCATATAGTGAAACATAGGTTGAAAAACATTGGTTAAAAGTATAAAAATTTGAAAAAATTTTCATAGTAGTATTTTTCCCATTTGTTATAAATTCAATCATAAAGAATTCAAGGAAATACATTTATTTAGATTTTCTTGGTTGCACACACACAGGTATGAATATATCTAGTGAACATTGTATTATACATCATATCACTGTCATTTATGTGTCTATGACTGGAAAAGACCCAGTACATTGGTTTCAAATAGTCTTGGTAGGTAGGCCAGCTTAGGTCTTCAGTGAAAGCTTGTTGAGTGAAATAACAGCACCGCCAAATGATTGTCTAGTTCATACTTCAACCTACAATCTCTGATAAATTTACATATCCCTTCATGATTTTTAATGTTCACCAT